>NC_139022.1:115337273-115729668 GCF_964662115.1 Mustela nivalis | reverse complement strand
GGCATGGACCCATGCTCGTCCCAGAATAATGGAGAGACTGTCTGTTCTCTTCATGCTGGAGGGGAAGCTGAGTACTTGGCACCTCTTCCCTAGGTGGCCTGGGCTGTGTCAAGTCCCCCAGCTGATCCTAATGTGTAATTCTGGGATCTAACACATTGCAGCCATGGCATCATGCAGGAGGACAAGCAAGGGCTCTTGCATCAGGAGACCTGGCTTTGAACCGTGGTCTACCAAAGGTTAGCTGTGGTACCTAGAGCATCAAAACGGTCTACTCTCGATTTTGTCATCTGTCACATGGGCTAAATACACCTTCATGGAACGTTCTGGGTGTTAATTCAGATGTGAAGTATAAAAGAGAATGTCTGGCACGGAGAAATTGCTCAAGAGGGTAGGGGGTGGTATGGGATATACGTACCCTGTTCTGAATTGTCTTTGGCACATTGCTAATATGGCTGGGCAACAGCTGAGAACCAATTTGTTTGAGTCCTTTAGTGAAAGGCAAATGATTCAGCTCACTGAGGGAACTCTGGACCTTACAATGAATTCTGACACAGGAACACAGCCAGACCTCAACATTTTGTGTTTTGAATTTCTTGAAATGCAGGAAGTAGTGGTGCACACGAGCATTGTGGTGGAGGGCCGACAGGTCAGAAGTTGGGAAAACTCAGTTGCTGTGGGATAGGAAGAAACCTGCACTGTCTCCCCGTGGGTACAGGCTGTTGTTGACACCCTGTTCACAAAGTCAACTAAACCCTAATCATAATGTCTTCTCCTCCCTAATTCTTTGGGTAGATTAAACTGAGATAACTTGGTAGCCACGGGCTCTGAAATACTTTGCAAAGTCTCATCAACAATTCTTAACCATGAAGATGGCTTTTTGTGGAGTCAGCTGTGTACACCTTCATTTTCTCCCCTCTGCAGGAGGAGCCTCAGATTAGAAACCCTGTAGAAGAATCGCAGAGCTGGATCACACATATGCTGCCCAGCAGCTCCTCCAAGCCCCCAAAGGGAGTTGACTCTGGCTTCCCAAGAGAGATGCTTGTTTTTCAGTAACAAAGGGACAGATGATCCCTTCTGAAAAGTTGGCCTCAGGACAGGAGAGAAGGGGAGTAGGCAAGAGATCTGGCAGAGCCCTGTGTCCCCATCCCTATCTGAGGGCAGGAACTAGCCCTCTGCCCATGACCAGGCTTTCTTTTGAGTCTGTGAGGCCACAGGCCGGTCACTTCCTCAGCTCAGGATTGTGTATCAGAAACAGCAATGCAGCAACTTGGGACTCTGACTTAGGGCAAGGATCTAAATATGGCAGGGCTCGAATTCTCTCTTTCTGGTATCAGCAAAGACTATCGGAAGTGTCAGCAGGCTGAGAATGCAGACCTCGTGGGGGAGCTAACTTTGGACTTGGAACAGCAGTTTACTCGGGGCCCCAAATCCACTCTCGCTGCCAACTTGATTTATGATGCCGCGGTTAGCCTACTGAAGCTCAGACAGCTGAGGAGCCCTGTCCCTCAACTTCCTTTCCAGCTGTGCCCCCTCTGCGTCTCAAACCCTTCTCGGGCAGCAAATCAGAAGGCACACAGGATGCAAAGGCTTCTCTTAGAAGATGCCTAAACCAAAGCAAAGACTGAAACCAGGAGAAAGCCCTGAGAATCTATGGACTATACCTTTCTCCTATCTTTTATCTATGTCCAGCTTCCTTTATGGTTTTCATATTTAATCAGCTTTGGGTAATTTTTCCCAATTCTAACACAGAAAAATTGATCAGAACATGGAACACCTGTTACGTAATACAAAGAGAGAGCTAGAGGTTATCGAGGTGGGGTCAAAGCAGGATAGAATCTGTTTGTTGTGAACTACAACAGGTGACTCTGGATGGAACTGTGTCATGTTAGTGTGGGGCCCTGCAATTGTGGGGGGTTGGGAGGGAAGAAAATGTCAGGGTTTTTCTGGGCATGGGGATGCTACTGGTCATTTGAGTAATGCAGTTCTCTAAGACAGGAATGTGTCTTCTCTAAGAGAGGTGGTGGCTCGGGGATGGGCAGGTGCACTGATGCGGGGGCTGGAGGTTGAGAAAACCCAGTGATTCTCTATGTTCAAAAAAGAGGTTCTAGAATAGACCAGACTGGACTATAGTTGTTTGGGAAATAAACAGGACAGGGACACCTTCTATGCCAAGGAGCAAGACCAGTCCGGCAGAGTTTAGGTCCAGCTGAGGGGCAGCAGACTGTAGAGAAAGGCAGGAGGCCAAACCCAGCAGTTGGGGTAGGTTGACAGGGGAACCAGATGGGAACCCGGCCACTGTTCCATGGCCTGCAGGTTCATTGCCAGAGCCCAGCCCAGGCCTCAAGTGGAAAGAGAAGCAGCCAGCAGGAGCACAGGGCTTCCAGAGCCAGTCATGGTCCTTCAACACTTTGGGGTCATGGGTCCACTTTAGGATCTGAGGAAAATTATAGAGCTGTTCCCCAAGAAAACACACATCTGCTCACATGATTCCACCTCCACTTCTGGGCTTTCATGGGCCCCCACAGGCCATGTCACAGGCTCTGGGTGATGAAGCCCCAGCCCAATGGATGCTCCCAGGCACTGAATGAAGATGAGTGACGGCAGGAAACATATGCAGGATTGTCGAATCCTTTAAACCTCTGGCCAACTCAATGGAATAAAATGAGGCCTGCCCTGAAAATGGTCTGAATAATACATCATTTGCAGCAAAGGTAGGTTAGGCATTTAAGCTTTCGGTGTGTGTGTAGGAGTCCGGTGGAAAGGCAGGGACTGGGAGGGTGGGGCAGAGGGTCCAGAGGTAGCCCTGAGAAAAAGAGGAAGAGAGAAAAAGGGGGAAACCAAAGGTAGGGAGCATTTGGCAAGGAGATTGTCCCCCTTTGGGACCCTAGCTGGTGGAAGGAGGACTTCAAAACAATGGGGAATGGCTCGGGGTAAAGGGGCTTTGCTCTTGGGGACCACCCTTGGCTTTTGTCACATGTGTTGCATACTAAAAATTAAGATACATGGTATTTCTTAAAAAAATACATATTTGTAATAGCAAGTCTGTACTTAGATTGTAATAATGCCCCCCCCTTTTTTTACAAGACATTGTTACTTTTTATCTAATCATTTCATTAAGCCACAACCTGATTTCTGAAAAGATGAGTTTTGGGAAGTATGGGGGGGAAGGGCTACAGCTCCGTTTGGTATTAGTAACTTCTGTGATAGGTTTAATCCACTGTTTTTATATTAATACTAGAGCATGCCTTTTTTGAATGGATGAATTTTCTGTGGTGGAAGGAAGGCTCTGATTCTGAAAATACACAGTGGTTTTTCTTTTTCTTTTTTTAAGATTTTATTTATTTTTTTTAAAGAGAGAGAGAACACAAGCAGGGGCTTGGGGCAAAGGGAGAGGAAGAGAGAACACCCTGAGAAGACTCCCTGGTGAATGAGGAGCTCAACTCAGGGCTCAACCCCATGACCCTGAGATCATGACCTGAGCTGAAATCAACTGACTGAACCGCCCAGGCACCCTTGATTCTTATTTATTTATTTATTTATTTTTTAATGGAAGTGTAGTTGGAAGTTCATTTATTTTTTAATGGAAGTATAGCTACCATTAGCTACCATCTTCTAGCTACCATCTGTAACTACCTAAAGTTGTTACAATAGTATTAACTTTATTTCCAACAATAACATTGTATCCTTATGTCTTATTTATTATTGATCTTGGATTCTTAAACACAGTTTTGCTGGGAGAGAGCCTGACCTTGAGAGCATTTTTTTGTGGATGACTCTTTGGTCCATGGATAACAGAAGACAGAAAGAGATAGCAAGGTAGACTGTTTAAGGAAACTTACCTTCTTATAAAGAAAGGGATTGTTTAGAGTACTAGCAGAACATACCCTGAACGTGTGTCCCTTGCAAGCATGTCTCACAGTAGTAAGATTTATAGAAACATGCTCATTGTGTAACGTCCCACAAGGGTATGTACAGCATACTGTGATATGTGCAAAATAAGGAGCACAGAATTCAGTCAGAAGAACCGCAATCAGGTTGCTTCAGAAACTGTAAGGCACATGGTGTTGGTAAATTATTTACCATTTCAGACAGAGCCCAAGGATCCTCCCTACAAAATGAGACTTAAAAGTGCCTGCCTCCTACCTACCTGACTGGTAATATCAAATGTGAGGGGTGAATGAAATGTCAGAAATTAAAGCATTTGAAATCTTTAAAGGACCATAGTAAATTATACCATTATAATGTAAAGCCAACTAATTTTTTGAAAACTTAAGCATATTTAAAAAAGTTTTTTTGGAGCACCTACTTTAGACATCCCCATTCTGGGTGTTGTGAATTACAGAGGTGAATAAGCCCTTCAAAAAGCTTTGTTTGTGGGGGTGCCTAGGTGGCTCAGTGGGTTAAGCCTCTACCTTTGGCTCAGGTCATGATCCCAGGGTGCTAGGATCAGGCCCCACATCGGGCTCTCTGCTCAGCAGGAAGCCTGCTTCCCTCTTTCTCTCTCTGCCTGCCTCTCTGCCTACTTGTGATCTCTGTCAAATAAATAAAATCTTAAAAAAAAAAAAAGAAAAAAAGCTTTGTGATTTTGAAAATTAAAGCATCAGGTTGAAAGCTGAAAACGCATCAAGATTTTTCAAATATTCAAAGTTGGATGGATCTATATCCAAACAGAAAAATAAACAATTTCATTTAGATAGATCCTTCTAAATAAAGTGAGTATTTGAAAAAGTCCAAAATAAGTACAATGCAGTAGACATTTAAGAATCAGTATTGGTAAATCTGTCTTGAGTAATATATAAGTCAAATAAATTTGAGCTGAATCATGTGATGCTTTTCTGTTTTGTTCTGTTTTTAATCTCCAAAGGACTGCTGACCTCTGCTGCCATGCCAGTTTTTGAAAGAGGCACTTGTATGAGTAGTCAGGTTCTCTTTACAAATAAACTTTTGTTTCTACAAACAGAAGAGGGTAGGATACATACAAGCATGTGTCCTTAGACTCTAATAAATGATAACAGAAGGCGAGGGAGGCAACTGGGATAGGAGCATCAGGGAAAGAAGATTTCAAAAATTTCTGGATGTCAAGGAGAGGCTGGCAAAGAGCAGAGCAGGTGATGGTTAATTATATGTTCAACTTAGGTAGAGTAGGACATCCAGTTGGATGTCTAGATGTTTCTGTGAAGGTTTTTTGTAGATGGGATAAACATTTATGATTATTTGACTTTAAGGACAAGGAGATTACCCTCCTGAATTCGAGGGGAGGTGTGTGTGTGTGTGTGTGTGTGTGTGTGTGTGTGTGTGTGTGTGTGAAAGAGAGAGAGAGAGAATACAATCAGTGAAAATCAGTGATGGATGCCATGGCAAAAACTAAGGTTTTCCAGAGAAGGAATTCTGCCTCAATACTGTAACACAGAAATCCTGCCTGAGTTTCTGGCCTGCTCACCTGTCCTGTGGATTTAGGACTCAAGACTGCAACATCATCTCTTATCTGGATTTCTAGCCTGTCTGCCTGATCTATGGATTTTGGACTTTCCAGCCCCCACAATCATGCAAGCCAGTTGCTTAAAATAAATCTATCTCTATCTCTGTCTCCCTAACTGTATCTTTGTATCTCATTTTGTATTTATCATCTCTGTCTCCATCTCTCTGAAACCTGGCTGATAGAAAATGAGAAGAGCCTAGAACATGTAGGAGAAAACCTGGGAAGGTGGAAGGGTGGAAGGGAGTGAACAGCCTGGCGGGCTACGGGCTCACTGGGCAGCTGCGGCTCAGACTGGTTCATGCAAAGGAGAGAGGTGCCCTCAAGTCTCCCTAAGGTTCACTGAGCCTTGCACATGTTCCTCAGGCTCTCTCCATCCCCTGCCTTAGACCCACGCATTGGGCCAGAAACCTAGAATTTTACTTGTACAAGTCAAACTGTACTCTCTGCAAGATAGTAGCATTAGGGGAAGCTGGATGAGGCATGTATACAGAGGGCATATTTTTGGGGTAACTTTCGTTTAAGTCTAAAATTAGTTCAAAATAAACTATTAAAAAAAACTGTGCCATGCACTATAGTAAAACCTTGTCCTTGGGCATTTTAAGCATTACCCCCCCCCCCCAAGAAAAAAACTCCTAACTAAAATGGAGCACCTTCTCAGTGTTGTTTCCAGTTGGGGATGGCTTTTCAGTATAGTTATTTCTGTGCTGTTTTATTTTTAAGCAGGATCTCCGCTGACCAGAGAGCCCTATGCGGGGCTCAATCCCAGGACCCTGGGATCATGATTTGAGCCAAGCCTTTAACCCACTGAGCCACCCGGCACCCCAAGAGATTTTTTTTTAAATGGAGTTAACCCCCACTGACAACACCAACATGTTGACTTAAGAAAAATAAAAAGCATATAATAGTAGGACTAAAGGGGAAAATATCCAAATGCAGACTTAGGGGCTCAAGTAGCAAGACAGTTTGGAAATTTCTGAGCTGCCTTCTTTGTTAGAAAGCAAAGGAAGGAAGCATCTGGGTGGCTCAGTCATTTAGGCACCTAACTCTTGATTTCAACTCAGGTTGTGATATTGGGTTCGTGGGATCAGCCCTGCCTGGGGCTCTGCTCTGGGCTTAGAGGCAGCTTGAGATTCTGTCTGTCTCTTCTCCCTCAGCCCCTCCCCCTGCTCACATGCATACACAAACACACACACACACACTCTCTCTCTCTTTAAATAAACAAAACCTTAAAAAGAAAAAAGCAAAAGAAAAATTTAAAAACAATTTAGTAACCTCCTCCATCCCTAGATGCTATGGATCTTGTCAGCATATGAGTATAAATTTCAGTGTACAAATGGTCCAAACACTTCACGAGTTGGGGCACACATTCATCTTGAGCCCTTCCCTTGGCTGAGGAGTGAGATTTGAGTAGTATTTAGTCCCACTGTGATCTAGTAAAAAATAAATCGTAACACATGTAGAGGAAAGAAATGGTTTACCGATAGGACCAGTATGAATATATTAATCGCAATACTTAGAACACATCAGTGATAATCGTGAACAGCTTCCTATTATGCTCTGATCCTTCGTGTCTTCTGCAATAGTATCAACTTAATAAGAATGAAATTTATCAGCACGATGTTGTCTTCTAGTACAGCATTTTCTCCTCCCTACATTCATTATCACTGTGTTCTTTTCCTTGCCAAATGTATTACACAGCCTGATAAAATGTCTAGCATTGTGAACTCACCATATGCCAAGCAAGCAGGAGTCCCCAAAGACAGTTCTGTGTACTTGCTGCCTCTGGGAATCGACCTACAGGGACGGCCAACTGAGTTTTCAGGCCACGTGGAATATACAAAGTTGAACAAGTCGCTCTGGTTACAAAAGCTGGCAGCTCTGGGGAAGCAATGTACTGGACAGTAAGAGGGAAAGCTATCCTGTGCATTTAGTTAATACTAAGTGATCAGGCATAAAGCTGCTGGGTGCCCCAGGGTGTATGGTACAATCCAAACCTGTGATGGTCTCCCCCACCCATCCCGCACCCATCCCAGCTTCTCTTCTGCTCTCACATTCTGATAACTCAGTTCTAAAAAGTTCACCTGCAGTCAATTCTGTCTGCTAGAAACAAAATAAGCCTCTTCCCCTCCAAACCACAGGCATCCTCTTCATTGAATTTTGCCATTCTGTTCCAACTAGTATCCACGAGAAGAATGTCACATCAGCCCAATGGAACACAAGACCTGTCTAAGGATGCTATTGAGCCTTCCCCTGTCAATACCAGGACACACGCTCAGGGAGGGAGGGGGCGCTCCTAGCTCCGTAGCTTATAGGTAGGCATGGAATGGACATTTCCCTAATGCAATATCAGAAAATCACCCTTTTCCATTTACTCACTCACCCCGCTCCTTCCTCTTTTATGAAAGTGGAGTTGTGGGTAAAGTACAAAAGCTCCACGCAGTTGAGTGGCCTTGACTGAAAGTTTTCCTTAGTCAGGAACACTCGGTGAATTCCTATGTAAACACTGCAAGCAACTGGCTCCTGGAGGTTACTGCCTGGGTTTGCAGGTCAGGGGGCCTCTATGGTTACCACCAAACTCTGAAGGTGACCCAAGGGCATCAGAGGTTCCATGAGTCATTCATTTTGTTCCTTCCTATTTCTGATGCCCAGCTGATTCTATAGGCAACCACCATGACCCACAGTAGGCCACAGGAGGACCAGGCCTCCGACCCAAAGAGCCTTTGAACTGTTCTTCCTGTTGAGCACAAAGGTGCCAACCACAGCAAAAGCCAGAAAGCCCTCAGACACAACTGCCTTGCATTGGGGCTCAGGCTCCAGGGCTAGCTGTGGAGGCCAAATCCATAATCCCCTGTTGTAACCAAACAAAAACTAGATGAGAAGAACCCTTGCTTGCAAAGGAGCCTCCAGTGGTCAGAATCGGAAAGCAAGTGGCTGAGGAGGTAAAAGAAACCAGTTATGAGGCAATTGAGAGTTTGTCTAAAGCTTGGAACTATCCCGCTTAAAAGGTGTGCCATTTTCAGGCTCCTAGGACTCCACATGATCCCACGCTATCAGGACCAGGACACTGAGAAATGCCTCGGTGGCCTACTAGATTTCTCTGAGCTTATCTGCAGAGCTACTCTAATCTCCCCTCAATATCAGGGCAGAGTCTTGCCAAGCAGCCAAACGTTCACTTTAATCATTTTTAGTTAAAGGAAGAAAAAAAATTAAAGTTCTGTATATAAATAAAAAGCTTAACCCATTGAGATGAGGTCCACATCCCTGCCCCATTTCTCTCTCTCTCTCAGTGCACCCACAGCTGAGGCAGAGGAAGTGAAATGACACCCCCGGCGACTTTCAATCTACCTGAAATCTATAATCCTATTGAAATGATCTAAAATGGTGTGTGCGTAACCTTAAACATCGACCTCTCCCGGTGACTATGATGGGAGTGCAAAACAGAACAGCCACTTTGAAAAATGATTCAGCAGTTTATTGAAAGAATTAAACATACACCTGTCATTCAACTCAGCAATCCCATGCGTAGGTATTTAAGGTAAGATAGATGAAAACACATATTCCCACACAAAAAATGGTATGTGAATGTTTATAGTGACTTTATTCATAATGACCCCAATCTGGAAATAACACTGGGGTCCTCCCACTGGTGAAGAGATACTGTAGTACATCCATACAATGAAATCCTACTGAGCAATAAAAAGGAACTAGCCGCTGACACACAGAACAACATAGATGGATCTCAAGGGTATTATGCTGTGTGAAAGAGACCAGACTCAAAAGCCTTCATGCCATATGATTTCATTTATGTAACATCCTGGAAAAGGCAAAACCGTAGGGTCACAAAACAAGCCAGTGGGGGCCAGGGACTGGGGCTGGAAGAGAGAGTCGACTTCAAGAGGGCATGAAAGAAATTTTGGGGACAATGACACTATTCTGTATCTTGACACACTAAAAAAGGATGAATTTGTTCAAGTTATACCTCAATAAACACAACTTGAAAATAAAATCTCAGCATTATGGACTCAATGATGAAGAGAGGCAGACTTGGAAAGAACTGATTAACGCCCCACCTACCATCAAGATATGGAGGCCATTTCCCAACCTGGGTCTGGTAGGGCTGAGAAGACAGCCATTCAACACACGGTTTAAATAAAGCACTAACATAAACCAGTAGGGCCACTGGGCCAGCATGCTACCTCATGTGAGGTTACTCATTTAGGCAGTTTTCCAGCCTGCTTCTTAATGAGAGAGCTGCTCACAATCTGACTTCAAGGTGCTGTTTATTTTGTGGGGTGGTGCCTGTGTCTCTACCTTGCTTCTCCTCGAGTTCTAACTGCTTGGATGTCCCAGGTTACATAATCATTGGAGTCAAGCAGTTATTTCCACACTGAGAATTCAAGCCTTCCCTGTGTTTTTCTATAAATGAAAAAATAAGTGAAAAAATAAATGAATAAAGGAAGCAAATTAATCTTTATTAGCCCAGCTGGATGCAACAAAGAGCAAGAAGGGACTTGCCTAATTCAGTGATATTCTTTCAGATTCCTTGTACAGAATTATTTTTGGCAGAAAAATACATCCTGGACATTCAAAGGTTTTTGCTTAATTTTCCAGTGGATGCCATGACCATAATATAATATACAACGTCTATTTTCAGTGGTTGTGATTTGAAGCTAGGCTTTATTTCTCCCCTATCCTTCTCCCAATAGAAAGATTTATTGAGAATCCACTATATGGAAAGAAATGCTAAGGGCCAATGGAATGAGAAGCTCAAAGATGCAGCCTTTCATCAGCCCACTGCAGTGACTCAAATACCTCCAGGGGAAGGTGGAGTGTCATGTGTGACCAACAGAAGCAGAAATACAGTGCTAAGGCAGCAAGGGAGAAGGGAACCTGGATCTGTCAGGGAAGGTGGGATTCAAGCTGAGCCCCTGAAGGATGAAGAAGTTGTGGGACCGCAGACCTTCTGGGCTGAGGAACTACTTTGGGACTCGTGGGAGCATATCTGCTTAAGTCAATTTTCATCTGGCATCCTGGAGCCTGAAAGCCACGGGTATTAAATTTGTGTGTGAAGGGGAGGGGGATTTCACAGTCTTCAGGCCTCAGGCCTCTGTTCTCCAAGAGTCCCCTTGCTCCATCTTCCCTCACACACACTAGAGGGCCACATGTTTAAGTCACCCACCTTGTCCATGAAGCCACTTCAGTGGGAACCCTGATCACTCACAGTCGATTATTGGGTTATGAGGAGTCAAGTGTGGTAAACAACAGGAAAGGGACAGGAGGGCATGCTGGTGATGGCTTTAAAGGGGGTTAGAGTACTTGCTCCTCTCCAGTGGGGTATGGATCCAGGATCTTTAATGACCTCAGGAAACAGTGATCACAAAAACACTGATAATGAATGCATGGGAACCTTCACTGTGGCATTATCACTACCAATAAAGGGAAGGTAATCATCCAAATGTTCATCAACAGGGACACACTGTCCTCTTAGCAAGTGTGGGGATGGGAGTAAGAAGAGCATATCCTCTCTAACCAGTAGGCTTGCTATTTCTCACCACCACTGACATCCCAAAATGAAAGGCCAGGGCTCTCAGGGCAGTCTTGCCTATGGATTCAGATCCTGTTTCATCTTAACAGAAATAGTAGAATAACCTATTTCATTTATTTGCCTGAATGCTAGTTTACCCAAAATGACTGGACACCCTATCTTTAGTAGGATTATCCTTTTCTCATATCTCCTCCCTCTCTCTTGAGAAACTGTTAGGTCAGCAATAACTCTCTGTACCCCAAGCCTGGTCAACCCAGGCTTGCCTGCTACCATTCTTGAGGAATGAACCATATGTCTCTAGTATCAACACAGAAAAGAAACTTGGCCAGTTATTTTAGAAAATGATCTAAATCAATAATCAGCTGACTGTTTATCAATAGCAAGAAGACACTGAAGCACTTTAGTCCAGAAACCCGCTGGAGGCTATTGGCAAACTAAGAACAACTGAAGAAATAGTAAGAGGAGAAAATAAGAAAATTTGCCTATTCCTAAAAACTCTCCATGATCTCTTCCACGGCAGGAATAAAATATCCCACAACATGGGAATTCTTGGATCTGGATGGGTTTCTTTCACTTGATGTAGCCCACAAAGTAGGCTGCAAAACTTGACAGGCAAGGGAAGGGAGGGGAGATCATGGAAGTGGGCCACTTCCAAGTGGCCCAGGTGATAGCCAGTGAGCCGTATAACCACGAATCTATCAGCCCTGATTACTGATCAGAAAACCAAAACTGCTGGCTGTGGCAAATCAGAATTCTCCTCCAACAGCTGAGAGTAAAGCTCACAGTTCCTGTTCCTGCTTCAGGCCACTCCGTAGCTTTCAACTTTAGAATGTCCTCCAGCTTGGATCAGGTGCGAAACCGGAGCAGCTACCCTAAATGGTCCCTCGGCTTCACACCTACATGCTTGATTCTTGACTTGGCTCTCAGCAAACCCAGTGCAAACACTCAGCATTCCATGGCTGAGGCCACACACGGAAGCCATCAGGTGGGGATGGCCGCAAATGTACTTTCACACAACGGGGAGAAGAGGGAGAAGGTCAAGAACAGGGTGGGGAGGAGGCAGCTTCATGAACCGTTCAAAATCCACACCAGGAGGAAACGAACAGATATTTCCATGGAATCAATCTGAGAAAAGCTGTCTTTTCAACAAAAGTCTCCCTCGTTCCCCGGCACTACTCCTTGCTTGCCAGTCCCAGGCCGTGCCAAAACCATTTGAAAAGCTATTAAGATTTGTGGTCGAAAGAACAAGTTCCAAAATATTTGTGGATGTTACCTAAAGAGGCCCCACAGTGACAGCCTGAAGTAGAAAAACTAAGAACTGGAAGATAGAGTACCACATGCCACATGCCACAAGATTTCAGGAAGAAAGTATACCTGCTAAAAAATAAAAAACAAACAAACAAACAAACAAAACCCAAAACCCAAAATCCAAACCAAAAAACAACACACACACACAAAAACAGGGAAGTTTCCAGAAAGTACCCTCTCAGCAACCCCTCTGAAGGAGAACTAGCATATTGAACTTTCCACATAATTGCTTTTCAGGTCTGTCTCCCAAATAATCCCTCAGTGAATACCTAAGTCAGCAAAACAACTGGAATTTTTATATTGATCGTGTAATACTGGCAGGCCTGTGAGTGATAGGACTTAGTCGGGGCACACACATAAAATATTGCCAATTGGGTAGAGAAGATTTTAGCTAACATAGATGATGTGGAAAATGGGTCCATTTTCCTTCTTCTTCCAGATAGCAGACTTTTCTTTTTTTTCTTCATAAATAGTACCTATTTGTATGGCAATTATGCCCTGACCAGTTTTTAACGAGCCCATTAAAGCCAGCCAGCACAACCTCTCAAGTAGTCTGCACCTTGGGAACATGGAGCCTCCTTACAGGGTGAGAACCTGGATAACTTGACCTGCATCCTGGCTCTCTGAGCTTTCATCCTGGTCCTGCAAGCTACTTTCTCACTGACTTTCAGATCAGACCCTCCCTGTTCTACTCCCAGGCATAAATGGACCTCACTGCCATTGAGGTTTCTGGTTCCCAGTTACCTGGTGGTCATGTCTCCCAGCTGATTTGGTTCCTGGTACTCTGGCATCTGGTGTTTGACGGAGGTAGCACACCCCCTCAAAGACTGAAGTATTTTCAAAACATGCTGTTTGTTTCCAGATGGTCAACTCTTGTATAACTCAAATATGCAATCTAATTTATTCAACAAACATACCAAACACCTATTACTGTAAGACTGTTAGTGCTGAGAGTCCAACAGATAAGGCACTGCCCTGCCCTTACCCTCAGAGAACTTCTGATGACTAATGGGCCACAGTGGGTGGAAATCAGCCCAGTCCATCAAGGCCATGTCATGGAACCAAAGCAAATAATACCAACGCCTTATAGTCATTCTGCACTGCATAGTTTTCAAAGGGCTATTACGTATATTTTAATATTCATGATCTTAGGTCAAATTCTCACTAGGTAATTGAAAGAAATCCTTATAATATCATTTAACCAACTTAAATGGTGCTATCTCTCTTCCTCTCTCCTTCAGCGTACCTCCCTCATGAACCTCCCTGTCCCCCAAACTTAGAAGGTATCATGCTTCCATTCCTTATCACACCTATGAAAATCATCAGCAAGTCTTGTTTGTTCTGCCATCTTGAACTTATATATCCTCTCCATCCCCATTGCCATCACCTTACGCAAACCACCATCTGATTTTCTCTGAATTATTCTCATAGCCTCTTAACTGGTTCCTTGGCTTCCACTTTTGGCTAAGTCCAGTCTGTTTTCCACACAACAGCCAGTGACCATGAGGACTATAGCATGCAAGCAAGTTATGGTGGATTTGGTCCCGGCCCCTTTTATTGGGTCTAGAATAGTGGGCAGTGATAGAACATGCAGGAAGATGAGAAATAATTTGGATTTTGCCATGCCAGTGACCTCACACCATCCCTCCTCTTGGAAAAGGCATGAATGAATGACTTTATAAAAGGCTCACAAAAGACAGCTGTCATCATTTGGATGCATGCCACTCAGAGACATGGCAGAATGAACAGCACACATAGTGACACATTCCAGAGGGTATGGAATGAGAAACAGAGGAAGACTAGGGATGGAGCATGACAAGGCACCAAAGGATGTGAAGAATGAAGCCGGGAACCAGTGAGGTCACCCAGCCACCAGAAAGACATTACCCCTATCATGAGTGATGAAACCAGTGAAGAATTCCATTCACACAGCAAAGTCTTGAAGGGTAAAGAACTCACATTATCTCAGCCCCAACACCATTTGTCAGGTGATTATCGGAGGACTAAGTAATAGAAGTGAGGGTTATATTTAAAATGTTTTTTAGTTTGCACGTTCCTTCTCTGGCACTTAACATGAGTCTGACCTGTACACAACCGGCAGGATTTTGTGCCTCAAAGATGTACTGCCTGTCACTATTCTTGGTGTTTCTTTCATTGAAAATAAACTCATGTTGTATTTGGATGGGCAGAGAAACTACACCTGTCAAAGATCTAAAGATATGAAATGGGCAGAGAGATGATGGAAAGCAATTTTGCCAGCCCCAAACTGGAGTCCCCTGTTCCTATGCTTCAGTAGGGTTGGTTCGTCTGTCTGCTTTCTGTACCGATCTAAAAACAGTCAGTTATTTGAGCATTCCCGTGCTGCGCTAGCCGGAAGACCACCATAGCTGAGCAGAAACTGTCAACAGGCCATTCCCCAGAGCCTGGACGACCATGCCCGCAGGTGAGACAACATCACTTCTGAGCATCTCGAAGGTGGTCGGGCCCATTAGCATCCCTTTGAGATTTTTAACACAGAGAATCCAAGCCCTTCTCTTTTCTCATGTTGGGGTATGTGAGCCCCTTGCTACGAGCTCACTTCCTTTCATAAATCAGACCTTAGAGAGGGAATTAATGTCTTCTGAACTGAAGCCTAGCTGTTACTACACTGGAGGATGCTGGCAGGAAACCCTGCCCGGAGGGAGTGATCGATAACTGGAGTAGAGGCATGAGGGCAAAGCACAGACCGCAAGTCCCCTTGGACTGAGCAGCCTGAGGACAGAGATTCTGTCTTGTTTGTCTCTTCAGTCCCAGAACCTCGCAGGTGCTCAGCACGCACAAAACGCTTGTTGAATTGAACTGATGGTTGTAAGAAAAGAGCAGAGTGGAGCCCAAGGATGGAAGGAAACTAGAGAAATTGGGGTTTGGGGGTATTAGAGGAGTATATGACGCTGGTAGGAAATGAGTGGAGGGCAAAATATTTTAAGAATTAAAAGAAAAAGTAAATGGAGAACCAAATGCAGAGAGGATCCCAGGAAAACACTGCAGGTGTGGGTATGTGCACACAGACACGGGAGCCCACACACATGGGCACAAAAGCATGGTCAGTACCAATGGGGAGCTGGAGCTCTCCACAGGGACGGAAGGGCAGAAGGGGTCTTGGAGGCATCCTGTTTGTTTTCAGCCCTACTCCCAGCACAGGGGGAGGGAGGCTGGGGCAGCTGAGAGGTAAACACCAGCTGGAGGAGGCACTCGGGCCAGAAACATGTCCCTGGGCAACGTGGGCGCAGACACTGCATCCCACGGTTCTTTTCTTTGTTCCCCAGGAACACACGCGAACAGCCCTCTTCACTCATTCTGAAGGAGATCCCTCCTGGTCCCATTTCCTAACAAAAACCAAAGTTACCTGACAATCCACCTTGTTTTTATCATCTATATATGGCAATGAAGGAGCTGTTCTCTATAAATAGGTTTGCAAAACTGGGCTGTGCCTTTTGCAAACATTAAAGTAGAAATGGCCCTGACACAGATCAATAATGCTTGTCTATTTCCTGGGGCTGCTCTGTTTATTTTTAGTCCCTACAAAGAGCCCAATATTTGTAGGAGAAAAAACTCCGTATCACCTTCAAAAATATTATCAACTAATGACCTGGGCAGAAAAAAAAATTGCATTTACTTTATTCCTATCTTTCCTTTTTTTATATATAAATTCAGACTCAGCAGGAATTTGTTCTACTACCTCATTACATAGATTCAGGCCTTTGGGGAAAGGGATCATGAAGCTTATAAAATTCCATACCTCCTTTATTACTCCCTGTTTTCTTCCATTTGCCAATTTATCTAAGAGTTCAGTTCTGTATTCCACAGGCAAAGAACTGCATGCTCGTGCACATAAACCCAAAGAGCGAGCTTTGGTTGCTTAGAAATAGGAAGGAGGATGACCTGATGCCTCACCTCCCTTTACTTGGACATTTTCATTTAGTGCATAAAGGAATCAGAGCTGCAGACCCCAAAGAGGAGCATCAGGAGGCTCGGCCACATAAAAGGTGCCTTAGAAAAAATGCTGGAAGCTGGAGCAAGTAATTGGCACTTGGTTATCTACAAGTGTCCCCTTACCCATCTCTGTGTTTCCTGTAGAGTTGAGCAAAATGCTCTCACACAATTGGTGTCATTTAATGTTGGTCAAATACACAGGTTTCTCCTAAATGCAAACGCTATTGTGATTATATGTTGCACGCTGGAGTCCCCACTGAACTTGTGGATTCCCTGGGGGCCCAGCTAGAGTTGCACCCTTAGCAGCCAGGCTGAAGCCTATAGTGACTTGCACGCTCAGCAGGTCTTCAATGAAAGATCAGATTATGCCATTGTGCACCCCGAATAAGTCACACACCTCCTTAGGGCATTCTTGTCCTCACCCAGGGGCTTTATTAGAGTCTGTGACAACAGCTCTTCGGTGGGCATGTGATCACCCTGAATTCTGGACAAAATTTTATTTGGCAGCTTGTATGTATAATTTTTCCCCAAGAGGATATATATCTGATTGTCTCAAAGACTTTGTGGCTATTCCCTGCCCCCCAGATTTAAAGATTTAAGAATCTTTAGTCAAGGGCAGTGGTCTTCAAAATTATGGCATCATGAATCCCAATACCAAAATACCTTTGAGCAGGGACACCACACTTACGTGTTAGATATGTACGATGCATTATATTAGGTACGTTATTAAACAAGCATCAGAATCACAAAAGTATAAGTAAATATGAAAACAACAATACTTTATTTCCTTTAAATATATTTTCTTTAAATCTATCTAAGAGTATATACTACCTTACTAAACAATCATTATTTTATCAAGAACAACATAGGTAAATATGCTTCATGTTTGAAAACTAGATTAATTATTTGTGATATGTTAATTTGAATGTATAGTCCCAAGTTCAGTTTATTCTATACAGTTGGGTTGTCACAGTTTTAAGCAAATAATAATAATAAGAAGAAGTAAAGAAATAAAAAATTTAAAAATCACAGTGTAAACATTTCCAAACAGTTTTCCACAGTGTTTCCTCTATACTAAAAGTTTCTTTAAAATTCAGTTACTTTCTTCTTTATTCTTAAAATGGCACCTTTATCTTGAAAGGACAAATTAGTTATGCTTTGTGTTTTTAAAAAATGGCCTCTAGTAGCATACTACTGAAGATGCTTATTATCACAGAAATGGTTAACAAAATATGGAACTCTTTCTTTTTTATAAAAAGAAAAATGAATGTAACTTATCTCTAAGTTTGACAACTCAATTATTTTTCAATAAGATAACCAGCAAACCTCTGTTAGGTACAAAAGAGCTTCATGGTCCCTTCTCAACTTAATACAAAATATTGTATTGTTTTAACGACACTGTATATTATAGGTTTGTTTTTTTATAAAATTAATTATGAAGTCTCCTCCTGTAGCATTTTGTATACCTCTGGCTTCAATGTCTTGCCTGTATTAGCTTGCTTATGAATGATGCAGTGAATGAATTTATCTCTTGAAACCTTACCTTGGAATCCTTTTCTAAGAAACAGCTGCTTCTCAAGAGGAAACACTACTTGGTTTTTCTCACAAGACATTTTCATAAAGATTGTGAATGAATCTCATCCAGCGGTAGCTCACCAAAAAGCAAAACAAAACAAAAAACCAAAACCAAACCAAACCAAAACAAAACAAAACCAAGCACTTAGTGTATTTCATTGATGAAGCAGAAACGAATATATACAATAGGCTAGATCAAACATCTTACAAATGCAAAACAGGTCTTCTGCTCTCCATAACCTGTCCTAATAGGGTATTTGTTTCCTCAAGATTAGAGTCATAGCTTCAGTAATACTTTTTCATCATTTTGTGATAGAGAAGCTCCTTTTTTTTTTTTAATTTTAAAGTTATTTATTTATTTATTTTAAAGATTTTATTTATTTATTTGACAGAGAGACACAGCGAGAACGAGAGCGAGCACACAAGCAGGGAGAGAGGGAGAGAGAGAGAGAGAGGCAGGCTTCCTGCTGGGCAGGGAGCCCAATGCAAGCCTATATCCCAGACCCTGGGATCATGACCCTGGGCCGAAAGTGGCTGCTTAATGACTGAGCCACCCCAGGCACCCCAGAAACTCCTTTTTAAAAAAAGATTCTATTTATTTATTTTGGGGGGTGTGGAGGGGTGGAGAAGGGCAGAGGGAGAAGCAGACTCCCCATTCAACAGCGAGCCAGACACAACCTGGGGCTCCAACCCAGGACGCTGGACCATGACCTGAACTGAAGGCAGAGGTTTAACAAGTGAGCCATCCAGGCGCCCCAAGAAACTCATTTTAGTTTTCAGCATAGTATCTCACCTGGTCTTCTATCAGGAGGCAGAAGTGTTTATAAATATATGTGGGTTTTTTACTTTTGCCTATAACTAAAAATTTCAAAACAGGCTTCAGAGCACCATTTAATTGACTATAATTTTATAAAGGTCAATAGGTAAATTTAAACACTGGTTAAAAAGTGCAGGGTTTACCTTCATATTTTTCTAATTGTGGCACTTTCGTATTATCATTAGGAAAACTTTCAAGGCAAAGTATTCACTTCCTTCCAATATGTTCATTCTTAATGACAGTACATGTAAATCTTTATTTCATTTCATCATCTTGAGGGTTTTGAAGTTGGGGGCTAACTTCCCATCAGAACTGATCGTATGGTTATCATTTTTTAACTCCTATCTTGGCTAACAAAGGACTTATCCTAGAACAGAATCAACTCCATTTTCAAACTGTTCCCTTGTTCTTGCTTGCACAATTAGTGATCCCTTCAAATTCATACTTTGCTTTTGTTTTTACCAGAATATTTTTAAGCTACTTGCCTTGTGTTTGTTGTTCTTATTTAGGGCTAGGTTAGTTGAAACTAATAATATTATGCAAATTAATCTAACCCAACAGGTACACATGCAATGCAACATGCTATAGACCAGTTGAAGAGACCAACCGCTGCCTGCTGCGGGGAACCTACCCCTCCCTCAGAACATAGAGCCTTTGGACCTAAAGAATAGGGGAGGGTGCAAATGTCAATTCATAGACTACTAAAACTTGATTTTTCTTATGTGGGGGGGGGGGGAGAAAAAATGAATAGAAATTCTAGTAATTTCTTCCCATGCTCCAATGGTTTATCTTACAAACTCTACTTTGGAAACCCGAATGTGGATAATCTCTAGGGCCATTACCAACTCAAAAATTAAAAATTAATGGAATTTCTGCTAGAAGGGCACTGGCTGTCATTGTTTGAGTGCTCAAAGAACTCCTGGATAATTCCCAAGGTTATGTTTCCTGGCAGCTCCAGAGAAACCCTCCATCCAAAAACCCAGTGAATGAGGAATGAAGGCAGGTCACCTGGATGAGTTTTCTCCTCCTGCCACCTAGAAGAGAGTCTGGTTGAAACCATCCAGAAGAACTGGGTAAGGTCGACAAGTCTCTATCTCCCCATTAGCCTACATTCACACACCCCTCAAATGGACTGGCAATTTTCAGCCTCAACAAACATTGAAACATGTGATTATGATGTATTGCAAAGCAAAATTATTCAACACACACAAATTTCCCTTGGAAGCCTTGACAGCTGCAAGTGGGAGGGACGGGACAGGGTCATGTGTTTTCATATTTGTTCTGGACAGCTCTGCTTGGTGTGGGAAGAAAAAACAAATTGTATTCTGTTATGTGGAAGGGAAAAGTTTTCTAAATTTAGAGTATTTTATCACCTGAATTATTTTCTTTGAGCCTGGTTTCCTC
The DNA here is from genome assembly GCF_964662115.1 of Mustela nivalis. Classification (NCBI taxonomy): domain Eukaryota; kingdom Metazoa; phylum Chordata; class Mammalia; order Carnivora; family Mustelidae; genus Mustela; species Mustela nivalis. Next base: position 115,709,568 of record NC_139022.1, on the reverse strand, counting down.
CATTTCCCATAGTGAGGTGCAGGAGTTTGGGAAGTCAGTGTGATTGACTGCAACCAGCAATAACAAAATCATATGCTGGGCAGTGGGACGAGACAACCCAATCCAAGGGCCAAAGCCTCTTTCTGAAAGGACAGTCATACACATCTAGGAGAAATTATTTATACAACAGCAAGATCTGATTACCTATAAACAAAATCTCCTAAGATACTAACTTAAAACAAGATACAAAGGTTTTTAAAAACAAAGACCAGCTCCAAAAGAGGATTTCCCAAATCCATCCATTCAAATTTCCTCTACAAAAACTAGCTTTTCTCCTGTTCATCAAGAACTCCTAAGCAGGATATTCCAAGCCCCCAATTCCTTTCAGAGGTCAACTTGTCAAAACCAGAGTCCTTCACAAAAGCTAAGGATGATTCACCCTTAAGAAATTAGCTTGATTGGTCATGTCTGTGTTTGAGGAAAGGGAGGCATTTCTCTTTTGTTGGAGAAAAAGTTTTATTAACAAAAAGACAACAAAAATAATGCAGTCCAGGTTGCTCTCTGTATTTTGGAGGTTCCACCAACATTATCATCAGAGACACTGGAGAGAACACAGGATTATTTGTCTCTTCATTAAAATTATAATACCCTTTTCATTGAGCTTTTTAGAAAGTGACAAGTTGGTTCTTACAAATGAAGTTTTTATTTTTATTATTATTTATTTAAGATTTTATTTACTTATTTGTCAGAGAGAGAGAAAGAACAAGCAGGGGAAGAAGCAAGCAGAGCAGGCAAGGGGAGAAGTGGGTTCCCCGCTGAACGAGGAGCCCCCATGGGATCATGAACTGAGTCGAAGACAGTTGCTTAACTGACTAAGGCAGGTGCCCCAAATGAAGTTTTTATTTGTGCTACTTCCTTGCACACTGGTTTATAAGCATTGATGGTGTATTTCCCATACAAAGAGAGATAATTAAGTGTGTGAATGCTACTGGGTTCCTGCTATAGGTTTGCATTCTGGATTCCCTCTCCCTCTCTCTGTCTGTCCCCCCGCCCCCTTTTTTTAATAAGATTTTTATTTTTTATTTTTATTTGAGAGAGAGAAAGCACAAGTGGGTAGGGGACAAGGGCAGGGGCAGAGGGAGAAGAAGAAGCAGACTCCCTGCCAAGCAGGAAGCCTGGCACGGGGCTCAGTGGGGCTGGATCCCAGGAACCCCAGGGACCATGACCTTAGCTTAACCAGACTGAGCCATCCAGGAACCTCCTGGATTCTGTCTCTTTATTTTCTTACGAAATCAGAACTCCACAACCTGCCACTTCCAATCCCTCCCACCCTCCAAGTTGCTTCTTCTGGCACTGAAGTATGAAACCTACTGGTTACTCTTGCGTGGAATTTGTGATCAGACACATTTTATTTAAGCTCTTGTATACAACATAGATAAAAGAAACAGACAAAATAGGGATTTAAGCAGCCAGCTAGTCACCTAGTGAGTATTCCCCTTGCAATTAAAAGTTACCAACCAGACAGTTTTATATCTTGCTTCCTATAGAAAGGAAAAATAAACAGCCTTGAAAGATGAATTGAATCATACAGTGTTAAAACTGGAACGAGTCCACAGAAATAATCCAGTTTTCTATTCCTTTTCCTGAAAGGAGACTGGTGCCTTGCTCTACATCTATCTTTAGTCAGAGGTAGGACAGAACCAGGCTCAGGGTTCCAACTGGGGTGCAAGAAGATTGGGAGGCCTGGCCAGGTGGTCATTTATGCTGACATCAAAGAGAAATCTGATAGCAGAAACTAAAATTAGATAACCAATTTCATAAGATGGTAAAGAGCTCCACAAGGCACCTGAAGTTGTAAATATTTATTAGTTATTCATGTATTTTTAAAACTAGAAAAGGGATTTTTTCCAAAGGTTTCCAAAGCAAAAATCTATTTTACGTGCTCCAAAATATCTTCCAGGATGTTCCCACCACCCCCTGTCAATGGACATTCTCTGACAGAGGTCTAGAGAATGAACTTGCTCTATAGCTCACAAGCAGCTAGCTTGTGACAGGGACACACAATGGCACAACCAGTCTCAACTGACACATCGCTTGTGTTTTCTCCCATCAGAAGCCAATACCTCTTACTGCCAAATGGAAACCATTCCCAGAATTTTCACTGCAGAGAGATTTCTCCAAGAGCTGTGCTTCCAAGCCCTTTCCCAGCATTCTATTCCTAGATCAGGTATAAAAATCTAGGCTCTGCATTTAAGCTGGAGAAGGAATAAAGAGTAACTGTCAAAACACTTACTCCACCGAGCTTCCACACCACTCACCTCACCTCTTGAAAGTTATAACCTGCATTGAAATAATCCTCGTTCAAAGTGGAGGGTTTAAATCTGCATTAATGACCTTTGAAAACAGGAGCCTAGGAAGGCCCCTGAGATTCAAGGCCTCTGAGACTTTGCACGTGGAATACATGGACTCCATAAGCCAGGCTACTTCTGGGAAGGACCTGGTGCTACAAGTGAAGGAATACTCAGCACTTGAGCGTCAGATTCAAATTCAATCATTTCTACATGCTTCACCTACTCCTCCAAATAACTGCCAGCTCTCTGGGCTTGTCTTCAACTGCTTAATGTAGCATGAGGGGATGGCATCTCTCTGAATCTGAGGCTCTACCTTGGACGGTTCTCCGCCTCACCCCCACTTCCCAAATAAGGTACTGTCTCCCATGGGGCAGAGGCAGGAGAGCACTATTCTCCTTCCCAGCCTTTTATTTAAATAATAGAATATGCAAATGTATGCAAATAAGACATACTCTGTGGTGGAAATTCCCACGTATAAATAATAAATCTTCCTCCTATTGCTCAAAAAAAAAGAGGAAAGGTAACTGGATTTCCGAAAAGTGCTCCCTCACATCCCCACACCACCTCACCTTCAAATATGAAGATAAATGAGAGTTTGAGAGAATTCATTTTCAACTAGTTGCTCACTCCTAGTTCATGATTTCAAACACCAGGTAAATCTGTAGCTACGATTTTGTATAGCTGAGTATTGCCTTTGCCTCCCATTTATCCTTTTAGAATGTAAAGGCTGCCATTTTCATTGGTATTCAGAGGTCTGCCAATATGTGAATCCAAGCAGTTCAATTATTTTGCCCAACTGGGAAAGTGAGTTATCTAGAAACAAATGGGAATGACAGATTAAAAAGCTATCCTTGCTAATACTTTCAAATTGGGCTAAAGTTAGTTATACCCTGTTGAGTCCTTCCACCTAGGATGAACAATGCAGCAAGCATGGAGAGACATATTGCTTAGGCCTCTAATCTTAGCTGTGACATTTCCTGTCTCATGTTCTACCATCAATAGTGACCTACTTGCTATACCATGTGATTTTCCAACTGGGGCTTTTGATGCTCACACATGGGAAACACAATTATTTTTATATTTAGCACAAAGTGTAGCCATGAAACATTTCAAATGACTTCCAGTTCAAGATAGCCACATTAATCTTATTTGGTGGTAATCTTTTCTGCTTTGTCATTTAGAAACATAATAGTTGTGACATGTTAAAAACAAAGCTATCACCTTTTTTTTTTTTTAAACAAACTGTGCAAATGCTACATTCTGTCAGTATCCAATACACTGAAAACTATCAAAAAGTAAAAGAATCATGTCCTAGTTACTTATCTTGTTCCAAGAACTGGAAACAAATGGATCTTGTTGAAAGTGATAGGAAACAACACTGCTGGTGTTACTGGGCTTTGAAATCTTAAGAATAATGAAAATAACTCATTAGTTCTAGTAAAAGAGTAGACAGAAGCTGGCATTCAGAAAATGGAATAGAAGGGTACAAAAGACAAAACCACAGGATTTATTAGGTAAAACTACAGTCAAAACTAAAAAGTCACCAAAACACAATGTATAATAAGATTAAGAATATCTTGGGCGCCTGGGTGGCTCAGTGGTTAAGCCGCTGCCTTCGGCTCAGGTCATGATCTCGGGGTCCTGGGATCGAGTCCCGCATCGGGCTCTCTGCTCGGCAGGGAGCCTGCTTCCCTCTCTCTCTCTCTCTGACTGCCTCTCCATCTACTTGTGATTTCTCTCTGTCAAATAAATAAATAAAATCTTAAAAAAAAAAAAGATTAAGAATATCTAGCAAGGAAGCCTTCCAATAAAACAAAATATGTCTGACCAGTAACTCAGGAAAGTGGATTTACTAGGCAAAGTACAACTGCCACCCATAGTTTTCAAAATTAAAAAGAGAGCCATCTCTACAAATTTAAGCCTGTATGTATGCATGTAACCTAACAGATGACTGTTCACAATTTTAAGGCTTGCTAACTGATCCACGAACCCTAAAGAAATGAACAAAGCATCTAACACTCTAGTGAAGAGTACTTATTCCACATCATTTGTGAATAAGCAAACTCCCAAAACTTAACCCAATCTCCAAAACAGATGCCAGGAGTCTGCAGTACATCGATTTCAGTCAGTCTCCTAAACTCTGTGGCTACACCAGCTCAAAAGCAGCTGCTTTTGTGAATCATAAAGGACCTTTCACAGCACAGTGTGTTCACACATGGAAAAGCACATGTTCTACTTTGCCTCTGCCAAAGAAGCTTCATTGTCACCCCCCTCCCAAGTACTTGGGAAATATTCCAGCAATATGTGTGTACCCATTATGGATTCGTTCTCATTGCTACAGCTTTTGCTATACATTTTCTATAACCTCATGCTGTTTCCCACCCACACAGCTTAGAAAGCGGAAAAAAAAAAAGAAAGAAACAAAGCCTTTGTCAAGTCATAAAAGGGCCAATCTACTGTATATGAAAACCACCACCAAAGACAGTCTCTCAAGAGTTTATGTAGACCATGCACCTGCCTATTTTAAATAAAAATAATATGTTGACCCAGCCCTTTGATTACTCATCTGCTTGTCACCTGGGTTCTGATGGGCTCTTACCAACTACACACCCAAATCTACCCAGGTTATGAAGTAAGGAAGAAAGGGGTCCTCCCCAGGACACACAGGGGAAAAGCACCACGTGAACAACATCAAAATATCCTCTTTCCTTTCTTCCCCCTTCAGTTTTTTCTGACTTGTCTAAGATGCAAAACATAAAGACAGTCTGGAAGAACTAGATTAAAAATTACTGTCAAATACAGATGTATTTCTACTCACCATAAAATTTCGATCTGCTTCTGGAAGTCTGATACAGGGAGTTTAGCTGCAAAGTATATTTCATAGTAACTACTCTATCAGGTTTTAGTGATAGCAGGAAGCCGAGAAGGCAGAAAACAGAGCCCAGTGGGTTTAGACTGATATCCTACACAGAGAGAGATGCCATGGTTGGCGAGGTCACCTGGGGAAAGATCTGGAAAAGGTGAGCAGATCAGAGGGGTGTGTCAAGTTCCTGTCAAAGGGGGAAATGGTGATTTATTTGGTTGAGTGGTAAAGTCACACTGGAAGCCTCAGAAAACAATGGTGTATTTAGCAAGTGACACAGCAGCCCACAGAACAACAGGGCAAGGAAAACACAAAAGCACATATTTTAGTTGAGAAGGTCCTGAGCTGAAAGCCAGAGAGAAGGGACTTTGGGAAGGCACTGCTTCACTTCTGTCAACCCCTTCCAAATTAACATGGGAGGTAAAGCTATTTTTCAATTTGCACCTTCATAATTACTTCAGAATAATTAAGAACACAGTTCTAGGAATAAATTATTTTGGTAGATACATGAGTTCAAATGAAAAATTATGTGTAAGCAGAGAAAACAATTTTGTTTAAGTAAATTTGCCACTGCAAATTATCATGCAATTATAATTCTTCCAATTTACAATTAAGCTTTATATGTCTACCTTCAGTTTTTAAGGGTTTGTGTCTAACATTAAAGGAGCTGGCATCCTTAAAACATCCTTAAAAATAATCAGCATTAAAACTGTAGCTAAGAATATTACTCAAATTTTCTTCTTCTACCAAGTTCTCTTAAAACCTTTATGTGATACTACTATGGCATGTCTCCCTTTTCCCCAAAGAATTCTGGTATCTATCTCTTATTTTGCCCTCAGAGAGGCAAAGAAAAAGTGGGTTTTGTTCAGTTTCCAGATTTTATAGGAGAAAAATCTAAAGTGCATGTACTCAGCTCAATGGCAACTGTCATCCTCCTTTAGTCCTTGTGTGGAGAAAAAGGCAGCCTGTGGATTATCAGAGGTCAAAACGTCTGAATAACTCCATTAACTTAGTCACTTGATTTTTTCATTCATTTTACAAAGACAGCTAGGGTCTCTGTCCTCATGGAACTTTATATTCTAGAAGGAACAGACAAAAACAAGTAGACAGGCAGGCAAGTTATACAAGAGTATGGCAAATACCATAGAGGAAAAGGGCAAATGGAGTAGAGACAGAGGGTGGGGGAAGGCTCCCCTCAGTAGATCAGATGGGATGGTCCTGGGAGGGGACTGTGAAGGGGAGCGCTGAAGGCAAAGAGTGGAGCCACAGATGCTGAGGATGTGTGATCCAAGCAGAGGGTGCAGCAGCTGCAGAGGGTCACAGGTGAGAATGAGACCAGCTTATGTGGTTGGAAAACTAGTGAGGGCAAGGGGGTAAGTAATGAGGTCACAAAGATGGGCAGAGGCCCAGCATGCTGGCAAGGGTAGTCTTGGGACAGTCTTCCAAGGTAAAGAGAAGTCATGGAGAGGAGGGAAGGGACCCAGGCAGATGAATCTAAGTTTAAATCCTAGCTTAACCACTCAGTAGCTAAGTGAGCTCAGCAAATGACCAGCTCCTTTTGGATGCTGAATTCCTAATTTATAAAAGGGCACTCAATAAATCACGGCCAGTTATAATCATTGGTAATTATCATTATTGTTAATGCTATGATATGTAAATAAGGTTAATAAAAAATGTTTACATTCAAGTGGACAAATACTGCAAAATAATATATCCAAAATATAGAATTGAGAAATCGGCAAATTGTTTTAATCTTTTTTATTCAGTAAAGATCATATACTTGTTAAGTACAAACAGACATAAATTAGTACATTTGAATTCATTAGGGTTTATTGTGATTCTAATCACAATAATTATTGATCTTGGCTCGATTTCTCTGGCCTTAATTAGTCTGCATTGTGGCTTTGCTCTCCCTGTCAACCTAGCCTAGCCATTTTGTGTCCAGAAATGTATAGCATTTCAATGGTACCTACCAGCTACACAGTAGTCATATAGGGAATTTCAGAGTTACTTTCCAAGTCATGATGTATAGTAGACACTTACATTTATTGCCATCATCTATTACCCCTTCACTCCCATCACACACTCCTTTTACTAACAGTATCCTAATTTTGTTCAAATTCACCTCTCCCTTCCCTCAAGCAATGATGGAGAACGTCTTGCTAGTGGCCGATTTAGAGATGGAGTATGTGATACTGTTCCAATCATGAGATAAGAAGACAGGTCTTCTCAGACTTTTCTTAGTACTATTTAATTTCCTTCGAAAGGAGACCCTGGGAAAGGGTGGTCCATTTTCTGTGCTCTAGATATTGTCATGTCCACGAGTGATATCTGAGCAACTGCAGCCATCTTGATAAGAACCAGTGTTAGAGTGAAGTCGTCCCTAAGGATGACAATGGAAGAGAGATGAAAGAATGTAATTGTGCCACTAAATCAACTCATCCTGCTGTCTGCCCTACTCACATGAGATAACACACTTCCTTAGGGTATAGGTCAATGTGAGTTGGTGTCTTGTGTTGTGTGCAGATGTGGACCACATCTGGTGCATTTTCATTTGGAAATATCACTTGTTTCTTTGTCTCTGGGAAGCTCTAGGAATGGAATGAGGACTTTGAATCTGGCTCAGCGAGCTCCAAAATTCTGGATGTGGGGTGATATAGCATTTTAATCTATAAACTGGGATAGTCACCTGGAAAATCTTGAAGGGAAAACAACCTAGAAATAACAACAGGAAGATGATGCTTTGGTCTAAGTAGCTGGTACCACATAGTCTACCTCTGACTTTTTCTGTTTAAAAGCTTTGACTTTCACCTTCCAACCTGCCTAGTTTATATGTTTTTCCCTGAAGACCAAAGTGAGCTTATGCTCCTCACTGGGCTTATGTTCCATAAAGCTTCCAATTCTGAGCCCTGACAAAATTACAAGAATTCCATTAGGGACCTCGTATGACTAGCACAGATCCCAGGCACAGGTCAGATACCAAGGATGCAGAAGCAGCCTCACACTCCACTGGGACAAGAGGATTAAGGGGCAGAAGCACTCCAGAGAAGAGGTGCAATATTATGATTTATAATCAGGAGAAAGACCTGCCTCGAAAGGAAGGGGGAAATATCACAAGCGTAATAGGACGTTTGGCTATTTTTGTTTCAGCTATGCAGAGTTATTTTAAAATTGAAAATATTAGGGACCAGCAAAATAAAATATCCATCTTACCAATAGAGCACAGCTGCTAACTGACCGTAGAGGGAAAGGTCGCAGTGTGATTACTGCTGGCAGAGTTGCTGGTGGGGGTGGGGAATGAGGTAAAATAGAAGATCGCATAAACGTCTAATGGTTCACAATAAGCAAAAAGCAGTATGGCTTGAAACCAAATTAGCTATTCCAGTCTAATAAGTATTTTTCCTATAAGAAAATTATGGAATTATAAATTTAGCCCATTAAGGGAGAGCAGAAATTATAAGGCACATAGATTTCATAATTTTATACAGTATTTGAGAAACATTACTTATCAAATGGGGTAGACATTATAACTGGTGAAAATTTGCTAAGAGACCATAATTAAGATAGAATAGCAAATGGTGCCTCAGCTCTTGAAAGGGTCACTATCAGGATTCTACTTAACATCTTCATTACTGATCTGCTGCGAAAATGGAAATGCATTCAAAGTAAGGATGGTGTCTAATTGTGAGATGCTGACCAGGGCTGGAAAGTGGTAGAAAAATATCTACAGCGGTTAGAAACAATGCAACATAAGTAGGTAAACCAGACTAAACCATCTGAAACACCAAAAAATACAAATTAAGTAAATAAATGAAGGAGAGTTACCTGAAACTCACTGGCCAGAGTTCTGAACGGAAAGGAAAAAGTGACATTGGTTGATGTTAGCTAGAAGGCAATGAATGACCCAGCCTCAAAAGAAAAATAGACCAGATTACGAACTTATCAGCAAAAGATGCATCACTTTACATGGTCTGTCTGTAAAGATATCAGGGGGACCCTGCTCTTCTTTTCCCTATTCAACATATACCTGTTGGGGTATTTGTAGAAAGCTTCAATTCCTTGGTTGTCATGAATATGTATGTCTCTTGCTAGCAGAGGTTTGTGATTTGTTTCTTAATGATATAAAAAATGAACAGAGGGAAGTAAGAGTGATTAGGTAAGGGGGCAAAGTGTCACTGGTTGGTAAAACACTGAGGTTTTGTGAGACTAATTCCCTCTGCGCTGTGTTTAGAGTGTGTAGCTGGGATCTTCTCTTTAGCACTGGAAAAACATACTGGCATGCTCTAGGAAAGTCTTTTGAAAATGGTAAAAAATATGATTAACTCCTGCAGGGAAAAGACTAGTGGGAACATTGATTCTAGAGTTCTTACCTGAAAGGAAGGGAAAGAGAATGTTAAAGAGAGGAAAACATGAGTTGGGGGTAGGACTACATGAAGGAGAAAAGTTCAAATCAGGGAATCCTAAGGCTGAGAATTTCCTGGCTGTGAGAACTTCAGTGTATGTAACATAGTCACAAGAGTGGAAAAGGAAGGATTGCTATATGGGATGCTAAAACATGGATCTGAGAAAATGCCAAAGAAAAGCAGCACAGGGAGAACCTCCACTGGTTGCAGGGATGAAAGTGGGCTCCACAGATGTCTGCCTCCCAGCTGGTAGACCACCCCCTCAATTCCTCCTAGCTGCCAGCACCCAGATGAAAGCAGAAGCCTTGGGACAGGCAGGGGCAAGTGCTCCTCACTTGCAAGATCCAAAAGAAACCAGTGAGTCCATGACCTCATCTAGGATTGCTCATCTTCTCTGTTACCTTGAACATCTAAATAACTTTTAGATGTAATCACTCAGTTTTCTAATGATTTTCTTGGCAGGTACAAGAAGAAAGCACCTATGTTCACTGAGGCTTAATCTCCTACATGAGACAGAAAATAAGGGTGCTTGATCTCTTGCAGTCATTTCAAGTAGGTTAAGCTCTAACATAAAAGGACCATCCTAAAGGCCCTGACCTCAGGCAGTTATGCTTAGTTTGGCTGCTCATAAACTCCATCTGGACACACGGTCTATGCAGAAGCTCAGTTAGCCACTCAGAGGAAGAACTGAGGTGAGAACTTACCTAAGCCATCAGATGACATCACGTACACAACTGTATGGGGGATGCTTCTTGAATGAAAGATTTAGAGATGAAAAATATTATAAAAGTTCATCTTTGAAATTAAAAATTTGTTAAAATTTTATTATTATTATTTTTAAAGCATCACTCTCAAATGTCAAGTTTCCCTATTATGCTCAGTTTTGGTTATCTGCGGCCTGTTGGCCCAGCAACCATCTTGGTTCTCCATAGCCCCCAGACCTCCTCCCAACCTCCCACAGCCAAAACTAGCCAGTTGGCTGCCCAGGATGGCCAAAAAAAAACAGTATATACTTCCAAAGATATGCAACTCAGGCTGCCCCAAGCCTCAAAGTGGGGCCCATGAGTTAGATGCCTATTCAAGATAGGATACAAGGAATAAGAGAACAAAAAAGGGAATCAGGGGACATGGCCACAATAATGGAGGAGCGGGTGAAGTTGGAGACATTTCTGAAGACATCACAAGAGGAGGCAAGGCAGGAATGGAGTAGAGGGGGAACTATGAAGATGAAAGATCAGGAATGGATGACAATTACATGAAGCCCCGAGACAGGGGCTAGAGCCAAAATTCTGCCACTAGGATTCAGTTATCAATCAACTGATATCAATCAACTACCATTTCAGCTGGTGGTGAGTATCCTTGTGCACATCCTCTGAAGGTCTTGCAAGCGTTCATGTGTAATTCTTTGTAGCCTCTAGTGCACCTAGCAACTACTTCTTACATGCCCTTTCTTGAGAAGCTCCAAGATGAGAGGTATGGGCCCTGCCCTCCAGGGGCTCCCAGTCAGGAGTGGGTGGGGTTACAAGTGATGGTTCTGCTGACAGTGTACAACCAGCCCAAAGAGAGACATGGAAAAGCTTCCTAAAGACGCTATTATTTGAACTGCATTTGGAGTTAGTTAAGTAGAAAAGAGGTACTACCTATGATAGGTACTCAGTTACTGTTTGTTCATTAATTTTGCTTTGTATTGGTTACCTGGAAAATTGTTCAAGGACTAGGAGCTAGTTCTTATCACCACTGTTGTTTTTTTTTTTTTAAGATCTTATTTATTTATTTTTCAGAAATAAAGAGCACACAAGCAGGTAGAGGAGGAGGGAGAAGCAGGGTCCTCTCTGAGCAGAAAGCCCGATGCAGGGCTCGATCCCAGGAACCTGGGGTCATGATCCTAGTTGAAGGCAGAGGCTTAGCTAACCGAGCCACCCAGGTGCCCCAACACCACTGTTTTTATCACTGTCAATGAAGCAGATAAATCTACCCATTTTAGTGTCTAAGGATATAACCCGAAAAAATACTATACCTTACCTTCGGCTGAGATGGGGAGTGCACTTATACTTTTTCTAATTATGAAGCATCTTCTTGTTCTACTTATCTCATAGCAAAAAGTTTTAAAAGCTTTTGAAAAGATCACATTTTGCTCACTTGAAATATGTCTGTATATTTTAGCATAAAATATACTTGGCAGCTGCTAACATAATCGGATGGCTACGCCTTGCAAAAACTTGATTTCTTTTTAATCAAATTTTTAGAACCATACCGGGTTTCCTGCCAGTGCTACAATAGTGAGCAATAAATACATCATTAGATCAATGGCATTCTGATGATGGATCACTCCAAAGATACTTTCAGCCAAAAAGAATAAGCCCATAGTCTCACTGTGCAAAGATTCATAAAATACTGTTTAAAACATAGATACTCGGGGCGCCTGGGTGGCTCAGTGGTTAAGCTGCTACCTTCGGCTGAGGTCATGATCTCAGGGTCCTGGGATCGAGCCCCGCATCAGGCTCTCTGCTCGGCAGGGAGCCTGCTTCCTCCTCTCTCTCTGCCTGCTTGTGATCTCTCTCTGTCAAATAAATAAAATCTTAAAAAAAAAAAAAAACATAGATACTCAGTTAATATAACAGGGAAGAAAACATTGCAAAATAGAACACAATGGCCTGGGTTTATAATGTAGCAATATTGATCATGGATTTTCCTAAGTACTCTAGAGCAGCCACACGATTATATATGCCTCTGATTAGACCCAGAGATAAGAAGGGGAAAGTTATAAAAAAGGAAACTAACCAGAGGAAGGCCTGCTGCTATAATAAATTATTTAAAGCAAGCAGGGCGAGCGGGTTGTGAAGACAATATAAAACAGAATCCAATGCCCCCAAGAAACCCCAAACCATCAGCACCTCTATAAATTTCTTACCACTCTGTCTGGGATTTAACTGGAGGTGCTTCTTTTCCACCACTCTTCCCAACCCATCCAACCCCAAGCCTTCACGTTTTGTCAGTTCCTTTCTCAGAGCTTAACATTTGTTTTTCTTCTGTAACCAGGGATGCTGTCTTCAGTTATATTTCTCAGCTTGTATCTAAAGAGTGTCTGCAAGGCCACAGACGAGTGCATCTGTCACTTCATTCATCTGGATCTTAAATTTCCCATGGAAACTATAAGCTTGGAATACCTAATATGACACACTTATCAACATGACTTTGATAGTCTTCTCCTTTTCTCTTTCTTCTTATTGTTGTTGTAGTTAAATCCACAAAGCTCAAGCTAGGGTAAAACTTCTAGAGCTCAGTGACTGTTCTATATTAGAGGATGTGAGTAGGCCCCAAATACTATGAAGTGAAAGTAGAAGCCTGATTAAGGGCATGTTGGAAGAAAAATAGTCAAAATGGCTAAAATTTTAGTGTTAGGAGATATTAAAGGAGTAGAATGACTTGAAAAGTAAATATTTTATAGGTAGATTTTGCCATGGAAATAGGGGTGGAGAAAGAAGGGTAGAAAACTAGAAAAGAAAAGCCTTTGTCAAATTCCTTTGACCAAAGAATTTTGTCAAGACTATGCCATGGCCAAAAAAAAAAAAAAAAAAAAAGTGTTGCTTAGAAACTTGCAGTGACCCATGGCCCAGTTTCAAGAAAAGTAGCATTCTACCCTAGTTTTTTAAGTAGGCACACAAATCCCATTGTACAGTCAGGGGCTATGATTATACGTTAGGCTTTTAAAATTTTTCTAGGTCCATTCATCATGCAGAATCTGGGCAAATGAAATATAAACAACTCTATTCTGCCATTATAAAAACATTACTAGCAGCATAATAGGACTCAATAGGCAACATGGTACAGGTCTAAAATATGAGTCCAAAGAATTCTACATATAGGCTTTCCTGCCATTGTGCTCTGTGACCGTTAGCAAATTATTTGCCATTCTGGGTCAAGCCTGGCTGGTTAAGGTTAGGGTCATTGAACCAATGATCATAAATGGGGGTAAACTTTATAAAGAAAACTATTTGAAGGTCACATTTAATATAAAAATAAATTTGAATAAAGAGGTAAAGAAATTATAGATGATACGAATGACTAAGCATAATTCTATTATGTCACTAGGATGCTAAATAAAGATAATTCAAATGCAAGGCCAATTTCTCAGTCATTGGTGTTATCTTTGAATGTGAAAGACAGGACCTAAATATTATCATTCTTTTGTGGCTGCTGTTTGCTCATCTGTAACAAAGTAGGAAAAGAATCATTGTACTCAAAGGATTGTTAAGATAAGTGACCTATAAACATGCCTGCCAAGTGCTCCTTAAAACAGAAATTGCTCCGTGAAAGTCCCAGTAATGATCCAGTGGCCTGGAACAATCCAAGTTCAGTGTCCCAGCCTCTCCACGTCTTTTTGTCACCAGGCAAGTAAATATTCCAGACACTTCTGACCTCTGAGAAGTCATTAGTTTTTTTTTAAGTACAACTTCTTCTGATAGATCCTTTTTCGTTAAAACCTTAGCGAGAAATTTTAAATTGAGAATTATGCCAGTCTGAAATGGGAAAATAGACCCGGAATGTCAGTATCCAACTATAAATAAAAACTGACAGGCAATAATTAATAAGTCCAAATTCCCACTCATTTAAATAGAAAAGAAGCAATCAATTTTCAACCCATCTCTCCATGATGCTGAAGGGTCCATCTATCCAATTAATTGGACAGCTCAAAATACTTCTAAGATGAGTTGCAGAAAATGGGAACACCCAGGTCTTGGGATAGTTGGCCCAGGACACTTTCCTGACCAAGAGGCAAATCAGCTACAGCTTCTCAAGGAGATCCTTGATCTTGGGTAAATCTGTACTAGTCCTGCTGAGGTTCTAATCTGTAAGCCTGGAATGGCTTTGGAGTCAAATATGCGTTATGACTGGCAAAGTCACCTCAGAGCATCCCAGAAACCCACTGGACTTAGAATACACAATGGAGGGACTAAGACTGGGGAGGTCTCAAAGTACCTTGTGCCTCCAGAGAGACTTCCTTAGAATTGGGGCTAACATGGAACAGGGATAGCTGAGGATTCCAAAAACACTTCTGAACACAGAACCAAAGGTGCCATTGTTGAGGACAGAGTGTTAGAGTGTTACCTATAAATTTCACAAGGCTGGTAAATGCCACTTGGAAATACCAGACAAATTACTTGTTAAACTAACCCACAGAATATGATCATTCTTTTATATCGTAAATACCATTTCAATGTTTCTCAAAATATGGTGAAGGGATCCCTAGCCTCAGAATCACTTGGGGGATGCCTGTTCAAAATACAGATTACTAAACCCCACCCCAGACTCCTGAATCAAAACGAAGAGAACAGAATCCAGCTCACAAACTGAATCAACACAGTTGATTCCAATGATTCATATCAAGACAGGAGAATTATTTTGTCTTTTAGTCCATCAGAAATTTAAAGACACTCACAGATTAGGGAAATGCGTATTTTCCCCAAAATGTTTTACGTACCATAAAAATGAAAACAATATTTCTTGTGATGAGTTCTTGAGAACATTCCAGTTTATTCTGCCCACATATAATAAATAATAAACACCATTATTAAAATGTAATTATGAGCAAAAATTTATTGGGAAAAATACAACTATGCTTCTCAAAAATCCTACCTTTATTTTGTCACCACAAGTAATTATGTTATTAAAGGAATTTATAGTTTTTTTAAGTATCAGTCACTTGGCTGCAGGAACTTATTAAACTGTTATACTCCTCCCCATACCCTTTTAGTCATCAGAATTTTTGTAATAAAGGTTTTTTATTATTTCTTAAACTATAAATTGTGAACCATTGCAACTAGTCATTAGGCTGCATGTGAATTTATATCCAGGTTATAAATTCCTAAAATCATGTTTCATTAGAATTACTAAGGCAGTCTCAACTCTAGTAAATTAAATAGCCCCTGTGATAAAGCTCTGTTTACTTCTATTTAGGATTTTTTTGGGGGGGAGGGTGCAAAACAATTCAGTTTTAATGCATTCGCTTAAGAAGCAAAAGAAAACAGTTTCTGATATACATGCTACTGCAAAGCAGTAAACCAGTGTTGCATGGTAATGTGACAAGTACCACATTTCTTTTCTAGAGGGATTTCATTTTTTTCCTCTTATAAACTCCCTTTCCCCAAACCATGGGTATAATTATTTCACGAAACGTAGTTTGCCATTCCTGAAGAATCAAATACTCTATTTCTTTCTCACCAAAAATCACAACTTTAGGCAGAATACTGAATGAAAATAGAACTTGAGAGGCAGTCTTTGTTTGTAGCATGTTGTTCCTACTAAGGGTCGCCCCCCTGCCCATGCTCCACCCTAGTGCTCCAACTGAAGTGACTCAAGTGTACATGTTATGTTTTAACAGATGGGCTGGCTGGCGGCTGCTGGGCTGTAAAACAGGAACTCAGAATCTGCACCAGAGTGGTATTGAACTAAGTGCTCATAAAGTTCATGGACATATACACTGACCTAGACAGACCAGGCAGATTCAGACATGCATACACACATGCTCATCATACACCCCATAGATCAGAGGGTCTATCTCTCCAACCAGAACAAGTTCAAGGCTGTTTCCCCCTCCATATATTTCTATCTTATACACAATCAATTTTACACACACGCGCACACACACACACGCCCATGCACATCTACATATGCATAAAGCATGAATAGTCATATCTTTCAATTCTCATATTTTCAAAGATGAAAACATTCCCAAATTGTGTACCCAAGTCTCTAGGACGTTGAATAAGCTCTTATTCACATCCAATAAAAATTACAAGAAAATATTATATTCATTATATTGAGTCCACACATAATATAAACTACATGCATGTAACTGCCCTCAGAAAAGCCAGCTGCTTTGACCCCTTATCATTATGACAGAGAGAGGAAAAATATCCCAGACTGGTCACAGAATAAGTGTCAGGTTTAACCTTGAATCCTGTGTTGTCAGTTCCTGTCACAACTTCATCATTGAACACCAACCGACCAGCCTGGTGGTCCCTTTCAGGGTCTAGTCTAGGATTCTCCCCGGCTTCCTGCACTGGGACAGACAGCAGCTCGCCCTGGTCCTAATGAAGTCCTTCGGACACACCTTGCAGGTAATATAGAGAGGTCCAAGAAGCTCATGAGGGATGTGGATACAAGTGCTAATAGAAAGTAATTACTTTACAAAGTTTAATATCCGTGCTGTCAATGCCTTTCAGTAACTGCAAAGCACTGAAGCCCCGGCTACAGAACCTAGCTGGTCACTTAAGTTCTCTGACCTCTGAACACCCACCCTGAAGACGATGGTCGCTGGCTCAGGCTACGGCTCAGACACCTCCTCCGGGTCGCCGCACCGTCCCCGGCGCGGGTAAATTTTCCAGAAACCGGTCCTCAAGCCATGTAGGAACTGCTGTCCGTACACGACTGGGCACGGAGGCCGCCCCCAGTGCGCGTGTCACCGCCACAGAGGGCCAGGGGACGCGTCCCTAGGCACCCCTAATGATGGCAATTATAACATGCCAAGTTGGTGAGAACGCGGAGCCGCGTCCCGGACCGAGTTGCGACGCTCTGAAACAAGTTCGGGAGTGGGGACACCGGCAAGGAGGAAATTCCGCCTGGCCCTGACCTCCCCACAGCGGCCACGCTCGGACGGACGCACCGACGCCAGCCAAGACCCGTCCAGTGCCCCCCGGCTTGCCGAACAGCGCCAAGAGGAGCCTCTCGCCTTGCGCGCGGCCACTCACCCTCCTCGCTGAGTCCGGATCCCAAACCGACGCCCCTGCTGCGGGTCCTGAATCCCAAGTTGCCCCGAACCAGCGACTGCTCTCGTTCTAGAGAACCCTGCACATCGGTTCGGGCGGGCACCTCCGAGAGAGCACGACAAGCCCGGCGGGCGCCCCGGCTCAGCGGCCGCCCGGAACGCGTTGACAATTCATGGACCTGCTCGGCGAATGAGGCAGACAGCGGAGCTGAGGCTACCGGGCTCCGGAGGGAGGCGGGGCCGCGCGGCGGGAGAGGCGGAGCCAGCCCCTGGGTCGG
The DNA here is from genome assembly GCF_964662115.1 of Mustela nivalis. NCBI lineage: Eukaryota > Metazoa > Chordata > Mammalia > Carnivora > Mustelidae > Mustela > Mustela nivalis. The sequence goes on along the minus strand of NC_139022.1, from coordinate 115,691,926 downwards.
CCCTGCCGGGGCGGGGCGCCTTTAACCTGTGACTGGCGGAGCCTGCAGCCAATCGCGATGACTTCAGGAATCCGGGCGGCCGCTGGCTGGGCCGAGCGCCCGGCTCCGCCCCGCCGCCGCCATCCAATCCGTCGCTGCGGATGCCTGGCGCGGAGACGCGCCGGCGGCAGAGAAGTTGGCGGCGGTGGGCAGCCTGGGCTGCGGGCTGGCGCTGTGGGGGCAGCTGCGCGGGGATTCGGGCGTATTGGGAGGGAAGTGGCGGCCCCAAGAGACCCTGGCTGAGAGGCTTGGGGCCACCCAGACCCCTAGGGGTCGCGGCGTATCGGCGAGCTGTGGAGGGAGAAGCCCAGCCGCAGCGCGAACAGACTCCGGGTCGACAACGCCCACACCTGGCGTCCGCGGGAGGCGCCGAACTTGGCCCCGAGGGAGCCCCAGCACTCGGAAGAAACCGAGACCCAAAGAGGGTGAGTCCCGGGCCGCATCACCCAGTCACAGTCGGAGGCCCGGGCCTGAAACTGGAGCTCCGGGCTGTCTGGAAGAGGTTCTGGTTGCGGTTTGGTGGTTCTCTCCGAAATGAAACTCGGACTCCGCGGACCTCCTGGAAAGTTCTTACACGTCCCCTCCTCAGCCCTGCTTTCTTACCGCCAGCAACTGGGAACCTGACCAAGCGCCTAGGCTCCCTTCCCAACCCATAGCGTCTGAGCCACTTGGCAGAACCGGGGCGGGAGGGCGAAAGGGAGGCTCGGGTGCTAGACGGCAGCGGAGCCCCCCAGGCTGTACCCGGGGTCGGTCTGCCCCGTGGGGAGGCAGCCGCAGCGCGGCTCCTCCTGCTGCTCTCTCCTGGGTCCGCTGGAGGGCCCGGAACGCTCCTGCTCGCGGACAGGAACGCCACGGAGCGAGCCACGTGGGTCCCACGGTGTACGCTCACGGCCCCTGCCCCTTCCGAAGTCCTTGCATCGAGCTCAGGGACCTCCCTAGCGGTGGGCACTGGAGGAGCCTGAGCTCCCTAGGCCAGTCGCCGCTGAAGAATGCCCTGTGGGCTCTTGCCGGCGGCGCCACTGCGGCTCCTTTTGTGGGCGGATCGGTTCTTTATCCTGTTTTTTACGCCCGGACCTTGGCCACAGCATACACACATACGGAGCTGTGGGTATAACAAGCCAAAAAGCAAAGGGTTGGTTGTTGCTTTTAGGTTGAGGCCTAGAATGTTATAAGGCTCCAGACAGTAGCTTTGGGTGCATAGCGGCCTCTGTTGTATCTGGAACTGCACCTTCCGTAAGTAGGCACTCAAACCATGTTAGTTCCGCAAGGCAGGAAAAGGGTCAGGCTTTCTGATGCCCCAACACATTCCTCACTGAGCGTTGGCTCCCTTAGATTCAGAAGTCCTGAAGGTTTCAGTTTCTCATGGGTGAGGGACTCCGGACTTCTACAGGTGTTATTTCAGTGGCAGCTTGGCCCTCCTAGGGACATAGTAAGGACCTCTTTAGTCCTCACAAGCAATTTCTGATTAGAGTCCCTGGGAAGAAGGAAGGCAAAAGGACTATAGCTGAAAAGGAGTGAAATGGCCCCTCCAGGAGGGAAGGCTACAGCTCAGAGGTGAGCTTGGGCCTAGTTTGAGTTTCAAGTGGTGGCTCCTCAGCTTCCGGTCTCAGTGGGGAAAGGTCCATAAGGCAGGCTGTCAGGCAAGAAAATAAGGGTCTGGACAGTCCTTAATAGGCCCTGAAAATTGACTTGTGATGCACAAATTGCATGTATTTAAACCCCTCTTCATTTAGTGGATCAAAAGACAGGTACAGACAAGGGAGCCCATTCCATTCAGTTTAAACAGTTGCTTACCATGCTGCTTTGTGTCTTGAGAGAATGGCATTTGCCCACAAGAAATTAGCTGTAGACCACCTGATTGGAATACACACCAGGTCCCTGCCTAGGTTGGGATGGGAGGATGATGGGAAAAATGTCTTTCCTTGGATCCTTTTTTCCCCCTACTCCCGGATAGTTTGCCAACAGTGTTTATCATATTAACACCCTGTAAAGGTTTTTCACAGATGCTAGTGATTATTTTAAAAATCACCTTGGTAATAGGAGCCAAACATCGGCTGTTGACTGTACTTGCTATAGTATTTATGTTAGATGATGAAAAAAGGAAATAGGAAATTTCTTTTTATGAAATAAGTTGGAACTAGACGAGAAACTTCTGTTTCCTGATTTCCAAGGTTTTCCGTCTGTTTGTTTCATACAGATGTGATTGTCCATGGGTTCTTAGACAAGTAACTGGTCTCATTTTCTTTTATAGAATGGATGACATGTAAGAGCACGTCTAGACTCATTCACATTTTCATTACCGTCTTCTGTTTTAATTGGTATTTGACAAAAGTTTATCACTCTGGCACAGATTTATTCCTTTGGCTGTCATTCTCCCAATGATCTCTTGAATTTCAGCCATCTCCATATTTTACAAGAGAAAAGGAGATCTATTACTTGTGTAAGAACTCATTATAGTCCTGTCTGTATGAAACAAACAGAAAACCATGGAAATCTGGACATAGAAGTCACCTCTTTAGTACTAACCTGTTTCCCTGAAGAAAATTTCTTTCCCTCAAAGGGATGAGGAAGTTTGTGGAATGGCTTGGGAATGAAAAGATTGACATGAGACCGTGGAAGCAGGGCTGGTGGTGTGTGTGGTGGTGGTGTGGGTGGTGAGCAAATTTGCCTTCAGGCACTGTCACCCATCTCTGACACTGAAACAATATTTTGGAATCTTCTAAATTTCAAAAGGGTGTGACTGATAGGAGCTATGGATTCTAATCTGAGCTCCAAGTGCTGCTGGCAATCACTTAACCTCCATTTAGTCTTGCTTCCTTGCCATAAAACCACAGTAGCAGAATTGGGCTACTCTGTTTAGCTGCTTAAGGGGGACACGGTGACAGTGGTTACAAAGCACTGTAAATGCATGACATTTATAACAGTAGTCACTGTTGAAAAGAACAAAATGATGTTGGTATAGGAAAATAGTATAGACAGAACAATTCCCCTCTACACTTGGAATTTCTACTCATTTTAATCTCATTGGATTATGGTCCTTTCTTTAAATGGAAGTGAGGAAAAAGGGCCCTCACAATCCTTGTTCTTTGATTACCAAATGTTTCTGGAAGCTTTGCATAAGTTAATGCTGTTTTTCCCCTCTTTTTCCATTTCCACTACCTCTCTCAACATGTATTCACTTTGAAAATTATTCAGAATTTGAACAGGCTGAGCTAAAGCACCTTAGCAAAGAAATGCAATCAGAAGCAGCAGATTCTAATACCAGCTATGTTGTAGGTTCATTCTAAGACTACGGGCAAGCCATTAACCTTCCCATACTGGAGTTTCCCAACTGTGAAACTGCAGCAATACTTCTGATTAATCTCACAGAGAGGAGAGATAACTCATGATAAGGCTTTTTGAAATATTAATTGCCATGGAGAACAAAATATCACGTAGGCGATTTTGCAAACTCAAGTATGGTGTTAGTTTGTACACCACAACTAGGAGATATTTTGTAACAGGGATTGCTCTAGCACAACGTCTGTAGCCAGGGTGCTACCACCCACAAAACAGTGATGTCTCATGCATTTAAGTGACAGTGCAGGTGCCCCCTGTGAGTGTTACTGCCACAGGTCCAACCATGTAAAAATGTGGTCACAGAAATGCATCAGAAAGGGAAGCCTCCATTCTACAAAAACATGGGATTTCCTCAGATGTGCCCTGGAAGAAAAACTACACTGAACTTCTTAAAAATGTCACTGTGAGTACAAGTCTGTTGAAAGACTAACATGGTCTTGGGAAAATGGCCTGATAGATAAAACTACACACATTGGTCAAAGGGTCACTAGAAGAGATTTAAAAATACTCTTAATTTTAAAACTTCGTAACAGAATAAATAAAACTGAGGAATTTGGAAAGGGAGGGTCATATATTCAAGGGAGGAAAAATAGACTCCCAACCCTTAGAACAGTAGAGTGTTCTAAGAAATAGGACAAAGAATATGGGCTCTAGAAACACGAAAGACTGAAAGTTGGATTTTCTTTCCATTCCTTCCTAAGTTTGAGACCATGGATAAGGTGCTGAGCTTCTCTGAGCCAAATGGAGTGGGGATGAAGAGTGTTGAGTTTTCCTCATTGGTTTTCTATGAATCTCACCTGAGAAGCTTTCTGTAACTCTTAGCACAGGGTTGGGCTCATAGTGGGCCATCTGCCAATGACAGTTCCTAATGTTTACTGAATACTCACCATGTGTCCTTCACTGTTCCATGTCTTTTCATCAAATTGCTCACTTGATGCTAACAATCACCCTCTTACGTTGCTACTGTCTCTTCTTCCTCAGAGTTGCTATCTTCTTGGAAGGACCTTTCTGGGATTCAGATCGTGCAGTGGACTTAAAAGTCAGAAGTCTCCTTTAGTAATTTTTTTTTTTAAACTAGCATTGCCTGTTTTCCTGTGGAAAGGGCTATTCCAATCTTTCGTGGCACCAGGAAATCAGGCTGCATTGAGCACTTGGTAACATGTACACTACAATAAAGGGAACAAGGGATTCAGAATTGGGGACAAAAAGAGCCACAGGAAACAAGTAGTGCTTCAAAATCCCAAATCGCTTTCCAGGTCTCAGACCGTAATCTCCTCAATTGTGGCTTCTAAACAGTGTGCTCATCATCTGGATTTGAGGTTTAATGGAAGTTAGTTCCCTTGAGGCAGTAGTATGGAAATAGTAACTGGCTAAAGAAGGGAAAAATGGATTATCCCTTAGAAATGAATTGTATCATTAGTTATTATGAATACCCCAAATTATGACAGATTCATGTGTAAGTATGCCAGGGAAAAGTAGCCGTGAGCTATAATACACACAATCATTTATTACCCAAGAGAATTTAGGTGCTAATGTGGATGGTTTTGCATCTGTGAGATTCTGAAACCCACAAAGGACTCCAAGATATAAAGCCAAATAAAACATAATACAGAGGGAAATGATTCTGATTATGTAACATTTATATATAGCATGTCATTTTACATTTTCAAATTGCTTTTCAGTCATTGGTTTATTCTTCCCAGCACACCTGGGGAGTACATCCATGCTGTTATCCTCGTTCACAGCTGAGGCAACTGAGACTGAAGGAGGCAAAGTGTTTTGTCCAAGAATGCAACAGGGGCAGGGTGAGAAATCGTGCATTTATTCAATCATGAGTCTATTCAACATCTACCCTTGGCAAGGCACCATGGTGTGGAGTGCACAGCGGTGGGAACTATATCCGTGGTTTCTGCCTTGTAGGGAGTCTGCTGGGGCACTAAGTGTTTTGTGGATTATGTCTCTAGACAGTAAGGACCAGGGTTTAGAGGAGGAGAAGGTGAGTCCCTCAAGATTCCTGGAAACTAGGATTTGTGGTCCTTTAGAGATGGGTAGAATTTTGGCAGATGGAGGCTAAGGGTGATCGGAATGCCAGAGACCGAGACAGGAATGAGCAAATTCAAGGCGTACTGAAGAATGTTTGATTACAGCAGGACAGTTGTCAGCAAAGGGCTGGTGCGGAAAAAGCAGCAGATTTTTTAGCACACTGAATACCCAGCTAAATATATAGATTTTAGCCTGTGGGCAATGGGAGCTCAACTCCTCTCTGACTTCTTCCATTCCCTCATTATTCTAACATGTACTGAGTGCTAATATACGCTTAGTCTCCAGATGTTTTCTCATACCTTGGCTTTTCTAACCTTTGCAGCATTCCAACGAGATACATACTATTATTCCTTCTCAAGTGGATGTGAAAACTAATGCATTTAGAAATTCAGAATTGCCCACCCTCATGGAATTAATAACTGACAGATGGGGAATTTGAAAACAGCACCTTTGACTTTTTTGTAGGTACTTCTGGAAAGAAGGGGTGTGGATTCTGGATACTGTACTCATGATGCCCATCTAACACTGTTGCCTTCACCCTAGCTCGGTGTCTTTCTAGAAATGAAAAGTGAATAGGAGAAAAAGAAAATTTTCTCAACGTGTAAGTTGTTTGATTTCTAAAGTCAGCTGTGGGTCAAAAAGAAAGATACAGGGTATTTCCCCGTATTTTCTGTGCTCTCCAGCTAACAACAAATGTCTGCATTTTGATAACTTTAGTCTTGGGTCTGTAATATATTTGGATCTCAGCTTAGTTTTTCCACTAAGCCAGAATCTCTCTCTGGAGTTGGTCAACTTGGTTTCTAATCCTTTCCCTTTAGCATGCAACCCACCCTGTTTATCATAGTGCCCTGTGAGGTCTCCATCTCAGCTTGAATTTTGCCCATCAAGAAATAGCTTTTCCTCTCCAGATGCAGGCTACTAATTAGCATTTTTACTGTTTAATCACCAGGACTAAAATACAAGTGAGAGAAGTATTATTGTTAATCCAAAAATACTTAGAAAGGAAAAAGATTGCTTATTTAAATCTTCCTATAAAGAAAGAGATGCTCTCAGGAGGTAGGTGTGTACTTAGGTGACTAAAAAGTAAAACTGAAAATTTTAACATTTGTTAATAGGGTGCTTCTCATTGATACGGTTTCGTGGAGAGTTTCTTTGGAAAATTCCTGTCCATGATCAGTCAGAGAACTCTTCCTCTAGAGCAAAATATCTGCTACAAATGAGAGGCCAGTGTTGACCCTCTACATGAAGACAAATGGGAAATCACTGAAACGGGGCATTTCAAATTCCTAAATTCAGTGTAGAGCATTCTCCTTGTCTCTCAACCCTCTAGTGCCTTGTTTGGCTCTGCCCAGATTATATTTTATGACCTAAGTGATAGAGATTCACAAGTAAATAGTTGAGTGTTTCTCCTGTTTCTTGTTTGTTTGTTTGTTTGTTTGTTTGTTTGTTAAAGAAGTTGAAAGTGAACTTGTAAGGATCATTAAATTTTATATAGGATCTTAAGGAGCCCATGTGAAAGACATGGAAAACAAGCACTGGATCAGAAAATTGTATCTGATTTCTCCTCTGTCTTAAAATGCAGTAAGTTTTTCCTGTGCTTTCAAAGAGAGCAGGAGTCTGGGGCAAGGTGGTCTGAGTTTAGTGACAAAAGTGAGAAAACTAATCCATGTTATCTTGGCTTCTAGATCTGCAAAGCAGGGATGCTTACCTTGAGAGACAGAGAAAACAAACCTTGGAAAGACTCAGAGGAAATCATACAACTCATTGTAGCCATTTGCATCTCTTTACAGAGAAAAAAATCACAATACATACTTCTGGGGATTTTCCATATTGATGGAAGAAAGTGTTCAAGATACCAAAGTGAATCCCACTGAAGGCATGTATTAGCATTAATTTCTCCTAACTATTAAAATGAAGCCTGTGTGGTTCTTTCTCCCCTTAAGATGGTCAACAAAACTGCTGAAACTCTGAAAGATGATTGATGTAGAAACATGCTAGAATTAACCTTATTTTAAAAACAGTAACTCTGGGGCGCCTGGGTGGCTCAGTGGGTTAAAGCCTCTGCCTTCGGCTCAGGTCATGATCCCAGGGTCCTGGGATAGAGCCCCACATCGGGCTGTCTGCTCAGCAGGGAGCCTGCTTTCTCCTCTCTCTGCCTACTGGTGATCTCTGTCTGTCAAATAAATAAATAAAATCTTAAAAAACAACAACAACAAAAAATACCCAGTAACTATGCATAATAGATGACTTTTCCAACCAGTAAGACTCTGTGCACTGAGGCTCTTTTCACAGGAACTTCTGAATTCTGTACAAGGTTTGACAGGATATTGCAGGTAGCAAAATACTGTGTGAGAAGTTAATAACATTTCTTCTCAGTGCCTGCTGAAGGCCAATCTAGGATTCCTCAGAAAACCAGCATGTCAGCTGACCACCCTGGGAGTCTTTATGGGGAGGTTGTTGGTATTGTCCTGTCTGAAGGACCCAAAGTTGTTGAGTGAGAGCATCTCAAGGAACTTTTTGTAGCCTCCACAGTAACCACTACAATTTACTATTCACAGATATAAATACTCAATAAAGATTTATTTAATGGAATTTAATTGTTAGCAGGTCCTGAACTTGACTAAAGCAGACAACTGCTCTTGGGAATACAACCAAACCCTCAGGAGCTCAAAGAGAAGAGAGTATAGTCAAGGTCAAGTGTCCCCAGAAAGGTCATGCTTGTTTAGTTCATAGCTCAGATAAGCTGTGGTGGACATGAGGGCACTAATTCCCATTCAGAGGCACAGATACCACTCATTTGTAAATGAATTGGAATATATAATGAGACCTGGCCCTTGAAAGTTTTGTGGCCCTTTCAAAGCCAAATGGAAAGAGGAAAAACTGTATCTGTTTTCTGATTCCCTTTTCTAAGAAGCTGAAAATACATTGCAAATGAGCCCTTAGTGGTTGTGTGTCACTATTCTTACAAAACCTATCTTTGGTTCCGAGGTTGGGAACTTGTTCTGCCTAGCTGTGTCACTCACCTCCAACTGGGCTAGGTCTCGAAGTCTCATTTTGACCATATATTCTTTCAGCCAGGTGGGAGAGATGAGAAGAGGCTAAATATAGCCATATAAAAAACAACCAGCCAACTAGAAGGCACCTTCAGGCTTAACATCAACAGTGAGTACGTAGCATTAGCTTCAAGTCGTGTGTGAACAAGCACAAATATTTTCTAAGAATATTTTTCAGAAGAGGGTATTTTTTAGATATACTCTCTAAATTGGATTATAAATAATAAATGGGAAGGTTAACTAACTTTATTTCAAGGATGTTTGATGTATGTGCTGCCATGATTAGCTCTATCTTTCTTTGTGACTATAGATTATGTCAGTTTATTAGTCTTGCTGGAAAGAGCATTGCCATACTATGGTGTTGGGAAAGGATCGTTGAGATGATGATGAAGGTTGTAGGAAAGGCTTAAGTTTGTTTTGATATTTGTTTCATTTTAAAAGGCTGTGACTAGGACTTCATACCTGTCTAATAAGCATGCATGTACCATTTTTATGTTTGCTGAATGCCTTAAAGTCCTCCATTAGTCTCCACCATACCCCTTGAGGGTGGGTTAGTATTATCACCAACAGTTTACATTTGAGGAGATTTAAGACACAAAGGGATTATGTGATTTGTACAAGGTCACCCACCATGCAAGCCTAGCTAATAAAAGATGACTGCAAAGCTCTTTCCAAATAAAATTGCCTTATAAACATTAGGTGGTATTAATGGGCATGATCCCAGGATGAGTAAAATACTCTCTAGGAGTAAAGTGCTCATACACACTCTATATGATTAATTCTTTTTAACCTCAGGGCAACTTTTGATATAGGAATTCTTGAACCTAGCTATGCGTCAGAAATGTCTTAATAGTTTTGAGAACATATGAGCACCTGGGCCCCTACCCAAGCTGTAGAACCATAATCTGGGAGGTGGGACCCAGATAATTTGTATCTTATAAAAGCTCCACAGGGGATTATGATGCTCAGCCAGGGTGGAGAACCACTATCCTAGACTATAATAACCTCAGACAAGCCAAGAGCAACAAGATACCATGGAGTCAGTTTAGGAGAAAAACGCTAGTGTCTTCCAGGCTTCTGTCTACCTAGTTCAAAACTATTATTAGCAAAGGAACTGCTCAACTGAGTTGAGTTTGAAAGACTCAACTGTATCCATGTATGGAATTTCAGGAAATAGGGCCAAGATTAAAGTTTATTTAAGAACCACCCATGTTGGGGTGCCTGGGTGGCTCAGTGGGTTAAGCCACTGCCTTCGGCTCAGGTCATGATCTCAGGGTCCTAGGATCGAGTCCCGCATCAGGCTCTCTGCTCAGCAGGGAGCTTGCTTCCCTTCCTCTCTCATTGCCTGCCTCTCTGTCTACTTGTGATCTCTCTCTGTCAAATAAATAAATAAAATCTTAAAAAAAAAAAAAAGAACCACCCATGTTTGTTATAATATACCAGGTAAATCTTTGTGTCTTTTCTTGGGTTATTACTGATTCCAGTCTAATATTTTTATTTTGAGTACCTTGAACAACCAACAGTAAAAGCTTTAATATTTGCCCATTCACCCATCCTTCAGACATTGAATACTTGCCATGTGGAAATTACAGAGTGAACTAATGTTTTTTATCCATCGGAGTTTATCAATAAGTGATAAAAATAGACTCAGGCCAAATAAACAAAAACCCTATAATAGTAAACCATACATATTGAAAAAGCGTATATGGGGCATTATTCATAATAGCTAAAGAGTTGAAAAAAACCAAATGTCGTTAATTGAAAAATGAATAAATAAAAGCTGGTATATCCAAATATTATACTATTATTTAATAATAAAATGAAATGAAGTACTGATACATGGTAAAACATGGATGAGCCCTGAAAAAGGTGAAATGAAAAAAACCAGTCCCAAAGAACCACATTTTGTGTGATTCCAGTTATATGAAATGTCCTGAATAGACAAATCTATAGAGACAGAAAGTAGATTAAGATTGCCTAGGGCTGGGGGAGGGTGAGATGGGGAGGGACTCTTAATGGGTGCTGGGTTTCTTTTTGGGGTGATTAAAAATGTTCTAAAATTGTGGGACACCTAGGTGGCTTAGAAAAGCATCTGTCTTCTGCTCAAGTCATGATCCCAGGGCCCTGGCATTGGACCCCATGTCGGGCTCTCTGCTCAGGGGAGAGCTTGCTTCTCTTTCTCCCTCTGCCTCCCTGCCCCCCATTCGTGCGATGTCTCTTTCTCTTGCATGCGCACTCTCTCTAAAAAAAGAAAAAGATTAAAAGGTTCTAAAATTGTGATGGATACATAGCTCTGTAGCTATACTTAAAAAACCCTATGGGGGGGTGGGAGGTTGGGGTACCAGGTGGTGGGTATTATAGAGGGCACTGATTGCATGGAGCACTGGGTGTGGTGAAAAAATAATGAATACTGTTATGCTGAAAATTAATTTTAAAAAACCATTAAATTGTACACTTTATTATTTTTTAAGATTTTTATTTATTTATTTGACAGACAGAGATCATAAGTAGGCAGAGTGGCAAGCAGAGAGAGAGGAGGAAGCAGGCTCCCTGCTGAGCAGAGAGCCCGAAGAAGGGCTCCATCCCAGGACCCTGGGATCATGGCCTGAGCCGAAGGCATTGGCTTCCCACTGAGCCACGCAGGTGCCCCTAAATTGTACACTAAATGGGTGGATTGTGCGGTATGTGAATTATATCACAGTAAAGCATAAATATATACATATACATATATCTAGCACTGGACAAACTTGGAGGAGAGAATGATTGATTAATTTGAGTTAGAAGAAAGGGTGGAGAGTTTTCTGGAGGAAATGTCAGTTGAGACAAAAAAGGTGATTTTGTGAAGAGGGAAGGCTTAGAGATATAATCAAAGTGATGATGCTTTCATGCAAGGGCAGTTTATCTGGAATTGATGGGATTTAGGACGTATGCATGGTACCAGTACATGGAAACTAGAGGCAGGTCTTTTACTACCATGCTGAATTCTGTAGTTTGGTCCTCGTTTTGTAGAGAGCCATGATGGGTTGGTAAGTGGTCTCAACAGGCCTGTGATTTGGAAAGATGGGAGATGGGGTTGGGAGGCCAGTGAGTAGGGGAGACCATTGAGGAGGCTGGGCTTGTGCAACACATAGGCAAAAAATGATGAAGCCTTCAGGTGTGTCAAGAGTATTGAACACTGAAACAAGGAGACTGATTAGAGGAAATGCTTAAGAAGTTGAATCTTAAAACTTGGTGGCTCTGGAGAATAGGTAAGATATATACAGCACAGTATTTTAGAACATACAAGGGTCTGGGTGTTTTTTTCTTACGTATTTAGAATCAATGCAAAAACCATGGTTGAAATAACACTATCCACACAGATTATTCTCTAACAACTTGCTAACAAGAGTTCGATTACAGAGACTCTTATTTCTTAACAAAGGAATGTATATTGTGAGTAAAAGGATGGATTGAAGAGAGAAATGCTACCTGCCCCCCCCTTTTTTTTTAAAGATTTTATTTATTTATTTGACAGAGAAAAATAACAAGTAGATGGAGAGGCAGGCAGAGAGAGAGGGAAGCAGGCTCCCTGCTGAGCAGAGAGCCCGATGCGGGACTCGATCCCAGGACCCCGAGATCATGACCTGAGCCGAAGGCAGCGGCTTAACCCACTGAGCCACCCAGGCGCCCTACCCGCCCATTTTTTAAGCTCTTTGGAATCAGACCCTCCCTTGTTGGAGAAGAAGCACTCATTCATGGCTTACTCTGAATGACTAAGTATCTCTTGCTCAGAGAGCTTCCCTAGAAACACTTCCTTTGGTGTGAGCAGCTTGGATTTACTGCCAGGGCAACACCTCTCATCCAACACCCACGCTGCCTCTTGACTTGGTCCTCATTGGCAGGTGTTCATAAGCTGCATTTTGTTTTGCTTCTAATAAGAGCATAGTCTCAGAAAAGCATTGGCTGCAAGTACTACACATTATAACTTTCATTACAAGTGTTCTTATAGGAGAGATCAGAAAATGTAGGAGTCTTCAGGATCAGGAAGACCAAGACTTCCTTTTCCCTTAGTTAGGACAGGCCACACCTGTGTTTTCCATATGAAAGAGGGCAGGGAGATCCTGGGCAAGGTCAAATAGAAACAGTCTCTTCCACTGCTGGCCCTGCATTCCCTGGGAATCTTCGTGGGCTCTGGAAGGCATTGGCAATGACACTGCCTGCTGCTAGCAGAGTTTGGGAATAGCATCCCTGACAAGTGCTGTACATGAGTTTAACCAAGCAGGAAACACCATTTAGAACACCACTTGCTGAGATGTGGCTCTTATCTGTGTCTGTCAGTGAACAATGACTACAACAAGCCCTGTTCAATCACAGTTGTTAGCAGAGCTAATTACAGAAGTCTCAAGTGGGAGGAATCCCAGCAGACACCTCTAAGGGACTTCATCACAGGTTCAAACATTGGCTTTGCAGGTAAGCAATGGAAATAGGCCCCTTGGGGGGCCTTTAAACAACAGTTCTCCACATGGATCCATCTTCACTCTGCAGATGGCGAGAGATCATTTTCAAAAGAGAACCACCACCAGAGAGCGAAGGAGGAAAGGGATGTTTAAAGCCAGTAGGGTAAATGTTCTGGATGAAATGAGAGCAGAACTAGGTATTATTCCTTGGGCCGTCTTTGACTCACTCATGACCTGATGGAAGTTGCTTCCCCTTTCTGGGCCTCACTGTTCTCATCTCAAAAATAAGGATAATAATACTGGCTCTATTTATATCACAGATTGTTGAAAGAATAAAATATATAGTTTAAAGAATAGAAGTTGGGGGAAAAATAGAAAATGTCATACAACTTTAGTTAGTGTCCCTTATTCCCCTTCTCCTGTTCTACATTTTACTGACAAGTGATGAAAGGGAGTAAGGAAAAAGGTCTGTGCTGTTGTAGAATATGAAACTTGACTTTCTGATGCCTTTGAGTGATACTATGGTTTGCTCAGTTTCAGATTTGCCTCCCCATCCTGACTTTATTCTGGGGTAAACTCATCTCCAGTGTGAGGGGTTGGAGAAGACCTAGGGATCTGAAGAGACCAACACCCTAAACCCATCTAGTTATCATCTAAATGTCACCTGCTGCAACCCATCTTAAAGTCTCTCCTCTTCCTGGGATACCGGATTTGGGAGGATGTGAACCCTGAATGGGTCCCACAGTCAAGTTGGGACTTGAGGGAACACCTCCAGGACAGAACCGAAAATAATTTGTAGGGTGTGTTGAACATGTCTTAATCTGGGTCTCTAACTACATTCTTGTTCCTACTAAAAATCTCAGCACACTTCTAATCAAGCAAGGCACATCTACATATCCGATGGTGCTTTCAGTGATAGAAAAGGATCATATTATGGATTTGGCAGAGAAGAAAAGGGAGATTTATTTCCACTGGTTGAAGATGTATCTTTTCCAGATATGCAAAAACAGTCAGAGCATTAAAAAATACCAATGAAACGTGATCATGTTTTGTGAGCAGAAGAAACCATTCTCGACTTCAAAACAATAAGGAAGATTATAAGGATCCCAAATCCATGGTTTAAAAAAAATGACAATAGGGTGCCAGTGGGACTACCAAACTCTTACTTGCCCCCTTAGGGTGTGGCAACATCTGCATTTCAGTGAACCCCTTGCTTTCACTTTTTCAAGTTCCCCCTTACTCGTTGCTCCTTCCAATCATTTATCTTTTTTTCCCAATGTTCAGCATAACTAAAAAGTCTAAGTAGGGAATTGCACATAATTGTAGACTGCACCATTGGCAAAATGATGTTTCCTTCTCAGTATTTGTAATTATCTGTTCCACTCTTGCTTACTCCTGGAAAATTTATGTAGAATGACAGCAGTGTCCTTTACTTCTCTTGAAGGCATTCTTTGGTCTCACTTTGTGTAGAGGTTATAAAACATAACCAAGAAATGCAATATCATGTTTTTTATGTAAGTTACACATAAACAAATAGAAAATACCACTTTAAATCAACCAAGCAAAAGGTGGGGAGAATAACTAATTATGTTTTAGCTATTGCACTTACTTGGTAAGGTGAAGAGATGGGGGAAAAAAAACCAACTTTGATAACTTAAAGACTGTGATCACCCTGGACATGTTGGCCTGCCCCTGCCAGCTGGGAGGTTGTTTTATGCTGTTAGGTGAGAACTCTATGGTTTCCTTTGTGCTCTCAACCTTTTCTTTATTACTAGCTTAGAGAAATGTGACATTGCTAAAAACTCCAACTTGAAAATGCTTCACAGAGCAGGATCCTTGCCAAATTCAAGAATCTTGCTAGTTTGCAAGATGGGAGCTGTCATGCAGAACAAAAGTCTGATACTACAAGTCAGCAATCACAATGGGAATAAATCCCACAATCTGGTTTCTAAATGTCTTCATCTCCTCCAACCTTAAAAGAATGATGCTGGCCTTACTTTGAGGCTGACTTTACAAAGAGAACATAGAGGGAGGTAGAGTTAAATCCTTGAACTTAGCTCCTCTGGCAGTTCCTTCCCAACTTCTAACACCTCTTTTTTACCAGGTCATGAATAGATGCCCATTTTTACTTTTCAACATTACATTCCTAACAAAGAATATATGACAGTGCCTCCCTTGCCTGGTCAAGGAACAAGGGAGTTTCTCAGCTGATAGTTTAACTTAGTCCCGTGATACACTTGTACATTTTAACCCAGTTTTAAGGGAAATGATTTCTATGGTTCATTTCTCTCTTTCCTTCCTTACTGGGCAGAACATGGGTTGACCTTGTCAAGAGGACCTGGGATCATTGATGGGGTCTTCTCTGCAATGCAGTGCTGCAGTAAAGCCCATCAGGGTTTCTCAGGGGAGTTGGGTTGCATTGTTGAATTGTGAGTATCACAGTGCAGCCATAGGGTGAACTTGTCTTTAACTTGAATCCTCCCTATTTCTTGGTGTTTCTAAATTATTAAGACATGTTTCCATTAATCTTAGGCCTACCTTGTTTCTAAGGGTGAAAGCTTTCCATCAGGAGTAGTTCAAATATAACATTTGGGCATGAGGGAAAGATGGCTTTGACACTGTATGGGTTTGTGGCTGGATTCTTCTTGTGTATAATCTATTGGCTGGCACTGCTTCTATAAGCTTTTCTTCTACATCTTTTATATGATTTTAATGTTTTCCCCTTCTCCTGAAGCTTTATGTCCTTCTAGCCTTTATAATTCCAAAGTACTTTGGCTTTGGTACTCTTCCTTTTTGAACCTGAAAGGGGAGGTAAAATGCTGAACATCAGTCCCTAAATGAAAGACTGGCCAGATGAGACCATTCTTTGTTGGCCATGCCTCAGTGTTGGTCATGGATTTCTGTGTTAGTAGAGAGATGTAAGATCTGTGCCAGATGCAGGATTTTGGGTCATAGTGCAAAGTATTCTGGTCTCTGTGGTGAACAAGGGCCCTGGGTCTGGTACCTCCATCTGTGGATAAGGATTGGTTGCCAGGGTTTACTCTCCAGTGTCAGAGTCTGTCTGGAAACCCCTGAATTCTGCTGCCTGAATGCTTAGCTCTTCTAAGACAGGCTGATGGTTATGGTACTTCCTAATGTGGCGTGTCATTTTTGGGTATTGAGCTAATGGTTAATAAGTCTTTAGCTCTTCTCTCTGATACTTTTTGTTTTCTTGGTTGTCTTTTTAAAGATGGTATGTTCAAAACTTCCTGAAAGATAGATACTCTGCAATCTTTTTTGAACCTTCCACTTATCATCCTACTGCAGTTTTCTTTCAGGCTGTATCTTCTTCCTTTCCCCCACCAAAATTGTTCTCAATATAGTCAAGTTACCATTTGTACTAGTTTCTTGTTGCTGCTATAACAAATGACAACAGACTTGGTGGTATAAAACAACACAAGTATATTCTTTTATAGTTCTATGGGCCAGAAGTCCTAAATCACTTTCACTGGGCTTAAGTCAAGATGTAGGCAGGGTACCTTCCTTCTGATGGCTCTAGGGGAGAATCTGTTTCTTTGCCTTTTCTAGCTTCTGGAGGCCACTTTGCATTCCCTTTCTTGTATCACTCCAGCCTCTCGCTTCCTTTGTCCTATCACTTACTTTCTCTTGTGTAGTCCCTCTGTCTCCCTCTTATATGGACACTTGTGGTTACATTTAGGACCCACCTGGATAATCCAGGATAATTTCACTGTCTTGAGATCCTTAACTTAATGGCATCTGCAAAGTCCCTTTGTATATAACATTCACAGGTTCTTGGGATTAGGACCTATATAATTTTCAAATTCAGTGTCATCTTTTAATTCCTCACCCTAGCTCTTTTAATATGAAATACTGTTAGCTGTTCTGAGAAAAACTTTGCTGACTTTCAGGATATGACTATTTTCCATTGACGTAATAACTTTATTGTTTATCTCTCCCTCTGGAATGCAAGCTTATGAGTAGGAACCTTGACTATCTATCTGCTGCTCTATCCTCCCTGCTCAGAATGATGCCTGGTGCTATCATATAATCAAGGGCAGCAAAGAATACAAATTGCATGACCTTTCCCCACTCCTTATTCCATCACCTCTTATTCTTGTTTTCCTTTACTGGCTTTTCCTCTGTCCATGTGGTCAAGTTTGGTATTTCCCAGGGCTTAGTCCTAGTCTACTTCTTTCTGCCAGTGCCAGGTGAGGGCAGTTTCAGCCATATTCTGGGGACCTCTCCAATCAGCATCTCCAGCCCAGACCTCTGATTTGAACTTGAAAATTTAATCTTTACGTGGATATCCCACAAGCATGGCAAGTTCACCATGTCCCATCTTCCCCATCCACCAAGACAACCAAAAACTAACCTCCCCTTCCTTTTATATTCTCTGTGTTAGGGAAGAGTAAGTACCAGGATTTACCCAGTAGGCACAGCAAGAAGACTGGCAGTCATTCCAGACTCCATGCTTTCTTCTACTCATTCTCCCCCCACCTCAACTGCCCTCCAGTCAGTCATGAAGTTTTGTCAACCTGTCTCCCAAACATGTCCTGCTATCTCTTTCTGTCTAATGTCCATTGCCCTGGTTCACATCCTCATCACTTGCATAAGTAGGCTATAAATCAACTTACTAAACCATTGCTCTTGATTTTTTTTGAATATGATGGAGCGACATGCTCTTAAACTTTCTATATGTATACCTGAGCTACTGACCATTGCCAGCCATGTCTTTAGTCTCTGCTGAGTGGGCAGTGGCTGATTTGCATACCATCTGGTCTTGGCTCCCAGAGCTGACTGGGTCTGGGATGGGCGCCTGACCCAAGGCTGGCCTCTGCTATTGTTCTGATCAGTTACCACGACTTGGGGGGCTGGCTATACAATAGAAGCTGAGTAAAATCCCTCTTTTGGGATTTCAGAACAGCAAGGCTGGGAGATTCAGATCACTGTATTGCTGAACAGAAGGATCAGCAGAAATGATGGGCATGAGCAATTGCAGTTATGAGAAAGTAGATATTGTAGAATATTGTAGGGGAACTGCTGAGTCAGGATAGCAGAGGGAAAGAAAGAGGCCGAGGCACTGCATAAAGGGTTCCGGCTCTTTTTCTGTGGCTTCCCGAGGCCTGCCCCGGGATTCCCATTGTCACGTTTCCATGAGCTGCTGCATTATTATAAACAAACAAACAAACAAAAAAAAACCAGCCCTAGTCTGAGTGAGCCCTTGCTTCCTGCAATAAATTGGCCAAAGTGATATGTTTTCCAGTAAGCCCTTTTAATGTTATATGAGACATCTGGAAGAAAGCAGCACTGTAACCAAGAGCAGCAATGTGCAGTCCCAAACTCAGTGTTTATTCCACTTCATTTTAAAGCATTAGCTTAGGGAAAGAAGAGAAGTTTATGTTACTATTTCTTTTGGGAGTGGGAGAATATTATGATGAGCTTCTGGTGTCAAAATTAGTCTTTATGTAAAAATGAATTGATGCCTGCAAACATAATTTCAGAAAGGAAAAGTGTGAAAATGGCTATAATAAATGACTGAATATTGTCTGATACTTATCAATAGTGGGAAAATGAAAGCACTTATTTCCAGATATCTGCCTTTCTATTTTCAGCTGTTGAAACAGAGGGATTGCAAAGTCTCCAGGATTCTTAGTCACATGACTATATTCCTTTCTCAAATGTGAATTAATAAGTAGATTGATTGAAGATTTATAGGTAAAAAACAACATTTGGCACATATGTGAATGGTACACATTCAGTACTCTGAATATGAAGTACAATCAGCATATTTATGTCTCCTGCTCTCCTTGTAAGATATGTTCAATGGGTAATTTTTTATTCTGTTCAGGATAAAAATGAAAAACAAGAGTAAGTGTCAGGATTCTTTTGAGTATTCTAAGGCCACAGAAAGGTCCATGGTCACTTCACACTGGGTTTCGTGTGTCTGTTCCTATGTCAGAATTAAAACTTGGAACTTGGCTTTAAAGTTGTCTTACCTGGAGTGCAGTGTGAAGCCATGTGCTGGTGGGATGCTATGAAAGGGGAAGGCCTTTCTCTCTTTGTTCCTGGAAGCTCTGGTTCTTCTAGGAATAGGATGGGAGAAGGCAAAAAAAAGTGGTCAGGGGCAGGAGTGTTGTCAGTGAGTCCTAAAGTTGTAAGATGACCTCCAGCTCTCTGGGCCTGGTAACCACTTAAAGCAGATGTTTGACGAGGCTTTCTTGGTTTCTTGGGAGGTGTCTCGCCTACACTTCCCTTGGTTTAGGCAGATGTGCTCTCCATTTGAGCAGCTGCTTACTTCCTCAGCCCCTAGGAGCCCAGGATTCTACCTCTGCTTCTGTCCTGAGGCTCCTCCAGCCAGTCCTCTCATGTTGGCCCACATCTGATCTAGGAAGAAATATCCATGCATGTTCTTCTGGACCACTGTAGAGAAATAGCAGCTGTCCTTCACTCTGCAGCAGGAGTGGCTCGCTAGCTCAACTCTCATGTGACTTGCCAGCAAGGAGTTAGACCACTGGGTTCTTCTTCCCTTGGAACACATATCAGGCTTTCTGATGAGCCTCATTTATTTCCATTTCTCTTGACATTAGGTGATCCCAGTCTTTTACTTTGGTGACGAGTGAGAACACATGTTTATTTTTAAAAAATCCTTCAAGTATCCTATCTCCTCAGTCTCCAAGTCTTTTTTATTTTATTTTATTTATTTATTTGACAGACAGAGACCACAAGTAGGCAGAGAGGCAGGCAGAGAGAGAGGAGGAAGCAGGCTCCCCGCTGAGCAGAGAGCCCGATATGGGGCTCAACCCCAGGACTCTGAGATCATGACCTGAGCCGAAGGCAGAGGCTTAACCCACTGAGCCACCCAGGTGCCCCAGTCTCCAAGTCTTTATGCGACCTAGTAACTCCTTTAACTGGTTCCAGCCAACACTTTAATTCCCTATAAGGATCAATGGGTTTTTATTGACTTGTTTGAAATTCTAATGTCAGAAGTTTGTTGTTTGGATGAAGTCTCTGCCATTCCTGTATACCTATAACCATGTGCTTATACTCAGGCAGGAAGTGCTCCAAAAGAACAAACTTCCAGGATCTCCGGCCAGGCCATGGGTTGTCTCTCAGCTCAGCATACTCTGAAACTCTTGGCACTTTTCCAACTCATGGCCCAGGAGAAGGGTCAGCAACCCTAGGACATGGGGTACATAGCTCTCAGGGTGCCCGGATTCAGGAGGAACACAGGATGCCCAGCCACACAAGTGGGCCATCTTCTCTATGGCCCCCTCTCCCTAGTTATCTTGAAGACATAAATGTCCTGCAGGGCTAGTGGAGAGTGCTGCTGGGCTTAGCATGCTTGAGGACTATAAGGACCAAGGAAGGCAGGGTAGAGAGGGTCGATAAATTTGAAGAAACAGGAGCCAGAGGGCTTGCTCTGGATGAGGGCAGGAAGTAAAGGAGGGGATGGGGGGGGGGCGTTGTCACATTACCTGAGGTCCTTCACAGTGTGAATCCCAATCTGCTTGGTTGTGTCTCCTTCACTCGCTTCCTTCACTCGCTTCAGTCCAGCCACATAGAACCGTCTGCTGTTTTCTAAGTATGCCAAGCCCTGCATACTCTTATTTTCCACTGCTGTTCCTTTACGATGGAACCTCCTCTTCCACCTCAGTCCTACTCTATTGCTTCTATTAAATCATCAAAACCTAGTTTAAGTTTAATTTTCTGTGAAGACTTCTTGCTACTTTCCTCATCTGGCCGCTGTGCCATTTCATACATGTCTCAGTTCCAGCCATCACTGCGTGACATTGTAGTGCTTTATTAACTTGCCTCTCCTTGCTCCCCAAAAGATAGTGATGGTCTAAGACATGGACTCATTCATTCTTTTAAAATTATTATTATTTTTTATTAACACAGAATGTATTTGTTTCAGGGATATAGGTCTGTGATTCATCAGTCTTACACAATCCACAGCACTCCCCATAGCACATACCCTCCCCAAAGTCCATCACCCAGCCGCCCTATCCCTCCCACTGGACTCATTCATTCTTGTATTCCCACCACCTGCCACTGTTTCAGTGTCGTAGGGACTTCTATGAGACCACTATTGCTGTGTAACAGTCTACCACAAATTTAGCAGCTTGAAACAACACAAATTTATTATTACATTCCTCCAGATCAGAAATCTAGGCATGGTGTGGCTGGATGCTCAGATCAGTGTTTCAGTGAGCTGAAATCAAGGTGTTATTCCAGGCTCTGGTTCCATACCGTGCTTAGGATCCTCTTCTAGACTCAATGACTTTACACAATTTGTTTCTTGAAGGTATAGGACTGATGTCCCCATTTTCCTGCCACCTACTGCCCAATGACTACTACTCTCAGCTTATAGCAGCCACGCAGTTTCTTGCCATGTGGCCCCAGTAGGAAGTTTACCACACTGATGTTTGCTTCCTTCTAGGCTGGCTGGAACACATCTCTGATTTCTTCTGTACCCAGCCAGAGAGAACTTTCTGCTTTTAGAGAGCTCACCTGACTAGATCAGGCTCCACTAGTATAATCTGGCTTTTGCCATTTGATGTATCCTAACCAAAGCAGTGATATTTCATCATATTCAGTGAGTTCTACCCACACTCAAAGGAGTTAGACAAGGGTGAGGGTTCATTAGGGTTGGCTTAGAATATTGCCTGCCGCGGGGCTGAATGAATAATGTCAAATAAGATGTGTTCCAGAAACTTATAAATTATAAACACTGCTATTCAGTTTTAAGATTTTTTTTCCTCTTGTCACTTTGGAATGCTTTTTAAGTTGGTCCCAAATTTGTGTTGAGTCCAGCATAGTTGAAGATGTTGCATGTGAGATAATACAGTAATATCCCTACCATGAGCACAGGTAGTACTGGAAATTCAGGGTAGGGGGCAAGACGTGATCTGACAACTGACTGACTGGCTGTATTATCTTAGGCAAAGTCCCTGAAACTCTCTGAATGTCATATTTCTCATCCTGTATAACATGAGCGGGTAGGACTACACAATGTATAAAGTTGGCCAGCTCTAATATTCTATATTTTCTAAGACTAAAACATACTGCTCAAATTAAAATCTAGCCAAGTGACTCACAATATCCAAATTCATTACAATAGTTCACAAAAGAATTTCATTATAGATGAAATTACAGTGATGTGATTTTAAGAGGAAAAGGCCATTTTGTGTTTAAATGAATCCACCGCTATATTGTTTGAACTTAACTAAATATAAATAGAGGTACACAACTAGTTTTAAAACTTTACATAAAATAGTGAAAAATACTGTCTTTAGATGACATATCTGTCCAGTTATGTTCAGAAGTGAATTTTCTCCAAGATATTAAAACCTGATACTATCTTACAATTTGAATTAACTCAATTGATGACAAGCAAATAACTATCAAAGGCAGCCCTCAAATATTATGAATCAATTCACTGACTACGTGGGAAGCATGTTGAGATTCTTATACACATTTTGGAGGTTTAAGTCTTTCTTTTGTTTTTCTCAAATGAAGCCGTTTTGACTAAGATAATTATTCTCTTCTACCCCCACCAAAAAATGAATTCTAATTTTAAACAGGTATTATTAAATCCCACTGAAATAGGCTTAATGCAGATGTATTTGTTAAAACACCCCTTTATTGACTGTGCACAGTTATTAACAATTCACATTTCACTTTATCTACTGAGTGGAAGAGCATTTATTCTTTCATTAAAAAGTTAAGCCCTTAGGGCAGCAGCAGGGATGCAGAGCCTTCTCCTATAAACTGCACTGTCCAGTGAATGTAAAATGCTTCCATATTAATACAAAAGGGAAAAATAAATAAAACAAGTGCATTCCCCCATCCTCCATTATCCACTTGCTGCTGATATGCTCCTGTCATTTTATAAAATGCCAGCATGTAAACAGTTTCTACACTGTTCCCATACTTCCATCAGTCAGAAGAGTAATGTAACCTTTTATTTATTGGGCACCACCTAGTTCAGAACTTCTGTAGGGCTGGGCAAGGCCACTGTCAAAGTCTTTAGGAAGATGCCATCTGGACAGAGTGGGTGGCGGATCATGAAGGCATCCTCAGCATCCAGCACCTTGCTGCTCAAGTTTCTGGAGCTGCTTTTCAAGTTTTGAGATGTCTACTCGATGCATCATCAGAAACTGGCCATTCAAGTGGAAGACAGGGATGTCAAATTTATACCTTTCATACCAAGCAGAGTTTTCTGGAAGTGTGATGTCCACCTCCTGTAAAATAACCTGAAATGGAGACAGACTAAAGCTCTGTATTTTAGAGAGCACAGAATGATACCACAGGCACAGTGCCAATCTGATGCCCAGATGAGCTCTCATGCTGAAGGGTTTTGCTGTTGTCTGCCTGTCTGAGGTCCCAAGTGAACTCATGTCCCTGATTTCCACAACTTGACTGATTTCATTATATTCCTTAACTCTCAGTTTTGCTGTTTTTCTGTTATACCTATTACATTCACTGTTGGGTCACTACTCCATTCCCAGTGAAATAAAATATGTCCCAACTGGGAAGCTGAGGAATCAGGACACATGCACTTTGCACGTAGGGATAGGAAAGGCATAATGGTTCGCTACAGGAGAACATTTCCATGGAAATGACAAGAGGAAGATAAAATGAATGGGGACACAAGTTTAAAGAAAGCATGAATATTGCACCTGCTAGTTAGCTTTGGTTCATATTAAGAGAGTAAGAAAACCAGTACTGCTCAGAGAAAAACACTTAGGGGGTAATGAGTTTTGTGGAAATTAGCACTGAAATCTCTCTCTGAAGAACAGAAAGAAAACTTAAATGAAAAATCATTTAATCTTTTCCCAAAGAAAGGATCCAGGCAGATAATCTACACCACATACGCTATCCATTCCATATACATAAAGGCACACCACTGTATTATGCAGGTTTCCCCTGCTTTTCGAAAGCACTCATCAGGCCACTTGGCTGTTACAAAAGACCTACATTAGTACCTGTTTTGCTAATGGAAAAAATCTGAGGACTTTTGCTTTTATGAAAAAAGATGAAAAATGAAAATAGTGTTCAGTGTTGGTTTTGCCGTTCTGGAAGCAGTGCCTACACTGAGCAATGAGAGTGGCACCACCAAGCTCCTTCCCTTGGGGCCTCCTTGCAGCATCGCAACACTAAGCCCCTAGAGCTTTGAACTGTGTGAGCATCTGTGCTTTATCTCAGTTTATTCTGTGTATGCATCAGCAAGAAATGTCCTAAAGTACCAAAAAAGCCTGAGAGAGGTTATTTCTTGGGTCTGGGAATGATAAAAAAATTTTTTTCATAAATGAATGTTAATTGTTTCTTTGCTTCACTCCACTTGGGCCTGTGAAGGTTGGATAGGAATGCTCTACTTTCGGAGAGTAGAGGGGGAAACCGGTATTACCCTGTTTTTGTAGGGCTCCAGTATTTCCTTGGCTTCATCACAAAGGGGGCATGGATCCTACAGGAAGGAAAAAATAAAGCCATTAAATTCAAAGAACGGCATGTAGCCTGACAAAAACCACAAGAAGTAGATCATACTTACTTTAAAGGATGTGCTTTTTTTTTTTTAACCAGGTTAATTATACTGTTTTTTTTCCAAAGCAAAACATTGCCATAGAATCTTATAAATAGCTAGTGTTTCATGTAAGTGGGCTGTCAGCGTTTTTTAGTTGTTCTGCTTTGATTTTTCACCATAAATAAATGTATTTATACATATATGTATACACATATATAATAAATTTAGATGCTTACCTTTGTTACACACATACATGTAGAAACCGATCACATATACATCCACATACATCTAAATCTATTACATACCTGTATATGTAGATACATACATATATACTACATTTAGATGCTTACATTTTTTTTCACTAGCTTTATCTGATGGATATCAGGGAAGATTATTTTTCATTGATTTATAGTCATAGGGCTTTGTCCTTCCTGTGACAGGAACACTTTTCTGGCCTGGCTGACATCGCCAGAATCGCTTAAAGTCTATTTTGAAATGGAGGCATTGAGCTTTGCCTGCCTGTTTTTCCTCATCAGTCCACAGGAATAAACTCATTGAGATGAAGTTAAATAGTGATTGCCCCACCAACAAAAAGGGAGAAATCTCTATTTACTTCAGGTGATGATAGTACCAACTCTTTAATAGTCTGCCTGTTTTCTCATTGCAAGTGTCAGCAGTAGCCTTCCCAGGTTAATTCTCTGCCCAAGGAACAAGCAAGTTTTAGTGCTGGTTGTTTGTATTCTTGAACCATCCAGTGGAGAAGTCTTTTGAGAATGCTGTGGATCTTTGGCAGATTTTAAAATCTCAGCTCTAGACTCTAGGAACAGCTACTAGCTATAGGTTCTCTTGCATGAGCTCAAAATAGACTCACCATTACCGATGCTTATATAAAACCTGCTTTTTAACATGACAGGAAGAGGTAAGCTGTTATGTAAAAGAAAGGCCCCCTCCTCCAGTTTAACTCCCAGCTTGTTTTGAAATAAGGACCCAGATCATCAAAAGGCAGTTTTTCTTCATTAGGGTCTTTCTGGCCCTAACTTCCTGGTGCAGAGAATTAAGCTCATCATTTATTATGAGCACCATCAAGAAACAGATTATGGATAGTCTGTGATGTTTTAAGAGAATCACATTGAAATTTTCTAAGAAAGTTTCAAAAAGTCAACAGAAGATTTTAAAAAGCAAAAGTTGTTAGAAAAAGAACAAGCTAAAGAAGTACCAAATATACCAACATTTTGCTTTTATGGTGAAAAAAAACCAAACTTCGGTTGAACCTAGATCACATTTTCTGTTTTGTTTTTGTAAACATGGACATTGGTGCACATTATTTTGTATATATGTATTTTTATTAGGAAAGGTTCATCAACATTTAAAGAGGCCTATGAACTGAAAAAGGATTAAGACTCAGTGATCTGGACCATTAAAACTTTCTTCTCTAGGATTTTCCACAGCACCAGCAGAGCAGGTACTTACTGTATCCCTAGAATGGAATGGACGTTCATTGGGTTAGCCATCCCACTCCCCTTTCTGGTAGGAAGAATGTTGTGATTTTGCTGACTGATTTTGCTGACTGTGGCTGACTGAATCCCTGAACAAAAAGGGTAGAACACTTGACTTAGGCTGAGACAGTCAGTGTATCATATCCCTCTTGACCACAAATGGCTCAGGGATTGGCCAATCTTATATACCTAGTGACACATACCAAGGAATCAATACAAATTTTAAGCTAAATGAAAGATTAGTGTGGCTCCCCCCTCCCCAGATGTCTATAGCTAACTTGACCATTATTCAAACTGAAAAATAATGCATAATAGTTAGGCTGAGTGAGCACCACTAGCCTTAAGGGATTATTTTATTTTTGTGGCTAATTTTCATATGCATTTCTCATATGTAGACACAGATAATCAATTATTTTTATTCCATAATTTCCAATAATACAATATATACTATGGATATGAAAAGCAGTTTAGATTAACTATTTGCAATAAGAAATTCAATTATTAAAAACTATTTTAAACTTTGTTATTAGACAGGGGCGCCTGGGTGGCTCAGTGGTTAGGCCGCTGCCTTTGGCTCAGGTCATGATCTCAGGGTCCTGGGATCGAGTCCCGCATCGGGCTCTCTGCTCGGCAGGGAGCCTGCTTCCTCCTCTCTCTCTCTCTCTGCCTGCCTCTCTGCCTACTTGTGATTTCTCTCTGTCAGATAAATAAATAAAATCTTTAAGAAAAAAAAAAAAAAAACTTTGTTATTAGACAGCCATCAGATATTTTAAGATTGCTAAAGATTGTCTGAAATCTGAAAAACATATTAAACAAGACAAGTTTTTTTTGCTTGAATTGGGAATATTATTCCCTGAGGTTAAATGTTACCCTGTCCTTTTTTTTTTTTTTTTTTTTTGATTATATATCACACAAAGTAATGTTAACTAGTAAAAGGAAATCAGTGATATTTATATTATAAGTTTCAGGGGAAAAAAGCTCTTAAAAATTTTCAACTTTAAGTTGATGAACCTTTCCTAATAAAAAATTTTCAATTTTAAGTTATGGCTTAAAACTCGTGTTAGGGATAAGAAAACAAGGACAGTTGTACTTGTCAATCCTTGTTATTTGTGGCTTTCATATTTGCAAATTTGCCAGTCACTAAAATCTATTTGTAATCCCAAAACCAATATCTCTGGCACTTTTGTGGTTATCTGCAGACATTCGAGGATATGCACAGAACAGTGAAAAATCTGAGAGTGCACATTGCCAGCGGAGGTCGAATGAGACAATGATCTGACTTACTGTTTCAGGTCTCACACTTGTCAACAGGTGTCCTTTTCCTGATCCACTGGGTGTCATGCTTTTTGCATTTTTGTGTTTTTTGTTGATTTGGCTATTTAGAATGGTCCCCATGTAGAGGGCTGTGTAGTGTTGTGCAGTGTTTCCAAGCGTAAGAAGGCTGTGATGCGCCTCGTGGTGAAAATACTGTTAGATAAACTTTGTTCAGGCAGGAGATATGGTGCTGTTGGCCCTGAATTTGGTGTAACGAATCAACAATACATAGTAAATAAAGTATCTTTAAACAGAAACATATGCCAGACAAGGCTAGTATTGATCAGCTGACAATATGTGGCCAGCAGCTCACTGGAGTCTAACCATAACCTCCCCTGGGAGCACTGGTTTAGTTCACTAAATTAGTTCACTAATTCAGTGTTTGTGGTGACTTTATGGAACACAGCCATCACAAGAATTAATTATGTTTCTAAGTGATGTATTTATAAACATCATCTCTCTTTTGATAGTTCTTCCTTCCAATGCAGGGATTGGGAGACTATTAAATATATTAGTTTTCCAACTGAAAAGTGTGAGACAATGAGGCATGTGGGTAGAAACCAGGGTTAGTACCATTGTAACTGCTACTGTAAAGTTGGGGGACAGGTCCGAGGACAGCTTATTCCATTGCTTTCCTTTCAGCATTTCCCCATCCCTCTTCTTAAATGTACAACTTTCTTCAGACAACAATTTAACACTTTTTTTGTTTTTGAAGTAGTAATTTTACTTTTTAACTCTGTACCTTTGTAAATAAGGTCAGCACAGGAAGAACAGTCTTCGAGGCAGAGAGATTTCTCATGAGGAGTTGAAGGGAGTATTTGGCAAGATGCATGCTATTTCCTTGAAACCAGAGCATCTTAATTCTGCCAAAAGAAAAATAGACCAATAAACTTATGTGCCCTAGATTTTGCTGTTTATAATATGAACAGTAAGCTGCAAGCCTATGATGGAATTTGATGACTTGAGAATTGCTTCTTGGACTCCAGGAGTGTCAGAGAGGCCCAGATGTTTGGCAAGTCTCCATGATGCCTCAACATTCACTGTATTCCAAACAAAACAGAACTTAGAATGGGAAAATATCCATATTTATGGATGAGCTGTGTGCCTAATCACTTGGGTTCTGCAGGCAAACTGCATGGGTTTGTTAATTTGAATACAAAATTAAATTTCACCTGCAGATTGTGCCAGCATCCTGATGATTCCCTATAATGGGGAGGTTTCCTGAGATGATTCTTATTGCAGAGATAGCTTATCTTGTTGGCAAGCATTCAACAACACAGAGCCACCTTCATGGTAAAGGAACAGTAAGTAAGGAGCACAAATCCCCAAATGATGGTTAAGGTTGTCACTTAGGAGATCCATGCCTCACTCTGCTGCAAAAGATGGGGAAATACAGATTGTACTAAGAGGACCTATAGGGGAGAGTTAGGTTGAGTTGACTTGTCAGGAGCAAAAATCTACTCAACTCCTTAAGTATTTTAAAAGGAGATTGCCATCATTTTTAAAAACATATACAAGTGTACTAGTGTTACTACTGGAGATACTCCAACACGAACAGCTTGGTAATAGCAGCATGTCAAACACTAGGCTTTGAAGCTCCCTCATCTTGCTTCTTTGCTCGACATAAGACAGCCTACTTATTCCTATTCTATTGAGCCTCCAGCTTTGTCCTTAAAACTACAGATATGATAATTTCACTTTTAAAACACATATGCACTGTTGACTTTATCATTTATCAATATTCTCAAAATGAATTCATTCCTGGGATCTTCATTTCTTAACTTTGCTTTCCAACTTCATCTCACTTTCCCCTCCCTTTTCTTGGCAAGCGGCAGCCACAAAGATTCCCTTTCCTTGAATACCTAAAGATCATTTCTTTATCAGGATCTCTGTACTTGCTGTCCTTATGCATGAAAAGCTCTTAAGTAGCTTCCCCTCATTTGGCCTGGGTCATGCCTTAGTGACGACCTTACCAAGGTTGGCCAGCCCACCATGCTCCATTCTTATGCCTTGCTACGGTTTTATCTTTTACTGCCTCAAATGGCTTTACCTCTGTCCCCCTCTATTATAGTGTGACTTCCATAGGAGCAGGTACTTGTTTGCCCCAGTATCCCTGAGCATCTATAATTAAGTTGGCACACAGTAGGTATTCAGATATTTGTTTGAATATTTGAAGTATTGGAGTGAACCATTCTCCACCTTTTTAGTCTCCCCTCTAACCCTAACCAGACACTCAGTGTGCACAGCAGTCACCAACTGAGCATAGTTCATGTTATAACTAAATGTTAGTATTCTTCAGGGTGTCCATAAGACTGTGGGCCAGGGCCCTACAGTTGGTCCCAACCCCTTCACCACCAGCTCTGATCTCTGCTCTCCGCAGAGCATGACTATATTAATAATGTGCTAATCTCTAGTGCTGACTAGGCTTCTTAGTGTAAGATTAGCTTTAAACTCATTTCAAACAGAATGATACGATTTTAGAGAAAAATACCAGCCCTATCAAACTAGTGTAAAGACCACAGGACAAAAAAGATTGGATTCTGATCTGTGAAAACAATAATCTTTCCTTCACTCTTAAACTCATAGCCTTCCACTTCTCCCTGGATCTCCCTGCTAACTGAATGATCTCGATAACACATAAAAGGGAATGTGATGAGCGCTTTGCAATGATCTGCTACCCACCATTATTCCAAGATGGAAAGTAGATCCATCTACTTCCAAACACGCTGTGCTACTCTCAATTAAGTTTTAAACCCTGGTATACACATTTTTTATAAATTAAGCAGAATCAGCAACTCCAATAGGTAAATGTGGTCAGAGACGACAGCTTCTAAGCATGGCTTTGTCTACACAGGATATGAATGAGGAGGGAAGGTAGACTACTAGCCGTTTTTACACTGGGTAAAAATTTTTGCATCCTTGGTTTTGGGAAAGCCCTATAATCACAGTGGCACATCTTCCTAGGGAATAGAATTAAAGGAGCTGTGCTATAGGGGAGAAAGAAAACAAAAAATTAGTTTTGTTAAAGACAGAAAGATAGTTCTTGGAAATGAGAAGGATTGAGCCCTTTTTGGCAGTGACCTAAGACAATCACCAGGATAGTGAACCACAGGTGCATGCTTTTGGTGGAGGGATTTAAGATTTATTGATGTCTGGCTGGTAAGGAAAGGAGAACTTACTGCTTTTTCCTAGCCAGTTGAGACTGAGGTGTTAAGGCTTTAAAAAAAAAAAATTCACATTCACAAAGGAAATCTGCTTCAGTATTTCCAACATGACAAAACACAGCATGTGGTCTTGGTTGCACCCAAGACAAATAAAACCTGTCATAGTAAACAGAGTTGCTATTCATTCCAGATTTGCTGGAATATTTGTTCACCCAACCCAGAGAGCAGAGTCTTCAGTGATGCTGCAACCATTCTATTTAAAATTAGTTCTCTTTCCACTGTTAGACCTACTTCCACCTTTTCCCATATATTTAATCACTTAAACATGGCACATCTGTTTATGGAGAAATGCATTAGCATTATGCAGTTTTACTACCTGCATATTTTCCGAATGTCCTAAGGCACATGCATTTTACCACATTGTTAAATTAACTTCTTTCTTTGTAAGCACTGTATTAGAATATTATATTAGAGTATGATATTTAAAAAGCTCCCTATACCTCTCCTGGGCAGAAATAAGATCTGAAGTCTAAAATTCTGAACACAGGAGTCCGGTCAGTTCTAGAAATAAACGAAAAATGATACACCCCATTTGCCACTGCATCATACTCTTCTTAGAATATTTTACTAACTCTGTAAACCCTAACACTATTGCTGTCAATGTCACACTCAGTGAATCATGCTTTCTTGAAGTAAAATCTTAATACAGGCTACTCTGTCAATGTGACATTTTCATTAGTTCTATTATTTTTGAGCAGTATCTCAGCATTATAAAAAAATACTCTGAAAGGCAGTTTCTGCCTGGTAGCTCATGACTTGGGAAAGGACAACACCTTTTTGATTATGTCATTGAATTTAGTCATGAAACTTGTGTCCTTACTACACACAGACACACTTTCATCCTTTGTATTTTGTTACATGCCTCTGTGATATGAGCAAAAAGAGCTGTGTTCATAATATCAAAGAAGCACAAATGGGTCACCTTTGTCATGGACAAAAAAAAAAAAAAATGTAAAAGGCATAAGACTGGATTTAGAATGTGCCTAAAACAAATTCCACAGCCTAACAATAAAGATGGTGACTCCTGCTGTTTCAAGTCCAGGCTGCTCAGAGGCGTGGATCAGCCCCACAGAAAAAGGGAATGCTGGCTTTTCAACAAACTGAGGCTGACTCCAGTGGGCTTTATGGCAGAATCAAATACAACATGGGGGAGGACTGATTGGACCCATTCAGCCCTCCTTGAAGCCAAGATAAGGAAGATAACTTAACTTTATAGCACTTCCCCTGTGAGGCACTCAAGGGCATACCATTAAAGCAACTGATTACAGTACAGAGAGAAGCCAGGGTCGTTTGAGTCTTTATTAAGGATTATTCATTTCTTGCATGAGGAGCTGCCCAGACTAGGGCTGCATATCACTTATGTAGGGCC
This sequence comes from Mustela nivalis, assembly GCF_964662115.1. Taxonomy (NCBI): domain Eukaryota; kingdom Metazoa; phylum Chordata; class Mammalia; order Carnivora; family Mustelidae; genus Mustela; species Mustela nivalis. Next base: position 115,660,089 of record NC_139022.1, on the reverse strand, counting down.
CCTGGATTCTTCAAACACTGCATGTGTCTGATTAGAAGAGAAACAACATTGTTCTCGCTTGAGTAGAGAAACTGACCTTCACTGACCAGAATTTTTATTCATACAAAGCATCCTTTGGCACGCCGAATCTCCAGGCTCACATGATCCCTCATCAGTAAGCTGCAGTGTTAGTTCATGAGCATAATGAAAAAGTCTATATAAGCCCAGGTACTGCCTTGGTTATTAACAGGTAATGTTGGAGCTTCACAAGAGTATAATGTAAATTTAATGCTGAGCTGACATTAACCAAACACTATTATAGTAGCTCCTGCTGAACGTGTGTTCCATGAGGAGAGGCTCAGGGCTTCCGTTTAGTCATCTGTGCCATATGAGATGTTAAGCCCTCATTTCACATTCATTACCATCTAAGTTAATGTTTCTATTTTTACCCAAGGGACTAGAAACACTCGTGTGTACGCACGCATGCACACACACACATATACCACACACCTCTACTGGGAACAAAAGCCCATCATTCTAGATTACTGAAAATTTATGTAATGAGATGAGGCTGCTCTTAGCAGACTTGTCTGGGTCACTGGGCTCAACCTAATGCAGGGAAACAGGGACACATGTTGCCACCCCAGTGCCCCTCTGTCTCCCCTTTGTCCAAACCTCCTCTTCTCCCAAACAAGTAGGAGCCTAGCCTGGGATTTGGGTGACAAGGAGAGGCAGCATTAAGGGACATCCCCAAAGCTGAAAATGAAGCAGATACTATGACGTGTCAACTCCAAGGAGCTAAGCAGGGCAAGAATGAGGCTACAGAATAGAAAGAAACAGGGAGTGGGACGCTCACTCACTGGCATAGGTGGGATCGCAGGTGCTTTTCTAGCTCTGTAGCCTCTGCAGCCAGAGGACCAGGCCAGGGGGACTGCCTGAGAGGTGGAGCCAGCTGAGACAAGATGTCGCAACAAAGATCCAAGCCAACCATCCACCTATAGGCCCACTTGTACATGGTGTCGTGCTCAGCTTCATTCTTTCCTTCTTTATTTAAATTGAGGTATAATTAACATAACATTTTAATTAGTTTCAGGTGTACAAACATGATTCGGTATTTATATATATTGTCAGACAATCACCACAGCTTCATTCTGACCATAGATTTCGACTGCTGATTTGATCTCACATAACACATGAAACCATGAGTAACCCTACATCATGCCCCAGACCTGGGGAGCAGGAAACAGCTTCTCACACCACACAGCCATCTCACTCCCTGTAGCTTCTATTTCCAGATTTCAGTGCCAACAGGTTTGTTCACCGTACAGGGGCCAGAGAAGGCAGTAGAAAATCAATCCCAGAAAGGAATGACTGGTCATATGAGTGCTTAGGAACAAAACCCTATTTTCTTTCCCTTTAAATTATTACCATGACAGTGAGATTTCCAAGTGTCTGGATGTCTCTATTCCACTGTTTATACTCAATGGTGCTACGTTAATTTGCATTCAACACACTGTTCTGTTAAGTTCTTTAACTGTTTGAAGGGTGGGCATTGCCAAGACACTAAGATTACCATTTCACTGAAGGTTTTCTTTTTCTTTTTCTTTAAAGATTTTATTTATTTATTTGATAGAGAGACCTCACAAGTAGGCAGAGAGGTAGGCGGGGGCGGGGGAGAAGCAGGCTCCCCACCGAGCAGAGAGCCTGACGCGGGGCTCGATCCCAGCACCCCGAGATCATGACCTGAGCCGAAGGCAGAGGCTTTAACCCACTGAGTCACCCAGGCGCCCTTCACTGAAGTTTTTCAACTCTACTACTTAATATGTTTGTTCTGTCCCTGTACCTCACCTCCTTCAAATTCTCTGTAAAATTAAACCTTTTTTTTTTCTTCATCCTGTTTGGTGTTTAGGCCATTTCTTGCCCTCCAAATAAAAGTCACATGGAGAAGTCATGTCCACATACTAGATGCAAGCAACAGGAATAATAGAAGAAATACTTCAGTGGATTCAGGAGAAGGTAGTTCAGTTCTAAACTGGAACAATATAAATACAGGAGCGATTGCAACCATGACATCTAATGTGCACCTTTAAATGCTATAAGAGAAAGGAGGACACTGTGAGCTGAGGTCAGAAGTGGTTTCACAAGAGTAAGATCCCAAATCATCTAGGATTTGTGTATGTCAAAAAAAGGGGAAACAATTCTAAAGATGGTGTGAGACACAAAGGTGTTGAAGAAGGAGTACCATGGTCTGTCTGATGGGAGGCACTGTAGGGTTTTGAACGAGAGAGTGTTGTGATAAAAGCAGTGTTTTGGAAGACTGATCTAGCAGCAGCATGCAGGATGGACGTCAGAGGAAAGAATGGAGGTGGGAAAGAGAGAGATCGTTTAGGACAGCCTGGATGTGGGAGGAGAGTCACCCATTTATTCCATAATTATCTGATGTTTTCCATGTGTTAGAGGCTCTTATAGGTGCCAGGTGCAGTGGTGACCGGGAAAGCAAGGTACCTGTCCTCCTGGGGTCCGTATTCCAGTGATATTAAATCGAACAGTATCAGAGAGTGACAAGTAGAGGAGAGGGAGTAGACAAGGTGGCGTGATGGTAACTGAGGCAGGTCCTTGAAATAAGTACTCTGGGCTGGTGTCAGGTTTGCTGGGACTAAAGGCTAAGAAGATGCAAAAATCTGAAGTAGGAACATTTTGGAGAGAGGAATAGTAAGTGCAAAGGCTTTAAGGTGAGGACAACCTGAACTTACTGGAAGAAACGAACAGGACCATATGGCTGGAGCAGAGTAAATAGTGGCAGGAGACAGGGCTCAACAATCATCTGTGGGGTCACATCACCTAAGTACTCACAGGCCATGTTGAGATTTTAATTACAATTAGATTTAGAAGAAGGAGGTGACATGAATCTCATATACATTCTATTTTGTTTATTTATTTATTTATTTTTAAAGGGAATGCAAGCAGGAGAAGTGGGAGAGAGAGAAGCAGTCTTCCTGAGGAGCAGGGAGCCTAGGTTTGAACCTAGGACCCTGGGATTATGACCTGAACTGAAGGAGCCACCCAGGCACCCCTTATATACATCCTAAAAGATTACTTGAGGTGCTGTGTAAAGGTGGATTGCACGGTTGGGGGGCAGGGCCCCTGTTAGAGGGCCACTGCAGTGGTCAAGGTAAGAAAGGATAGTGCTGTGGACAATGACAGAAACGGGGCCAACAGATCTTGGCCATGAACTGGATGTGAGAAATTGAAGATGCAGTAAGGACAATTCCAGTTTGGGCCTTGAGCCTCTGGTGGGTGGCAGCGCCACTTACTAAAATGAGAACAACTGAGGCAGAAATAGATTGAAGAGTATACAGGACTGAGAGCTCCGTTAGGGACAAGTTGGAGCTCATGGAGAGAGTGGCACATACAGGTTTAGTATTCAGGAGAGGAGCTAGGGCCGAAGACAAAAATTTGAGACTCCGTCAGTTTAGGGACTGTATTTACAGCTTCGAAACCAGATGAGATAATCTAAATAATACAGAGAAGGAAGACGGCATAGGACAGATCTCTGAGGCAATCCAACATTTAGAAGTTGTGTTGAGCAAGCGGAAGGAAAGGCTGGTGAGGTACAATGCAAACTAGAAAGGAGTGTCATCACAGAAGCCAAGGGAAAAAATTGCTTCTAGAATGGGAACGGGGTGGTGGAAGAATCTACCACAAATCAGATGGGATGAGTCTGAGAGTGCTTCAAAATAATGAAATCTTCTAACCAAAGCCTACCCTTAAAGTGAACTGCCTGTCTGGTTTTTGCCTAAAATAACACCTTAACTAAAAGTGGTTATTTCTAGTGAGGATGGAGGCAGTGCGTTGGAGAAGAGTGAAGGCAAAAGTTGATTGGGTATCTTCAAAAGAGATAATGAATGTGAAAATCTCCGTATCAGTTACAAAGCAGAATAGAGAAATCAGCTTTAACATTATTACTAAAATAATGCTAAAAGTAAGGTATTGTTATTAATAATGATAATAATAAGGAGCGCCTGAGTGGCTTAGTCATTTGAATGTCCAATTCTTGATTTCAGCTCAGGTCATGATCTCAGCCTGAAGCGCTGCATCAGGCTCCCCTGCTCAGGGGGAGTCTGCTTGAGATTCTCTCTTTCTCAAATAAATAAATAAATATTTTTAAAAAGCAGTTATGATGATGGTTCTCTTTACTGGCCTCAAAAGTAAGATTTAAATCTCTACTATAGCAATCTCAGAAATAGGGAATTGCAAAACTGAAAAATATTTCAAACAGAAGTCGCTGAAAATTTCAGACTATGGGTATTACTTAAGTAGGAATTTCTGAGTATATCACTGATTAAGAACCAACATATTTATCTTCTCAGGATGTCACTAAGTCCATGTAAGTTGCTAATATATTGGCATCCAGTACTGGCTTAGCTTCCTTAGGCTTCAGAAAATTACAGAACAGGACACTGAAATCTAGTTTTCAAGGAGTCAAGGTTTCCCTTTGATAGGTTTGGGACAAACCCTTCCAGTTGCCCTTCGCAATACTTGCCTTTATATGTTCAAAGATTAAAAAATTCATCCATTTTACCAGTTGAGGACATCAACCCATGTACATCAAACAAGCCACCTAGATAATGGTAAAGTTGGATTTTATTGATTGTCTTTCAAGACAAAACTTATTTCAAAATAATTTTGAATAACTTCTGTAGAGTGGTCAAAATAAATGTTATGTAAATGTAAATAAACACAGCTCCTGCTAAATCATCAGTCGGGAATTAAGTACCAATGGTAATTCCTCATTTAGGAGTTTGAGAGTCACTCCTCATACAGTTTCAGCAGAAATTCAGCATGTTTGAATTCCTGTGTGCATTTTTGGGTGAGGATTTTATAAATATAAACCCCAAAGACAGGCAACTGCCCCTTGTTAGTTCTGAAATGCTGGGCAGTTCCTCATCTGCTTCAGCTTCACCAGCTGCACAACAGAGTTGCTAGTCCTTGCCCTGTTCTCTCAATCGATAGAGATGGGGAGAAACTGTGCCCAGAGGCTTTGATGTCAAATGTCCTGCTGATCGGAGAAGGGGCTTCACACACTGAAGAAATGCCATGGCCATAGCCCAGGGCTTTGGAAGTCCCCAGAGAATCTGAAGTAGTTTGCAGCTGTGGGAACCTAAAATGCTAGACCATCTAAAGAGGACCAAAATTCACACAGAGATCCAGGCAGAGGTGTACAGGTGCTTGCTCGCTGCACACTTGCTTCTCAAGCTCCTCAGTCATAATCAGGAAGCCCTATCATCCCAAAAGACCCAGTAGGGGAGGTGACGTTAGCCTTGCCAGGGCACTCATCTTACAGCTGAGCACCTGAGATGGAAAAGCGCCTCCAAAGGGGAATGATGTATTTTTTCTCTTACTGTTTGACACATTTAAAAAATATTTTTTTAACAACAAACCCTCATCATCTCTGCATTCTTCTCCATATCCAGAAGCACCCCTATGTTTGCCCCGTAAGATGACAAATGTGAAGTGGAAGGGGAGAAGAATCTTTAGTGTAAACAAGAGTTTGTTTTAGAATCTTTGGACCTTAGCAGTCACACTTTCCACATCATTGCTTTAGTAATGGGCTTGGTGCACATGAAAATGTCAGGGGAGGGTCTCCAGAAAAACATTCAGCTGAGAAAACGATAATGAAGATGCTAATCATAAAAAGTAGTGTACTCCTACTACACACTCCCTCTAGAACCCCAGGCGTCCAGAGACGATTCTGGACTACTTCCTGTTAACACAGTAGGGCTAGCACACATTGCACCCCTCCTCTCATCCCAAAGACACTGACTCAGCATTTGGCCTTGAGCCAAAGAGGCATATTCTGAATTCAGAGTTGCAGCAATGTTCAGTACAATTACAACATAATGGCTGCAAAGCTGTTCCTGAAAGCCAAGAAAACCTGAATAATGTGGTTGGGTTATATCATACATGAGGGCTTAATAGAGTTAAAAACCAATTTGAAAATTCCTTCATTCCATAAAGATGGCATTAAGATGAGGGCAAAATCATTCTAGTTCAAGGGATGGGAACAAAGTGCATAAGGACTTATGCTGACTCCTTTCCACATTATCCTTCTTAACTAAAATGACCCATCCCCTTTGAAGATATCTCTGGTATTTAATGCTGACCCAGAAAGAAGGCAATTTCATTAAAACATCTTAGTTTTATTGTAACCAGCTAGTAATGCCAGTTTCCTTGCTATTTACAAAGCACACAATCCCATTTCCAAAAACAACTATTTGCAATTCAAAATCTGCCCACCCAGGCAAGGTCATCCATTCATCACTAATACCCCTACCATTTCCAATTCACCTTGCCAAAGAGATGAATTTATCTTCATGACCACACAAGACCTGAAAGATTTTTCATTCATTTTTAGCCATTTTGTAGCAAATGACTTTGGAAACTTTGAATTACTAAATCTGAGCATTTTCTTCGACTTGTGATACCAACAATACCTAGGCCTGCTCAATCTGAATGTTGGGAACCATATTCTCTTGAGGTCGTGCACCCACAACTCTCAGTGATGTCAGATTCTACAATCCTTGGATCCCATTCTGTTACTTAACACGTATGGGGATGTCTTAATATTTTGGAACTGGGAAGTGACTTCAAAGATCTCCTTGCATTATGGATAAACTAATGTCTTCCTGAAACCTTTCATACTGCATTTTTTGGTTCATCTTTCTGTATTTTTTCCTTGAACAATGGCTTATTTTTATACATAATGAGACCAAAACAGAATTTTCAGAACTACAAGGAATCTCCAAGTTCAACCTCCTTCCTTTAAAAAAACAAAAACAAAAACAACCCTCAGAAAGCTTTATAAATAAATCCTCAGCATACCAAACAACTGGTAGCACATTGTGTTTAAAGATTAATTTAAGGGGGCGCCTGGGTGGCTCAGTGGGTTAAGCTGCTGCCTTCGGCTCGGGTCATGATCTCAGGGTCCTGGGATCGAGTCCCGCATCGGGCTCTCTGCTCAGCAGGGAGCCTGCTTCCTCCTCTCTCTCTCTGCCCGCCTCTCTGCCTACTTGTGATCTCTGTCTGTCAAATAAATAAATAAAATCTTAAAAAAAAAAAGATTAATTTAAGGATGGAGAGTGAGGAAAGCCTCTGCTTCAGATAGCAGAATTCTTTTATTTTAAGAATGAGGTTCTGGTCTCTAAATCTAAGAAGATACAGATTAATTTCATTTTTGAACATGGTCTCTAAATCTAAGAAGATACAGATTAATTTCATTTTTGAACATGGAGTAACAGAGCTGAACTTAGATCTCTTTTTTCCCACTCTCATGTCCTAGGCTGACTCAGCTGACTGAATTTCCATTAAATAACACTATCCTTTCTCTTGGCTGACTGGAAGAACTATATGTTTTAAAAAGTAAAGAGTTAAAAAAATCAAATAATTCAATCTCATGTCCTTCCTCCTGACTAAACTAGAAGCCATTTCCCCGTGATTAGTATGAAAAAGTACAGGAACAACGAAAGGAAGTTCATTTTGTTTCCAGGAGTAATGTTCTGGTTTCTGCTGCAGTCCCACTGGCAACAGAAGGAAGCAGTGTGTTCCACAAGCCTGCCCCATTATAACACAAAAAGCTGTCAGTTTTGAACTCCTTGGGAATTTGAGCAAAGCAGAAAAGATGTGAGTGGCTTTCTTACAATATTATTTGGGCAACCTAGCCTTAAAATAGTGACCATACATAGATTGTCTCTCCTTAAGGAAGGATCAAATGAAGGTATTAGTGACCTAGGTAAACTCGTAATTTGGTATACCTTCACAAAGACAGTCTTCATGTATTTGCTCAACAAGTCTTTGGGTGAGGAGTTGAGCATGGAAGGCCTGAATGGAGGGGGAGACAGGGCTCCCGAAGCCATTCAACAGAACTCAGGCCCTATAGCTGATCAGGACATAGTTCCTTGGAAGACAGTTTGGTGACCATCTGCAGATTCTCAAATATGCATTTCCCTACTCCAAGCTGTTGATCAAGGTGTTAGTAACTGCAGTACTTATAACTGTATCTAGTAAGCTCTTGAAAGGTTAATGTTTTATATAATCCTTTTCTCTACCTGTTGTATTCCCAATCATATTATAGATCCAATCGCCTTTCAGGGACACTGTGTTTTCATTTCTGTGGCATATACTGAGTGTTTGCAATGTGTCAGGGACTGTGCCAGGTATAGAAATATAAGAGTGATTAAGATCCTTTCCCTGCCCTTTAGGACCTTACACCTTGCACAGAAGAAAAATTTACAAATACAGTACTGCAGTGGTGAAGCCTATAGCAGTTAAATGGTTATTACCAGATACTAAGGGGGAAATGCTCTGAAATCCTGGGAGATGGATATTTTCTTAAAGTAGAAGGTATCTTGAATTTTGCCTCTATCTCTAGAAACCTTATCTTTGGTAAAGATTAGAATAAAAAGAATGATGTTTCCATGCCTCCAGGTTCCTGTAACTGGAACTGGAATATTAGGGATGTGGGATAATGATCTATGAGATACTCAGCCCAAACATTTCATTTTGCATATTCTTTCTCAAATGATTTTGTCCCTGAACTTGCTATGTGATATTACTAGGGGAAGGATGAAGGAAGCCTGCCTAGTCCCTGCTACCTGTGTGGATCCCTGGATCCAGATGGTTTCTCCCCTTCAAAATAATTGCAAACAAGATTAAAACTGCATGCAGGAACAATCCCAGCAGGCTTCTGGTTTCCTATGATGTATACTCCTTTAATAAAGCAGTGGCAAAATTAGATTTAAAATAAGGAACATAAAAAACCTTCATACTTGTACCATATTACCTCAGGGTCCTGCTATATGTGAAACACCAAACCCTGGCATTAGAGTAACTGAACGCATCAGCCAGCTAGAATATGCACACATTATGAAATACAAAAACTTAAAAAAATAACTTATTTTGAAGGCATATCTCCATATTGCCTCCAGGTACTTAAGAGTACAAGAGAGCCAGACATCTGGGATAAAATAGAAATACAGTCCAATAAATTCCCGAGTTGGAAAATCCTCATTTCTATTACCTTACCTGCCATCAATCCATCTAAATAAAACCACACAGCCACATTTTCTTCTAGTGAAGGAGACAAAAAAAATATTGATTCTTCCTCAGCAGGCCGCCACTACTGACCACAGAAAGTATGAAGAAAGAAAATCTGGGGAGACTGCCTGTCTAAAGCACCAGCCCCACCAATCTTAATTTTCCCAACAGGAACTTTCTGGTTCCACACAATTCTTCGGCAGAACGGGACTCAGGTTATCAGGCTATGATGTTTCACACAGAACCATGACTTAGTTGGGCCTTACCCTGATGTTACAGTGATCACTTAGTATTTCCAGAGAGACTTTTTTTCCCAAGTGTTTCAAATCTCACTGTATGTAGCTCCAAATATTGAAAAATATTGGTTAGAGAGTTTCATATGCATTTTCATAAGCTATTCTTCATATAATTAGTAAATGAAGGGACTACGGCCTATAACAGCTACCTCAACTTGTACAGTGGCATGCACACTGAGACACTGGTGCAGTGGCTGCTTCACCAACGCAATGTGTAGATACAGGAGCCCTGCTTATATTGGGAAATGTGCTAGAAAGTGTTGGCGGTATAATAGGTTCTAGACACTATTCCTATCCTGGAGGAGTTTATAGCTTGGGATCAAGCTGGGCCATACTGTGTGTTGTGTGTATATATACATATATATATATGTATATATACACACATATACATACACAAACACACACACACATACACATATATATTTAAAGTGCCCTACAATATGAAGTACTACATGAAATAATAGTAAGAAACAAGAACAACTATTATCCTGGCAAAAACCTTGTTAAAGACCGTATTAGAAACAGGCACTTGCCTTTTCCCATTAGTAATTTCGCTGGGAATTCTTTACCTCTGGACTTACTAAAAAAAAAATTCTATGAGCTGGTTTTTATCAGGAGTGGCCGACAAGGCTAAGTATTTGTTGAGAATTGTCTCTGATTTATTCTCACGTTGTTCACCACCCAGGGGGATGCTTTTGCCAGTAAAGCAGAGAGGAGATTCCCAAACCGCGGGACTCAACAACGTTTCCTACAGCACCTTTCAACCTTTTCACCCCCAGTTAAAGGTCAACATGGCTGCTCAAAAAGATTTATTTAAAAAGGCATCTCAGCGGCCTGCCAATTGAGATTATATTGCCACTTCACAGAATTCAATTAAACCCCAGACGGGGCTTCTGTGAAACACTGGAATTAGCGTGAAACTGAGATGCTTCCTGCTTCCTCTTAAAAAGCTGCCTTGTCCCGCTCGTTATTTTGTTCCCTTCCCAGAGCGCCATCACTTGTGCGGCGCGCGCGCGCACACAGACACACACACACGCACACAAATGCCTATAATCTCCCCCCGGAGGTTCATGGATTTATGGCTCTCGGTTTAATTAAATTCCCTCTAACGACAATCGAAATTGGCAGCTTGCACTCCAGCGAAAGGTTCGCGTGCCCCGCTTCCCGCCCCAGCGCCGGCTCCGGGCTGGGACCAGAGCTCCCACTCCCCGCCGCCAGGCAGCCCGCACCCACCTGAGCCGGCAGCCGGCTACGTCGCCGCTTCCGCTCCGACCCCGGCACTTCCGCCCGGACCGGCCCAGATCCCGCCCCGTAGCTCTCACTTCCGGCCCAGCAAGCCAGGCTTCGGGCGGTCCTCTCGGGGTCGCACAGCCAAGCCGGTCGCCCGTTTGTAGGGTGGGCCACCTCTGGGCAGTTTCTCAGGAAAAGAGAGACGCAGTAACGAATGTTTAAAAAAAAAAAAAGGTTCCTAGCCTGTTTGGGGACCACTTAATAAGGAGCCAACTTTGAAAATGGGCAGTTCAGGCTTTTAACTCTAACCTGTGTTCATTCACTCATTCATTTAATGTTGAGTGCCTTCCTCCCCTTGGTCCCTGCTGAGCTAGGTTATGGGGAAAGAGGTTATGAAACTGGCAGCTGTCCTCTTCCCAAACTTAAGTAAGAAAGTCACACATTAGGCAGTAATCCTTTAAGTAGGCCATGAGTTCAGTGAGCTAAATACATTGAAAGGAAAGGAATGTGAACCTTTAAAAATTAGGTGGAAGTGATCTACCTGAAGAGGTAGCTTTTGGGTTGGGATGTGAAGCACCAGGTGGGGCAGGGACAGATCTCTCTAGGCCTGTGGAAGTCGGACTGGAGGGAGCCGGGCACCAACAACGCATAGAAGACTAGTGTGGCTGAGGCATAGAGAGAGTGGGGAGAGAGGTGCAAACGGGCCACATAGGGTAGGCAGAAGCCTTTTTTTCAGTTTTGTGCTAAGGACAGCTGGAGGAATTTTTGTTGTATTCTTTTTGTTTGTGTGTTGGAAGGGGTTGAACTGATTGCCTTTCCATACTGAAAGGATCACTCATCCTTGGGAAGGAGATGAGAAGGGGTTGGGGTAGGTGAGAGCAGAGTGCCAGCTGAGAAGGCAGGAGGCCCCTAATTACTCCAGGGCTGAGGTGTGGGGGCTTGAATGGTGGTACTCTGAATAGAAAATGATATGTAATTATAAGAGCAATGTTTAAAGCTAGCATAAATTGCTCACATCAGCTTTATACTCATTAACTTGTTTAATCTGGGGAACCATCCTTTTAATCATTATTGGTACCATTTTGCAGATGAAAAAATAATAACTTGCGTTAATCTCAGAGCTAGAAAATGGCAGAGATGGGATTGCATCTCATCCTGTCTGATGGCAGTATCTAAGAGCTTACTACTATATACTCAATTTTATTTAGTGATTTTTATTTTATTTTATTTTTTTTAAGATTTTACTTATTTATTTGAGAGAGAGAGAGTGAGAGCAAGCACAGAGGGAGAGTGGGAGGGAAGCAGACTCCCTGCTCTTTGCTGAACAGAGAGCCGATACAGGGCTCTATCCCAGGACCCCAAGATCTTGACCTGAGCAGAAGGCAGACACTAAATTGACTGAGCCAGCCAAGTGTCTCATGTATTTAGTGATTTTTAAAGAAGATACAAACAAACCAAGGTCAGGAATGCATTCCCTAAACAAACCACACTGATGATGTGATATTGTTGGAAGAAGCATCTAGAAAATAGAGTTTTCAAATTTGTACTTTATCACTACAGCATTTGCTGATAGCAAAAGAGGGGAATTTGTGACTGTCAGTAGACGATCTATGATTATTTTTGGGTTGATACAGTCTGATAAGACCTAATCCCTTTCTGAGGGTGTGGGGGAGAAAAAAGTACACTCCACCTAACATTGCTGATAAAATATTTTTAAAGAAGTTATCTTGAGTCTAGTTATAGTTGTAAACACCTTAATGGAACACACATAACTCACATTTTATGGAGCGATGGAAAAGCTTCCTAGGAATGTAACTTCAAATCAGCTTCCACATCTCATTTCTTATTAGAAAATGAAATAAATTGGATTTATGAAACCTGATTTCATCCATGAAGGAAAAGAATGACTTTACCAAAGGCCAACAGTGAAGCCTTTTAGCATTAGTTATGGGTAAATTTCTTTAAGGATCCAAAAATTCACAAAAATCTTCAGAATTTGAGTTTAATTAGGAAGACTTAATTTGATTGTTCAGGTGATGGTGCAAGGTGTGGTACCTCCACAGGATTGTTTGGGTTAAGGGCACAAATTGAATGAAATGGCTGAAAATCCCCAAGAACTCACTGTAGTCCATGTCCAGTTATTCAGGGAGTGCTTGGCTGAATGCCAAAAACTCAGAGGATAAGCTTAGCCTCTAGGTAGTAGGCTCACAGTGCTGGGCATATGAGCTTGTCTGGGAAAATGTCTGGAGTCTGACTGCGAAAAATTATAGCCTGCAAAATTAGAAAAGGAAAACTGCCAAAGCAAAATTAATCAACATTTATTAAATGGTCACAAAATATAATACTGTGTCAGCTTCATTAATTGCTGGATTTAATGTTCATAACAATTGCATTACATTTGAAAACAGTTTTAAGATGAGCTGCTCTCACCAACTGAGAGTTCCTAAATATATATGATGAGTGTTAAGAAATCACAGCACGTTTTTAAAAGATTTTATTTATTTAATCATAGCACATTTTTAAATGAGTTACTCTAGCTGAATAATTTCAAAAGAAAAACTATAAAAAATTTTATAGCAAAATAATTAAATGTGGGATGAGTACACATACTAACATGTTTGAAATGATGTGAAAGTAAGAGCCTTTAGAGAATATAAAGGTCTTAGTATAGCAATAGGTCTTGTATATTTATGATCACTCCAAGCATGCTTGTCCTAGGCATTTGACCTATATCTTGACCTCCAGGTCAGGGCTCCAATTTGAAGCTCTGCCCTGAGATGATAGCTAGGACTGGTGTCAGGGTCTCTCACGTGGGTTGAGTTCTTCTGTTAGATCCCAGGGCTCTGCCAGCTCTATGGTCAGATCTGATACTGAAGTCCCGTAGAGAAGGCCTGCTGGTTAAGTCTAGTCGGCAACTCCTGGGATAACTTGAAGGGTACTTTAGAGGGCATGTCACCATTCCCTCCAGAGATGACCTGGAGCCAGGCTTCCCCACAAAGGCCTCCTGACGGCTGGGTGTGTGTGGTGGAGGGAAGCATCTTCACTCCCATCCCCCTTGCCTTTGCCTCTGGGAGAACAGGAGTAAGGAAAAGGCTTTTGATGTCCATGCTTTCCCTTGAGAATACCCTAAAAAAGATCATATGTGTCCTGATAGTTAGTGACTGTTGTGTTAACTCTATTTTATAGTAACCTGGCTCTGTATTACTACTCAAGAAACATGGAATCTGAACTTTGACTCAAGGGGCACCCACCAGAGCTGGCTAATGTTGATTTTATCATGATGGTAGGAGTATGTAGAAACCTGGTAGATTTTCTTTTCTGGTCTTTTTCAGGTCTTTATAGGAGCTTGTTTATTTATGTCAGGAGTGTCTCATCCCCAGCAAACTCTGCAGGAAATGATCTGTAAGGGCCAGATATTGTGTTGTGTTTAAGGTCATGGAGAAAAACAGTGGCAACCTCCCAAAGAAAAGACAGGCTTCTGAGTCTGGATGTGTTGGTTCAGCAAGGTCACTGTTGACCCCCTCGGGCCAACCATTACAGGAAACAGAATTAAAAGACTGTCTTACTAGGGGAGAATGGACCTCAGAAGCCTGATTTCTATATCCCGCTTGACATTTAAAAACCTCTGCTCTTGTGCCAGAGGAGAGTGAAGAAAATTTTAAAAGAAGAAAAATGTTTATTTGTTTTAAGGCTTGCTCAGTAATCCACTTATGCCATTTACATTAAAGAACCTTTCCATGTAAACATCATTAATTATGTAGTATAAGAGCCAAATAAAAATAATTATAGAATAAATTAGTATAGCTTGAGTGCACATATATTATACAGAGACTCTAGACTTTTATATTTTATTGAAGGAGGTGGATTTGTGATTTTCTACATTGGAGCTGCTAGGGTGGAACCAACAGACGTGACATTTTACAGATGGATAGTAATGCTGTTAAAGTTTAAACTCATACTGGCCAAGACATGGTGCTTTTTAACAGGTGCTCTGACTTATGCCCCCTCTCTATATCTGTCTAGAGAAGACTCTGGGTGGAGATGTGGATTGAGTATCCCATGGGTTTTCCCAGGAGGTTTTTTGGAACACGACCATTCTTGTCTTATCCAAAATCAGTGGCTTCCCTCGGACACTCAAGTGCAATCACATAAGACTACTTGGGTCTGTGCTTAAGGCAATGAATTGTGTGCAGCCTGCCAGGCACAAGGGAGGGCAGGGACAGGAGCTGGTGAGGTAATATGGCATGGAGACCTTGTAGTAGCAGTGACAGACAGTATACATTTGTATCACCTTTTGTAGTATTTCAAGGGTTTTCATGTATCCTATGTAATTAAATCCTTTACGATAATTCTATAAAATAGGGAGGGTAAGTATTTTTACCAATCCCATGTGACAGGAAACTGAAACTTAGGGAGGGAGGTCTTAGTGAAACAGGGATTAGAAAGCATTTCCTAAATCCTATCTATATATTTTGTTTTTCTCTTACACCTTCATATTTCCTTTTAAAAGTAAATGAAAAACAACATGGTAAAGTTCATGGCAATGTTTTGTGCTATGAGGGATCTTTTAAGAACATGTGAGTGCATTTGCATCATTTCCTCAGGGAAAGTTTTGTTTTACCTAGAAAAGCAGGAAATGGAGTTGAAATAGGAAAAGTTTTTCATTTTTATGGATTAAACCCATCTGTTATGTTCACTAATCTGGGATCATGGAGGGGGAAGGATTCTCACAGTATAAAGAGAGGAGAAAAGAGAATTATGTGTTTCCTTTGTTCCCTGGTTCAGATTCATACCCATTCACGGAGTCCTATTCAGACAAAACAGGGCAGCCATCAGAAAGAAAAGACAGAGGGTGCCTGGGTGGCTCAGTGGGTTAAAGCCTCTGCTTTCAGCTGAGGTCATGATCCCAGGGTCCTGGGATTGAGCCCCGCATCGGGCTCTCTGCTCATCAGGGAGCGTGCTTCCTCCTCTCTTCCTGCCTGTCTCTCTGCCTACTTGTGATCTCTGTCTGTCAAATAAATAAATAAAATCTTAAAAAAAAAAAAAAGAAAGAAAATACAGCTCTGTCCTCGAACGTGTCCCAACACCCTGAACAGTCTTCAGCAGAGTCGAAGTTAACACTTAGCCAGCCCTAAAGAATTCTGAGGGATAATTATTTTCACTGCTTTGAGCATATTTCATAAATATGTTTCAGTATTTTGCTGTATTATCTGTTATGTCTGCGCAACACAAAAGAAAGTGAAATTACCTTTTGTTTATTCAGAATAGTGCTTACTGAGTATGTACTGTGGGGCAGTGCTAGGCACCAGAACTCTGGGGTTGAAACAAGACATGCTTCTTGTTGTAATGGAACTCACAGTCAAGTAGAGGAGATGAATGTTAATCACTTTATCCCAGCAGTAAATATATACTGTAGAAGGCCCTTTCTCCAGTGAGAACAAATGCAGTTAAACTGGGAAGCCATTAAAATGTGTATGTGGGTTTATACATATACAGTTGACCCTTGAACAACAAGGGGGTTAGGGGCACTCACCCCCCACACAGTTGAAAATCCATGTATAACTTTTGACTCTCCCAAAACTTAACTAATTATAGCCTACTGTTGATCAGAAGCCTTACTAATAACATAAATAGTGGATGGACACATATTTTATATGTGGTATGTTTTATATACTGTATTCTTATAATGAAGTCATCCAGAGAAAATGTTATTAAGAAAACCATAAGAGAAAATATATTTGCACTAGTGTACTATATTTATCAAAAAAAATCTGCATATAAGTGGATCCATGCAGTTCAAATGCATGCTGTTCAAGAAGGGTCAACTGTGTATATACACATGCATGTTTATATGGCTAACATTTTATATATACATCCACATGTGTGCATATATACATATATCTGAATATACATATTGCATGTATGCGTATATACATGTGTATATGTGTGTGTGTGTGTGTGTGTGTGTATACACATACGTAAACTTTTATTTCTTACTTAAAATGAACATGTATTTTCCGAATTTGGTAGAGTCATCTTTTTATTTTATTCTATTTTAAAGATTTTATTTATTTATTTGACAGACAGAGATCACAAGTAGGCAGAGAGGCAGGCAGAGAGAGAGGGGAAAGCAGGCTCCCCGCCAAGCAGAGAGCCCGATGTGGGACTCAATCCCAGGATCCTGGGATCACGACCTAAGCTGAAGGCAGAGGCTTTAACCCACTGAGCCACCCAGGTGCCCCAGAGTCTTCTTTTTTGAATAAAGTCCATTCAAATGTATATCACCTACAGTTTCCAGTTTAAGATACTTTAAGATGGAGGGAGAACTTAAAGACACTTACCAAGTAATTTGAGTTCATTTAGATTTTTAACACTTTTTTCTCTAGTCTTTTACACTTGTCTTATTTACCACTAATCTAAGCAATTCCCACTGCCCACAGCTTTTTCAAGTCTTTCCAAAGCATTTCACTTTTCAAAAGAGCAACTCTCTTTTTATGCTCATATTTGATCAGTTTATGTGATATTTAATTAAAGTACATAATTGTAGTCATCAAGTACAACTGCTGTAAACAGGTTGGGGAACAAAAGCAACGCCCTCTTAGAAGGGCTAGAGCTCATTCTGTGGGGGTAGAAGTGATGAGGGTATTAGACTGCAGAAGCCACAAGCATCTATCATGCTCCAGGCCATCAGTCAATACGTTTTACAGATGGATTTGAAAAGTCAGTTAATTCTCCCCCAGGAGCTCAATTAAGAGTTTCTATTGTAATTAAAAACTAATAAACATTACTAAAGAAAAGCAGTGGGTGCCGTAAAGGTTTGTAGGCAGGGGATATGATCAGGTCCTGGGGTGGTAGGAGAGGCCTCTCCTAGGATGGTGGCACTTGAGCTGAGATCTGAGAGCCATGAGGCATTTGCTCAAGAAGAGGCTGGGGCAGGGGTCTGGAGAAGGGAGTCCCAGGCAACAAGAGTAGCAGAGGTAACGCTGTGTTGAAAATAAGGAACGGAAAGAAGCAGTGTGATCAGAGGGAAGAGCAAAGAGGGAGAGCAGTCCAGGATGAGGCAGAGGCAGGGAGAGGGCCGTTCACATGGGCTTTGTACATTCTGATAAGCATGCAGGTCTTTGTCCCTCTTGCCAAGAGAAAGCTGTCAATGATTGTGAAGCAAAGCGGTCTCCTTATTTGAGCACAAGCAGCCTCTAATTTGTTTTGACCCTCAAATCTCATGGGGGCACTTGGATTGCTTTAAAATCTAAATACACGATAGGCGGGGGAAAGAAAACAATATTTTCTTGGCCTCTGGCACCAGAATTTTGCTTAGGGAGGGAGCTGTTCTTGAATAAGAAAATACATTCATTAGCTGCTGGGTCAAAGTTGAGGATCCAAGGGCAGGTGTCAGAATAATAAAAGAGGTGCTAGTTATCTCTGCTGAGAAATTGGGATGGAGGGAGAGAAAAAGGAGGCGGGTCTTATATTACTTTCACAGGGCTGAGGTGACAGAGTAAGACAAACTGGGGGCTTAAAATCACAGACATTTATTCTCACACAGTTTGGGGGGCTAAATGTGTGAAATCAAGATGTTAGTAGGGCCATGTTCTCAGCTAGAGCTCTGGGTAGACTCTTTTCTTCTGGTGGTGGCTGGCAATCCTTGGTGTTCCTTGTCTCGAGGCTGCATCATTCCAGTCTCAGTCCCTGTGGTCTTATGGCATTCTCCTTGTGCATCTTCGTCTGTGCCCCTTCTCCTTTTCTTATAAGGACCCTAGTCAGATTGGATCAGGGACCACCCTTAATGGCTTCCTCTTAACTTGATTACAATCTGCAAAAACTCTATGTCTAAACAAGGTCGCATCTGCAGATGCTGAGGTTAGGGCTTGAATATATCTTTTTGAGGGACATAATTCAACCCACAACAGGTGTGAAGAGAGAGAAGCAGGAAGAATCAGCCAAAACCATGAGAGCTTATATAGCTAGGTTGGCTACAACCACTAAGAAATTACTGGTAATAGGATAGCTAAGGGGAACAATATGGTTTTTAAATGCTTTTCTTACAATGTTTTAAGATGTGACAGCCTGCAAAACATGTCCCCCATCACACCCATGTGGTGGCTCCCACCTTTTCAGTGAACTTTCTGTTATGTGTTATTTACAAGGTGGGAGCGGTAAGGGGACAAATGACAAGTGGAGTCACCGAGAAGGATTTGGGTCCCATGTTAGGGCCTCTGACATGAAGAGTGTGATCATAGGAAACCCCAGAGAGAACATCAATTCAGTAGAGACTGAAAATAGTTATTTTGAGACTGTAAATGCCTTTCCCTACCCAGATATTTAGAGATAGATTGGGTTTCCAAAATCTCTAGCATGGAGGTTTGTGTCAACCAACCTTATCCCTATCTTGTTGGGCTAAGACCAAGGTTTCAAATACAATTATGAAAATTCTTCCCTGCACCTCCTCTCTCCTCCTTGTTAGGGTACAGTGCATGATTTTGGTGAAACAAAGAGTGTTTGTGATTTACTTCTCAAAAGAATGAAAAATCCTATATTCTACACCACGTGCCCTACTATTTTCTAAATATCAAAATTCCAAATCGATTACCACTTGGGTGGCAGGAAAATGTTTTCTGAAGTCTAGTTTTCCTCTCTCATCAGTCTCCCTCCTCACTTCACAGAAAACCTTTCGGTTGCATTCCTCCACCGCCAGAAACTCTTCGATGCCTTTCACTCAGGTCTGCGCCTGGCTCTCGAAATGAAGGGAATGATTTCCTGTAGTGAGTCCAGATGTTTGTGTTCAGCATTATTGCTATTAGCCGTCAAGTCTGAGAGTCGTACAAAATTAAATCCGTCCTTGAGGCCTGCAAGGGAAGACAGTTTGATAATAGTTTCATGTCCTCGGAGTGAAATAGCTAAAATGGGGGAAAAACTACCACCTCCAATGAACTATGATCCTGCACAGTAGCTTTCTTTGTTCATAGCTTCATTTACGTTGGTGTTTAACACAAATGTCGTTTTAAAGCACATAAAAGCTTCCTTAAAACCTGAGCAACGGGCAAATGGCTAGAATAATTAATAAGGTAGGTATTTTGGGATTTGTTTTGTTTTGTTTTCTGTTAAGTAGCTTGGAGAGAATGGGAGAAATTGCAATTGGCAAAGGTGTTCTTTGTGGTTTATATGTCGTGCCTCTGTGGAAGCTTTGGCCCTGTGTTGCAGGTACTTCATGGGCACTGAGGCTGCTCAGGCAAAAGAAAGCAAAAAGCAGTTACCCAGAGACCAGGAATACAATATGAGGCTATGCTTGGATATTTAGGCAAGAAATCTCCAGCATCTTCTCCCACTTTGTGCATCCTGTAGGGGTGGTTGGTTGGAGAAGCTGGATGACGTTGTTCTTTACCTCTGAAGGATTTGGCTAACCCATCCATTCCCCCGCATTATGCCAGGGAAATTTCGTTCTCTAGCTGCTGGGGGCAGATGGGCCCTCCTGTTAAACTGGATAGTCATCCTCTCAGCTCTTGAGAACCAGTTGGTATCCTCTTGAACCAAGCCATAACAGCATGACTCCTGCCTACTGAGGAAGGGTGTCCTCCACAGACAAGGTGGTCATGTCAGGGTGAGGAATCCCGAGATGGCCCAGAGAATGCCGGTGGAATGGCCTCTGAGGTTCAACCCAAGGCTCACGCCATGTGCCAGGCTCTCTGGCTCTGTATGGTGTTCTCCCCCACAATTCCTGCAGTTCCTGCTCTGCCCTTATTACCCTCATAATAACACCTTAAAGACAATATGTCAGCTGATGTAAGAGGAGCCATTCTTCTATAATTTTGACCCCACCCTGAGCCCAAGAGCATCCTCTCAAAGCTCTATACAGACTCTCAGTGGCTGCCACACATTAAGAAGATTAAAGCAGAGGGGAAAAAAAAAATCTCTGCTTGACCTAGCCATATCAATCGCCCTTGGGTGCTAGTTAACTCTGCAGGCGTAAAGCATTCTGAACTTTTAAACACTTCGCTCTGTTAATAACAGCAAGTCAGGTTGGCAAAAATGCCAAGGAAATTTCTTGAAATGGTGATCAATTTTAAGGGAGTCTTTATAAAATCAAAAGTGTTATCTGCTTTCTGGGGAAAAGCATGAAGGCTAAAGGATAATGAGACTTTGGCAGATAGAAAGTATGTGGGGATCAGTTATTCTCATTAGTCAAAGAGACCGGGCAGGAGTAATTGGCATAAGCTGATGAAATAAAAGACATGTCATATAAGAAAAACCTCATTATAAGTACAAGGAAACTTTGGCATTGCCCTCTTGCACTGCTGGTGACAATTCAATTATAGTAGAGTCATATTTCTTATTTTGCAGTTGTTAATTGGTTAAGGCAGAGAGAATCTTTGTGAAGTTTCTCTAATTCTTCTCCAGTGTGCGGTGTGTGTGTGTGTGCATGTAAAAAGGGAAAAACAGAGACACAGCAGTGACATATGTTAACTACCTGTGTTCATCTAGGGAAAGCTCTCACCCAGAATTACTCTTTACTTTCATGATGGAAAGGTAGATGGTCGCTTTGAAGACATCTACTCCCAGGTTTTTACCTCCTGTGGTCTAATTCTGGGGTCATTTGTGGCTTTCTGGGTTTGTATGGCTCTCCTTTCCGATCATCATTGACTGTCACACAAATGCAGATGGTGAAGCAGAAAAGCCAATCAAATGGAATTGTCAGTTCGGGTTTCATTTGTACTTTCTCTGCTTGTCACCTGTTTTAAAAGCTTATCTGATTGTATATTATCTATCACAGCTTGCTTGGCTTCTCCTTTCCTCTTGGTCTGGAGGGAGGGGGGTGGACAGAGAGAGGGAGAGAGAGAGAGAGAGGTATTTAAAGTTCTTTGCCCTCTAACGTCACCGGAGCTCCTGCAGGTGATTTAGACACCACCTGGGCTCCGCCGTCTGTGTGCTGTAACTCGGTGACTCAGTCTCACTTGACCTTCAACAGCTGCTGAGCTACTTGTTCTCTAAGCAGGGGCAGAGGAGGCCGTTATTACAGGGAAAGGACATGTGGCTTTTCAAACGGCATGAAATACATCTCTTGCCACCGGATGAATTACGTATTCATGAAAACCACGGAACGGAAGACTACTCTTGCTGAGCCGTCACCTGGGCTTGAGCGCAGGGCTCAGCACATGATGCAGACTCTAGCTCCCTCATTTATTTACCCTGCTGGTCCATGTGTGCAGCGTGGTTGCAGGTTCCTACAAGCCGGGAGAGGGGAGCTGGGAAGAGATCTGCATTGCCAAGGAAAACCGAATTGCGTGAATTAAAATGCCTGCATTTTAATTTGGTATCAGCAAGTTGTTATTGGGTATCTGTTATTGTAACATTATCCACACAAAATTATAATACTGTATTTACTAGGAAAAAAATATACTGGTCACAAGGTCAGTTTTTCTGCAAATACTGGGAAGCTTCCCCTTTCACCAATTAAATATATATCCCACTAGTGCGTGTAAAGCAACTCACACGAAGATGGTGAGTTTTGACATTTCAATTTCTTGTTAATTCCTAACTTATTAGCAGAGGATTGTGGAAATTATCCCTATTTTACTGATGGGAAAAAATGAAACCAGAGACATTGAGTGACATCCCAGGATCACTGTTAGCGGCAGAGCTAGAAAGAATGTTGCTGGGCCTCAGCTCTGAGTTTGTATTCACTCCACCAGCACACCACACTGGTTTGGGTTTGCCTTTAGTGTTAAAACGTCAGTAACGGTGATGACAAAAAGATGGTGATGTTTAAAATGCTGTCCTTGGTTCTGTTCATAGCTGGTCAGGGACAGAGTTCCACTGCTGCTTAGGCTCGCACCCACGCTGATCCTCCTAGCTTCAGCCCTCCTCCTTCTCTGCCTTCAGATCTCTCCATCTTTACATTCTCTGTTGGCCTGGGTGTGTTTGCATCTACCTGTTCGCACCTGCTCCCGGTGCTCCTGGACTGCCAAGGCTGCAAAGAGACTGCCATGCAGCTAGGGCTCCAGATAGGCCTTCTGGCTCTGCTAATCAGATGGATTCACATAAGACTTTAGTTCAGAACTGAGTTAAATGCCAGAGTTATGGTGGACCGTTAGACTATCTACCTACCTACCTATCTATCTTCCAGTAAGGATTTAGCAGGAATAAACAATTATCATCCCTGGAGAGCTGCCAATGAGATCTATTCCCAGAGCTTTGGCAGCCTCTGGATTCGCAACCTTTCTGAAGGTGCCCAAGAGGGCAGCTCCCCTTGGGGTATAATTCTGCAGTATGGGTCCAGGACTGCCCTCAAGGCTCAGCAGGGAGACTGTTCCTCCTGACCTCTCAGTGATTTCATTAGCACCTAATTCCCAAATAAAATCTCTTCCTCCTTAAACTAGCTAGAGTGGTTTCTCTGATCTGCAGCTGAGTCATGATTCATCCACTGCTTAAAGATTACCTGCGAGCCCACTACATCTTGACTCAACTTGTGATTTATTGTGTCATATTGCATTTAAGTTTTCCCTCCTTCCCCCCTCTATCTCCCTCTCTCTCTGTCCCCTTCCTTCCTCAGACTATAAGGTTATTCATCTTTTAGTCCCTCTGTATGTGGGATAAAGTTTGGCACATAATGGGGCGCCTGGGTGGCTCAGTGGGTTAGGCCTCTGCCTTTGGCTCAGGTCATGATCCTGGGGCCCTGGGATCGAGCCCCACATCGGGCTCTCTGCTCAGCGGGGAGCCTGCTTCCTCCTTTTCCTCTCTGCCTACTGTGATCTCTCTCTCTGTTAAATAAATAAATAAAATATTTTTAAAAAAAGTTTGGCACATAATATTCACTCAAGAAATGTTTGTTTGAATAAATGGATGGATGACTAAATGCAGAACCAAATATCCTGTGATGCTTAGTTCATGGGAGAATGAAAACCTTGTCAAAAATGCAATTTCAGGTGCACCTGGGTTGCTCAGTTGTTAAGCGTCTGTCTTCTGCTCAGGTCATGATCTCAGCGTCCTGAGATCGAGCCCCACATTGGGCTTCCTGCTCCGTGGGAGGCCTGCTTTTCCCTCTCCTGCTTCCCCTGCTTGTATTCCCTCTCTCACTGTCTATCTCTCTGTCACATAAATAAGTAAAATCTTTTAAAAAAATGCAATTTTATTTCATACATATGCCATTAGTGTATCTTATTTAATAAAATGTAGAAAGGCACACACTTTTAGCTTGATAATTAATCATTACCTTTTACTTAAACAGTCAAATAGGATTTTCTGCTCAGCAGTTAAATATTTTGCTGTCCCTGGAAGACTAGCAGTGTGTGTTGATGAATGTGAGCCTTGCCTCTTAGCTCCTGCCTCCTACCCATGACATTTCTTCCTGGGTAAATTCTGAACAGGTGCTGCTAGCTGCCTCATTAACTGCATGGAGCTACAGGAATTGTGGGTGAGATGATCCCTCACCAGAAACTAAGCCCTGCATTCTTTAAACACTGCATTGGACTTAAGCATCGTGATTCTTCCTGTGTTGCCACCAGCGACAGACACTGGCTTAAGGTGCCAAGAACTGTAATTGACGTTATGTCTTATCTTTTCTCTGATCCTCCCTTCTCGTCATCATTCAGTCTGCTCTCTATCATTTATCTCCCTATTTCATTTCCCCATTAATACTTATTAAGCACCTACAGGTTGCATAATAATAATAATAATAAATAAAATATTGTTATAACTCTTTTAAACCATTTAAAAGGCTTTTAGAATTTGTAAGTCATTTAATTCTTGCTAAAACTTTCTCAGGTTGGCAGTGCAGACATTCATATTCTCATTTCTTTGATGAGCATAGAGAGACATAGAAAGGATAAAAGTTACACAGTAGAACTGGGCCAAGGTGGTACGAGCTGCCCTGACTCTAGGCCCACTGTTTGTCTGGATCCATATATTTTATGGTATGAAACGAGACTAAAATAGAGACACAGAATAGATAATATCAGATCTTGAGGGTTTTGCACTGCAAGCCAGTATATTTTATACATGGCAACACAGGGAATGTCTTGATGAGGATTTGAAAATACCTCCACTCAATGATGAAAGGTATTTTTATTATCAATGAATGTATATAGTGTGTCTACATGAAGCATCCAAGTGGAGAGAACTCATGAGCCTCAGCTGGCAGTGATGAATCTTTTTGGCATTAATGATGCCACTGCAGCAGCAATTGGAGGAGGTCACCCACTCACAGCATCTTGACGTCATCTGATGACATACGGAATATTAAGCAACATTTCCCAGTAGGAAAGCAGCCAGGGAAGGGGAACTAGATGGAAGAACATCTCAGAAAACAAGTCCAGTGGGAATCGATTGAAGGGTCTGGGGAGTAGAGACGGAGACTGGGTGAAGAGATGGTATGAAACATTTTCTGTGTGACACCAGAGAGCAAAATACTTGAGCTGGTGGGTAGAATGACAGGGAGATAGAAGAAACATTTTCTGACAATCCAAGAACTCCAAAAATGAGATGGGTTACCCTGAGAATAATAAGCTCTTTGTCATTAGAAATGTTCAAAAAGGTGACCATCTGTCAAGGCTGTGGTCAGGGAGCCTACCTTGTGGGGAGGTTAGATCATCATCTTGTTGCCAGACTAATGCGTGCTGGGAGCTGGAGGAGAAGCAGGCCTAACCGGAGAGTCTGATTCAGTAGCTCTGGACGGAATCCAGAGAATCTTTGTTGGGAAACCACTGGACCAAATCACTGGACTCTATAGTGGAGGGTACAAGAAAGAGGACATTTCCTTTGTATTTATATTTTATCTAAAAGTAAAAAGGAAGTAAGCTTGCTACTGTTTGATGTCTGATGAACCACACAATGTCTGTTTATCTAAGGTGTCACATGTGTTACTGGAGTCAGAGCAGGAGCCCTCCACCATGGAGGGCTGTGGCCAGGTCTTCCTTTGTTCATTCCCATGAGCATGTTTCTATATATTGTAGTTTATTGTATCCAAGTTAGAGAAATTTATGGACTGTATTATTTTTATTTTTATTGATTTATTTTTATTTTTATTATTTTTTAAAAAAATTTTATTTATCAATCTGACAGAGAGAGAGAGAGAGAAATCACAAGTAGGCAGTGTGACAGGCAGAGATGTGGGAAGCAAGCTTTCTGCTGAGCAGAGAGCCCAATCCCAGGACCCTGAGACCACGACCCAAACCGAAGGCAGAGGCCCTAACCCACTGTATCACGCAAGTGTTCCTATTGATTTATTTTTAAAGGTTTTATTTATCTGTCACAGAGAGAGAGAGAGAGAGAGAGAGCACCAGCAGCGGAGCAGCAGAGGGAGAGGGAGAAGCAGGCTCCCTGCTGGGTTGGGAGCCTGAAGTGGGATTCAATCCCAGGACCCTGGGATCGTGACCTGAGCGGAAGACAGACACTTAACCAACTGAGCTATCTAGGCGCCCTGGACTCTATTATTTAAATAACAGAATTGCAAACAGTAGAATCTTACAGTATTTTGAATGAAATGGGGAATAACATTCCATGACAGCGTTTTGTGTCATGGAGAGGTTTACAGACTATCTTGGATCAAAATAAAGCAGAGTCAACCCAAGTTGTTCTTGCTTGCTTGCTTGCCTTTTTTTTTTTTTTTTTTTACAAAAAGATATGTGTCCAGTTACACTGATCTCCTATGGTGACAAGTGCCTGTTGGTCATAGGACACTTGACAGACATTTGTGAAAAATTAAACACACATGGGGTACCTTGCTGGCTCAGTCTGTAGAGCATGTGACTCTTGATCTCAGGGTCCTAAGTGGGGTCCCCACATTGGGTATGGAGATTACTTGAAAAATGAAATACACATAACATGTTTCATTTATATAAGGTTTAGAAAGTTTAGTATGGGTCAGGCATGGTTCTGTTTTATACAGATCAAGTCAATGACTCTTCACGCAGGCTACTAACTATACCGACAGATGGGGAAACTGAGGCTCTGAAAGATGAAGTGATTTGCTCAAGATCATTCAGGTAGTCAGTGAAAGAGTGGGGTTTAAATGAAAGCTTTTCATCAGTCAACTATTTACTCCTTCTCTGAAAATGCAAAATCAGCTACCTTTTGAAAGGAGCTTGTGCTAGGTAGAAAGCATTTTATTTATTTATTTATTTATTTATTTATTTTTAAAGATTTTATTTATTTACTTGAGATAGAGAGAGCATGAGAGGGGAGAAGGTCAGAGGGAGAGGCAGAGCTGGGAGCCCAATGTGGGGCTCGATTCCAAGTCTCCAGGATCATGCCCTGAGCCGAAGGCAGTGGCTTAACCCACTGAGACACCCAGGTGCCCCTAGAAAGCATTTTATTTTATTTTATTTTTTTTAAGATTTTATTATCTATTTGACAGAGAGAGAGAGAGATCACAAGTAGGCCGAGAAGCAGAGAGAGAGGGGGAAGCAGGCTCCCTGCTGAGCAGAGAGCCCGATGCGGGGCTCGATCCCACGACCTTGGGATCATGACCCGAGCCGCAGGCAGAGGCCTTAACCCACTGAGCTACCCAGGTGCCCCCCTTAGAAAGCATTTTAAAAATAATGTCTGGAAACATTTCCATCACTTATGCTATCATTGTGGCCAAAGCTGTATAAGTTTGTAAACTTTAAAAACCACAACATCACAAACTTAGGAAACGTAGTAATAGAATTTTAAAACTGATTTAAAAAAATGAAAGATCCAGTATATTTTGAACTCATTTATTAAATATATAAAAATATAGTAAGTTCCAATGTGTTGACAAGAACAAATGCTAGAGCAGGAATAATACAAATTTACTAGCAAAATTCTACAAAAATGTTCATGTAATTGGTCGATGATTTTATTTTATTTATTTTTTTTTTTAAAGATTTTATTTATTTATTTGACAGAGAGAGATCACAAGTAGGCAGAGAGGCAGGCAGAGAGAGAGAGGAGGAAGCAGGCTCCCTGCTGAGCAGAGAGCCCCATGCGGGACTCGATCCCAGAACCCTGAGATCATGACCTGAGCCGAAGGCAGCGGCTCAACCCACTGAGCCACCCAGGCGCCCCTGGTCGATGATTTTAAAATTAACTTTCACGAAGAGGGTGGCCTGAGACTTTTGATCTCAGGGTTGTAAGTTCAAGCCTCATGCTGGGTGTGGGGATTACGTAAAAAAAAAAAAAAAAAAAAAAAAAAAAAAAGTTTCTGTGATTTAGTAAGCCCAACTAGCAATTCATTTTCTTCCCAGTTGGATGAATGTATTTTTGAGAAGCATCTTTCTCAGCAGTTGTGGCCACTGAAACTGCACCAAACCAAATCTCTGTATCACAAAGTATTAAACTAAGATTAAAAAAAAAAAAAAAGGATTCATATTCAATTGCATTATTCAGTAAAGAAATGTTATCAATGGTGGCGTATTTTTAGTGAGAGCAAAATTCTTTATTTCTGTTAATAAAATACACTGAAACAAGTTATTTTAAATCATTTTAGCTACATGCTATCTTTTTAAAACTTTTTTGCATTTTGTGTGTTTCTGAAACGATCATAATGTATTGGTACAATAGGGTATGTATACAACATATAAGTGAATGTGTAAAATAAGAGGGTGTGTGTTTAAAATAAGAGGGACACATGGTTAGCAAGCTCAGAGGCCTCTGGCGATGACATCCTTCAAGGTCCATTCCCTAGTTTGGAATCTTTGATTCTCAGGCAAATGCTCTGCCCTTATTTGGTGAGAGATAAAACCTAAGTGCTAGAAAGACACTTCCCTCCAAGGCAGGCAGCACCTCATTATCTAGCTCACTGCCCAAATCCTGTCCAAAAAAAAAAGGCTAAAGACATACATTTCTGAGTGAATCAGCTTGATTTAAGACTCAGAGCTATCTGTGTTTTGTACAACATCTAATGCACTGTTGATGCTTAATAAATAACAAATCGAGATATTAATAATTAAGAATTGATGTTACTGCTCCCGTGAAATGATTTTCAGGAGAATTATTCCCCATTCACTCATAAAGAAAAATGCGAGGTAGAGACAGAGCAATAGCTTTTAAGGAAATTTAGTTCCAGCTACTTTGTGTGCATGTGGTTTTCATCCCCCCTCCCTCGTAAATCTGATGAATAACCGAACAAGACAGACCCAGAGCCCATCTAAGCTGCTTTCCCCCTCCTTTTATTTCCCTACTTTTAGGTGGGAATGTCTAGGATGTTGAATTGTATGATTTTAAAGTGCTTGACAAACATTAATTAACTGGTGGTCGTTCTTTGTTTGAAGGGAGTTATGTCTAATTACGAATATGTCTCCAATTATCTGCTCCTTTCTTTTGACTGTATTATTACTGAAAATGTGCAGTATCTGATTTGTTCGCACAGTTATTTGAGTAGGCTTTTTGAAGTAGGTGGCACCCATTAAAAAAAAGGGACATGGGGCACCTGGGTGGCTCAGTGGATTAAAGCCTCTGGCTTCGGCTCGGGTCATGATCCCAGGGTCCTGGGATCGAGCCCCACATTGGGCTCTCTGCTCAGCAGGAAGCCTGCTTCTTCCTCTCTCTCTGCCTGCTTCTCTGCCTACTTGTGATCTCTGTCTGTCAAATAAATAAATAAATAAAATCTTAAAAACAAAAAGGGACATACAGTTATCTTAAGGAGAAAAATTGTATTTGAATGAAAGTTATGTTTATGCTCATATTTGGGCATACTACATTGTCTCCGCACACACACACATACACAAGCACACAAATCTTTACTTTAATGGTAACCACATCTTTCAAGTGGTAGATTGTGACGATTGTGATGATCCACGCTGAACTGGACTCTGTTCCTTCCAAGCTAGGGGGATTGTTGGTATTTGCTTTTTAATAGCAGAAATCAGAAAAGCTCTCCAGAAAAGTGAATTAATACTCCCGTGAAAGCAAGTGTAATTAATCACGAGAGAAAGCTGGCCGTGCATGTCAACGGAATCCAGAGAATTGGCTGAGTGCTGTTGATTCATTACCTACCACGGACCCTGCCCCCTTACCCCATGCAGGAAGAAGGGTGCCATTCAGACAGCAGCCACACCTGCCACTGGCATTGGGGACTGGGAGACCAGATGGATTACAAACTATAGTGGACACTGGACCTGTATTTTGGCATAAGTAGTGAATAGCATAGCTTGGAACAGTGTCTTAAATAATTAGCCAGGGCAGGTATGTGCCTGTGCAGGGGCGGATTACAGATTTTTCTATTGCTTAGAGAAGTTTTCTATAGTAACAAAGGAATAAAATGTAAATTAATCCACAACTGAAGGACTTATACTGATTAATGCTGTTCAAAGCAGGCTTCTCAGTAAATCACTTCTCATATCTGCTAAACGTTATCAGTAGCCTATAAATACTGATGTTGATGTCACTCAGCTTCATCTCAGCACTATTCATCAGCTTTAGGACACAGTGTCATAAGGTAGAGATTATGGACTTTGATGTCACATGCACCCAAATTCAAATCCTGCCCTCTCTATTTACTAGCTATGCTACACAACAGAGTTCAAAATCTTCATCCATAAGATGCAAATCATGGTAATCATTATGGGCTGGTTTGTGGAACCTCTCCCACCCACCCATCCCAACTCACCCACAAATTCATATGTCAGGGTCCTGACTCCCCCAAACCTCAGAATGTGACTGTATTTGGAGATAGAGCCGCTAAAGAGGTGATTAAGTTAGAATAAGACTGTCAGTATGGGCCCCTAATCCAAGCTGACTGATGTGCTTAAAAGAAGAGGAAATTGGACCCGCAAGGAGACTCCAGGGATACACAGGGGAAGACTGCATGAAGAGGAGCCAAGAGGCCGGCCACTTGCAAGACAAGGACAGCGGCCTACAATAGCTCCTTCCATTATGGCCCTCAGAGGAAGCCAGCCCTGCTGGCTTGCAGGGTTCAACTGATGTTCAATTCTCAGCCTCCAGACCTGTGAGCAAGTATATTTCTGTTGTGGTAGTTTGTTATCATAGCCTTAGCAAACCAACACAGTGTCTGTTATGGGGTTATTATGGAAATAAATGATATCACATTTTTGCATAGAGTCTCTCCATATGTCATTAACAAATGACCATTGTCACCGTCAGTCAGTCAATAGTATCTCCCTTCTCCTTCTCACTGAAGAGATTGTCATTTCCCAGGACACCTGTTGGAAATTGGACTTCAGGCAGTGTGGTTCTTTCTCATGTGTCAACGAGAATGCAGCCAACTCACCCTCTTTATGGAGCTGTAAGCCGCCTCTTCCCAAGTTATTCCTGCCTGGGATTCTTCCCTCTGGCTTTTGTCAGTTCTGGCTCAAGGACGCAGTGCCTCCTTTGGGATAGGCTGCGGAGTAGGCAAACCCACCTTCTTCTTGCCCTTCAGAATCCACAAAGGAAGAGCTGTCTGCCAGTGGCGGAGAGAACTGTAAAGACAGAGCGAGAATCTCTGTTGCAATGCTGCTGCTGTTTTGTGTTTCTGCACATTCTTCATTGACATCAAGTGTTTGGATCCCTAATGTCTCCATATGTTATGCAAAGTCAAAGTGGATGTTATCTCAGGAGCAGACACAAACAACTGAGATGTTCCCACTCTGACGTTTGGCTTTGGAGCTAGGTAAATTAATGCAGCCCCAGAGTCCTAACACTTGCTGTCCTGATTCCAGACAGAAGCAGTTGATGACCCACAGTCATGCTGACGTGATGGCCTCACCTCCATCCTGTCATCCAGGAGGGCTGTGAGTGCTACTGACTTCTTTCCTCTTGGGCTGACAAGGGAGGAAGTGCCACGAGGACAGCTGAGGTACTGGGCTATTTTTAAGATATTTAGGAGCTAGGAGATTCCTGATGCATTGAATTTAGAAGTGTTCTCTTTTTGCTATGGGTTGTGAAGTTTGTTGACTGGGGCACCTGGGTGGCTCCGCTTGTGAAGCTTCTGCCTTTGGCTCAAGTCATGATCGCAGAGTCCTGGGACTGAGCCCCACGTCGGGCTCCCAGCTCAGCGGGGAGTCTGCTTCTCCCTCTGGTCCTCCCCCTGCTCACACTCTCTTTCAAATAAATAAATAAAATCTTTAAAAAAAAAAAAGTTTGTTGATTGCAGTCACTTGTGTATTCATTAATTTGACCAACATTTACTGCATGCCCTGCAAATGCCAACCCCTGAAATGCTCTCTGAGGAGCATAATCATAACAATAACAATAATGACAATTAACATTTTACTTTGTTATCGTCACTGGCCTAGGCTCTTTATGTATTATTGTTGATTTTATTGATAATAGTTTTTTATTAACATATGATGTATTATTTGCTTCAGGGGTACAGGTCTGTGAATCATTAGTCTTACACAATTCACAGCACTCACCATAGCACATACCCTCCCCAATGTCCATAACCCAACAACCCTATACCCACGCCCCCACCCCCAGCAACTCTGTTTGTTTCATGAGATTAAGAGTCTCTTGTGGTTTGTCTCCCTCCCTATCTTGTTTCATTTTTTCCCTCCCTACCCCCCATGATCCCCAGCCCTGCCCCTCAAATTCCTCATATCAGAGAGATCATATGATAATTGTCTTTCTCTGATTTACTTATTTCGCTTAGCATGATACCTTTTAGTTCCATCCACATCATTGCAAATAGCAAGATTTTGTTTCTTTTTATGGCTGCATAGTATTCCATTGTCTGTGTGTGTGTGTGTGTGTGTATACATATATATATATATATGTATACCTGTGTGTATATATATGTATACACACACCATATATATATTGTATATATGTATATACCACCTGTTCTGTATCAATTCATCTGTTGATGGACATTTAGGTTCTTTCCATAGTTTGGCTATTGTGGATATTGCTACTATAAACATTCAGGTGCATGTGCCCCTTCAGATCACTACATTTGTATCTTTAGGGTAAATACCCAGTAGTGCAATTGCTGGGTCATAGGATAGCTCTATGTTCAACTTTTTGAGGATCATCCATGCTGTTTCCAGAATGGCTGCACCAGTTTGTATTCCTACCAACAGTGTAGGAGGGTTCCCCTTTCTCCACATCCTCACCAACATCTGTCGTTTCCTGACTTGTTAATTTTAGCCATTCTGACTGGTCTGAGATGGTATCTCACTGTGGTTTTCATTTATATTTCTGTG
The DNA here is from genome assembly GCF_964662115.1 of Mustela nivalis. Lineage (NCBI taxonomy): Eukaryota > Metazoa > Chordata > Mammalia > Carnivora > Mustelidae > Mustela > Mustela nivalis. The sequence goes on along the minus strand of NC_139022.1, from coordinate 115,627,391 downwards.
ATGCCAAGTGATATTGAGCACTTTTTCATGTGTCTATTGGCCATTTGGATGTCTTCTTTGGAGAAATGTCTGTTCATATCTTTGAACTATTTCTCAATTGGATTCTTTCTTCTTTGGGTATTGAGTTTGATAAACTCTTTAAAGATTTTGGATACTAGCCCTTTATCTGACATGTGATTTGAACATATCTTCTCCCATTCTGTCAGTTGTCTTTTGGTTTTGTTGATTGTTTCCTTTGCTGTGTAAAAGATTGCTATCTTGATGAATTCACAATAGTTCATTTTTGCCCTTGCTTCCCTTGCCTTTGGCAATGTTTCTAGGAAGCAGTTGCTGCAGCTGAGGTCGAAGGGGTTGCTGCCTGTGTTCTCCTCAAGGATTTTGTTGGATTACTGTCTCACATTGAGGTCTTTCATCCATTTTGAGTCTATTTTTGTGTGTGATGTAAGGAAAAGGTCCAGCTTCATTCTTTTGCATGTGGCTATCCAATTTTCTCAATACTGTTTGTTGAAGAGACTTTTTTCCATTGGACATTCCTTCCTGCTTTGCCGAAGATTAAGTGGCCATAGAGATGAAGGTCCATTTCTGGGTTCTCTATTCTGTTCCATTGATACATGTGTCTGGTTTTGTTCCAATACCGAACTGCCTTGATAATGACAGCTTTGTAATAGAGCTTGAAGTCTGGAATTGTGATGCCACCAACTATGGCTTTCTTTTTCAACATTCCTGTGGCTATTCAGGGTCTTTTTGGTTCAATATAAATTTTAGGATTGTTTGTTCTATTTCTTTGAAAAAAATTGATGGTATTTTGATAGAGATTGCATTAAATGTGTAGATTGCTTTAGGTAGCATAGACACTTTAACAATATTTGTTCTTCCAACCCATGAGCATGGAACATTTTTCCATTTCTTTGTGTCTTCCTCCATTTCTTTCATGAGTACTTTATCGTTTTCTGAGTACAGATTCTTTGCTTCCTTGGTTAGGTTTATTCCTAGGTTATCTTATGGTTTTGAGTGCAATTGTAAATGGGATTGACTTTTTAATTTCTCTTTCTTCTGTCTTGCTGTTGGTATATAGAAATGCAACTGATTTCTGTGCATTGATTTTATATCCTCACCCTTTACTGAATTCTTGTATGAGTTCTAGCAGTTTTGGAGTGGAGTCTTTTGGGTTTTCTACATGAAGTATTATATCATCTGCAAAGAGGAAGAACTTGACTTCTTTGCTGATTTGGATGCCTTTAATTTCTTTTTGTTGTCTGATTGCTGAGGCTAGGACTTCTAGTACTATGTTGAATAGCAATGGTGGTAGTGGACATCCTATCTGACCTTAGGGGAAAAGCTCTCAGTTTTCCGCATTGAAAATGATATTCACTGTGGGTTTTTCATAGATGGCTTTGATGATATTGAGGTATGTACCCCCTATGAGTACACTGTGAAGACTTTTGATCAAGAAAGGATGCTGTACTTTGTCAAATGCCTTTTTTTTAAAAGATTTTATTTATTTATTTATTTGACAGAGAGAGATCACAAGTAGGCATAGAGGCAGGCAGAGAGAGAGAGAGAGAGAGGAGGAAGCAGGCTCCCCGCTGAGCAGACAGCCCGATGCGGGACTCGATCCCAGGACCCTGAGATCATGACCTGAGCCGAAGGCAGTGGCTTAACCCACTGAGCCACCCAGGTGCCCCTGTCAAATGCCTTTTTAGCATCTATTGAGAGTATCATATGGTTCTTGTTCTTTCTTTTATTAATGTAGTGTATCACCTTGATTGATTTGAGGAGGTTGAACCAACCTTGAAGCCCAGGAATAAATCCCATTTGGTGATGGTGAATAATCCTTTTAATGTACTATTGGATCCTATAGGCTAGTATTTTGGTGAGAATTTTCACATCCATGTTCATCAGGGATATTGGTCTGTAATTCTCCTTGTTGACGATGACTTTGGTTTTGGGATCAAAGTAATGATGGCCTCATAAAATGAGTTTGGAAGTTTTCCTTCCATTTCTGTTTTTTGGAACAGTTTCAGGAGAATAGGTATTAATTCTTCTCTAAGTGGTAGCATTCTTCTGGGAAGTTGTCTGGCCCTGGTCTCTTGTTTGTTTGGAGATTTTTGATGACTGCTTCAGTCTCCTTACCGATTATGAGTCTGTTCAAGTTTTCTATTTATTCTTGGTTCAGCTTTAGTAGTTTATATGTATCTAGGAATGCATCCGTTTTTTCTAGATTGTCCAGTTTGCTGGTGTATAGTTGCTCATGATAATATGCTCTTATAATTGTTTGTATTTTTTTGGTGTTTGTGATCTCTCCTTTTTCATTCATGATTTTATTTGGGTCCTTTCTCTTTTCTTTTTGATAAGTCTGGCCAGGGGTTTATCAATCTTATTAATTATTTCAAAGAACAAGCTAGTTTTGTTGATTTGTTCTACTGTTCTTTTGGTTTCGCTTTCATTGATTTCTGCTCTGATCTTTATGATTTCTCTTCTCCTGCTGGGTGTAGGCTTTCTTGGCTGTTCTTTCTCCAGCTCCTTTAGGTGTAGGGTTAGGTTGTGTACTTGAGACCTTTCTTGATTCTTGAAAAAGGCTTCTATTGCTATGTACTTTTGTCTCAGGACCTCCTTTGCTGTGTCCCAAGGATTTTGAACAGTTGTGTTTTCATTTTCATTTGTTTCCATGAGTTTTTTAAGTTCTTCTTTAATTTCCTGGTTGATGCATTCATTCTTTAGTAGGATGCTCTTTAGCCTCCATGTATTTCAGTTCTTTCCAACTTTCCTCTTGTGATTGAGTTCTAGTTTCAGCACTGTGGTCTGAAAATATGTAGGGAATGATTCCAGTCTTTTGGTACTGGTAGAGACCTGATTTGTGACCCAGGGTGTGATCTATTCTGGAGACTGTTCCATGTGCACTAGAGAAGAATGTGTATTCCATTGTTTTGGGAAGGAATGTTCTAAATATATCTCTGATGTCCATCTGATCCAGTGTGTCATTTAAGGCCTTTATTTCCCTATTGATCTTTTGCTTAGATGATCTCTCCATTTCAGTGAGGGGGTTTTTAAAGTTCCCTACTATTATTGTATTATTGTTGATGTGTTTCTTTGATTTTGTTATTAATTGGTTTATATAGTTGGCTGCTCCCATGTTAGGGACATAGATATTTAAAATTGTTGGATCTTCTTGTTGGAGAGACACTTTAAGTATGATATAGTGTCCTTCCTCATCTCTTATTATACTCTTTGGCTTAAAGTCTAATTTAACTGATATAAGGATTGCCACCCCAACTTTCTTTTGATGTCCATTAGCATGGTAAATTGTTTTCTGCCTCCTCACTTTAAATCTGGAGGTGTCTTTGTTGTCTAAAATGAGTTTCTTGTAGACAATATATTGATGGGTCTTGTAAATGGGGGCATTTAGCCCATTTACATTCAGGGTAACTACTGAAAGAGATTTAGTGCCATTGTATTGCCTGTAAGGGGACTGTTACTCTCTATTGTCTCTGTTCCTTTCTGGTCTATTACTTTTAGTCTCTCTTTTTGCTTAGAGGACCCTTTTCAATATTTCCTGTAGGGCTGGTTTGGTGTTTGCAAATTCTTCTAGTTTTTGTTTGTCCTGGAAGCTTTTTATCTTTCCTTCTACTTTCAATTTTTTTCTTTCCTTCTATTTTCAATCTCCCAAAATTTTAAAGAAATAAAAATGTATATATATATATATATACAAAATACAAAAATAAGGATAAATACGATGAAAGGATGGAATATCACTGTAAAGATGAAATTTAAAAAATTAAAAGATCCTAAAAGAAGGAATTGATAAGATAAGTTATTGGTTGAAAAAGAAAGGGGGAAAAAAGAAGAAAGAATGTGATCAGGCTGAAGACTAGAACAAAGCTATCTGCTAGATTTAGGGTATATTTTGATCTATTAGAAGAAATTGTATACCAAAATTTTAAAGGAAAAAAAAACCTATGTGTATACAAAAAATAAAGTTAAATACAATGAAGGAATAAAATATGACATATGATAAAATATGACTATAAAATATGACTATAACAATGAAAATTTTAAAAGATTTTTAAAGGTATTGATAAGATTAAATAGGATTAAATAGGAATAAGATTAAAATAGGAACAAAGAAAAAGTAAAAACAATAGAGGAAGAAAAAAACAAAATTAAAAAATTTAACTTTGAAAGACTAAAGGATCATAGGGAAAATGCCATGAATTCTCTGTTGTTTTCCCCTAGTTCTAGAGTTCCGCAGTTCTCATTGATGGGTGAACTTGCTCTTGGCTGGATGTTCTTGCTGATCTTCTGTGGGTGGGCCTGTTGCAGTGATTCTCAAATTGTCTTTGCTTGAGGCAGAATTGCACCGCCTTTGCTAGGGGCCATGCTAAACAATCCGCCTGGTTTTGCTCTCTGGAGCTTTTGTTCCCTGAACGTTTTCCATACAACTTGGGAGGACTGGAATGAAAATGGCCACCTCCCATTCTCCACCCTGTAGGAGCCTAGATCTTGGGCCCCCACTCCTCAATGTGCCCTCAGAGAAAAGTAGTCAATCCCTCCCATCTCCCTGCTGTTCAGCCAGGCACCGAGCTCGCCTGGCCTGTGACTGAGCATTTCTATATCAGGTGCATGGCCCCGTTTGGAGTCTCCAAACCCAGCTGATTCCTGTAGCGCACCCACGCCACTCCTCCCGGAAGGTGAGTGTCCCTGAATCTGCTGCTTGTTGGGTCCCTGGCCAAGGAACCTTGGCCCAACTGCCTTGGATCATGGTTTAAGGTAAGCTCGAGCTGAGAGCCCCCTCCCCAGCTCTGTCTTTGCTGCTGGCTTCCCTACTAGGATACCTGGAAGCTCTGCCACACTCAGGCACCTCTGGTCTTTCTGTGACCCCGTGGGTCCTGAGACCACACTGTCCCCACGAGGGCTCCACCCCCCGCTTAGCCTCTGAAGTGACGTCCCTCAGTGGAGCAGATTTGTAAAAGTTCTGATTTTGTGCTCCACTGGTCTACAGCTTGCCAGGAGCTCACCCCTCTGCCCACAGTCTATCTTCCTGAATATTGCCTCAGATTCATTTCTCCGCATGTCCTACCTTCTGGAAAGTGGTCAATTTTCCGTTCCTAGAATTGCTGTTCTTCTCTCTCCTGTTGAGCTTGTAGGTGTTCAGAATGGTTTGATAACTGTCTAGCTGAACTCCTGGGACCTGATGATATTTGGGTCTCCTACTTCTCCACCATCTTGCTTACCACCCCCTGCCATCCCCAACATGACTCTTCTCTGATAACATTTGTAGAACGTCTGCTACTGTAGCTGGAGTTGTGCTAAGCTATTTGCCTGCTTTTTAGTCTCTATTTTTAAAAATATTTTATTTATTTATTCATGAGAGACATAGAGAGAGAGCAGAGGGGGAAACAGGCTCTCAACAGAGCAGGGAGTCCAATGTGGGACTTGATCCCAGGACCCCAGGGTCTTGACCTGAGCTAAAGGCTCCAGGTACTGGAGCCTGTTTTATTCCTAAAATGACCTCATGAGGGAGGGACTTCTTATCCCATTTCACAGATGGGGAAGCTGAGGTTCAGATCATGCTGAAGGTCACATAGATGATAAATGGTGAAGTCAGGAATAAAACTTAGGTTGTTCTGATCCCAAAGTCTATTTTTTATCCAGGGGCTCAAAAGATAGTTGAGAAGGAAACATTCTATAATAATTGAGGTCCCTTGTGCCCTACACTTGGAAGCCACTCTCAGGAGAAACATTCTTCCTATAAACGATGTGTCTGGTGTAATTTTCACACTATTGCCCTGGGTGCTGAAATCTCCACCCCACACCCTGAAAGCAGCTTTTCATAGATATTTGAGAGCTCCTCCTTTGGGTTAAGGCTATGCCCAGTGTGGAAATGGTTATTACATTATGTCCTTTGCAACTTCATGTCAATGTGTTGAGCATGTCATATTCTCTTTGGAGGTGCTGTGGTGTTCAGTGTGAGTTGCCTTGGGAAAGCAAAGAGAGCTGGGGCCACGGGATGTGTGAAGGTTCAAGAGGTGCATGCCCTTCAGGGTCCAGCAGGCAAAGAGTCCTGAGCCTTTGAAGGGACTGACTGGTCTGTGTCATTGTGAGCTGGGATTTTCTGAAGCTCAAGGCAGCTTTCTTTACAAATCCGTCCAATCTCCAGCTGGATGATGGCTTGGATAGAGACAGCAGGGAGTAGGAAGGGTCAGGCTGCTTTGGGAACAAGAAAAAAACACCATTTTTCTGGAATTTACATCTAACCACAGTCATGTCTACCTCTCTGCAGCCCATTTGAATGGAAACAATTTTCTGTATTTAATCCAACTACAACCTAGTATTACTAATAATACTGATATCATGACCTTTTACAAAGCACTTTTGTAGGTATCATCTCATTCATTTATTCCAGCAAGTTCTGGGGTATTTCCTTTTTTCCTCCCACTCTAGGGGAACTGAGAGTCACATAATTAAATGACTGGCCCAGGGTCCCAGAACAGGCAGTGGAACATGTGTGGGGAGGACACGTCATCTTTGGGCAAGGCCACAGACTCTCTGGCCTTATCAACCTGCCTCCTTGACCACACTCTCATTCCCCTTATGGGACCTGAAAATACTGGGCTCTCAAATCACAGACCAGTTTCAGTAAAGGAAAAGTCTAATCTAAATCTTTTTATTTCTCATGCATATACACAGTCTGTCAGAAGCCCAAATTATGGAAACAGTCTGTTTCATGGGTGTGACTTTCAGGATGTGCAGGTGGTTGGGGGCCAGCTCTGCCATTGGATGCCTCAGCAGACAATATCTGGACCCTGGCCAGATTCCTCAGATTCCTTGTTACCGTTTATACATGCCAGTGGGTTTGGTGTGATTTTCTTTCCGTGGTCAGGCCTGGGGCTTTTTTTTTCCCCCCTCAGGGGATGGCCCTGACTGACAGGAATAGGAGTGCCTCTGGTTGGCCTGGACAACTGTGAGATGTAGCTTATATACTGGAATTCCCCTTTGGGATCAGTTGGAAGTCAACTGTTGGTGGGCATTTACCTGAGATCACATATTTGCTTGACCTCCTGCTGTTTCGGTTCTGCTTCTCTTACTGCCAATCAATATTCTCTTGGAGGCCTTCCTCCCTAGAACTTTTGGACATGATTCCTTGTCTCCAATTTTGCTTCTAAGGAGCCTGGCCTAAACCTAAAGCAGTATGTTCCAGAATCTTTTGGTTAGTCTAGTTTAGTGTTTATTTTCATGTCTTTGATTAAGCAGTTTCAATATTTATCACTTGTCTGACCTTAAATTATTTAAAATCTCTGAGCTTCTTTTTGAATTCTCTAAAATGGGGATTATAACGCCTGTCTGTTAGGGCCATGGTAGGGATTTAATGAGATAAGGTAGGTAAAGCACTTGACCTAATGTTTATAGGTGGTGCTTGGGTCTTATGACCTATTTTAATGTTTTGTGTGGAAATTTCTCCAGTGGCATTCTGGAAAACATGGCCAGTAGGATGAGTCAAAGTCACAGAATAATTCTACCACAGCTCAGTCTTGTATCTTTGTGAATTTCTTAGATATATAGACAAAAGCCGTTTACAGCATGTAATCCGAGTATCTCAGGATTTAGCAGTTACTGATGGCAAATGTAATCATACCAGATTAAGCCCCAAATGTCAATAGCAGTGAGCAAACCCCCATTTGACTGGCTTCTTATTGACTCAAGGAAGCCCAGTCTTTCATAGGCTACCACCCTATCCCGCACAGGGGGCTCACATATGCCCATATTTCTTCCTCAGCACTGTTTGCTGAGCCAGGATTGGGAGCTTTGTGTGTCATCATTTCCAGAGTGGCTCATCCCGGGGTGTGACTCTGCTCTTGCTGCCGATGAAGTTGGAGAGTCCCACAAGGAATGTCATTTTAAAAATGGAGAACTGCTGCACCTCAAGGCTTAACCTCTTCACTGTTTTTCTGTGAGCACCAGAGGATCTTCTTTCTTGGCGCTCTGCTGGGATTGGCATGGCAATGCTACCATCAAGGATAGAGTTCTTAACCGTGGCAGACTGTAGAGCCAGGACACTGCTAAAGCTGAAACCCACTGCCCTGAGCCTGGAAAATCAAGAATATGGGCTACCATGCCCTCAAGGTCAGGGATGCTGATGGTTGTCACAGCCCATGGCCACTATGTGTGTGTGAGTGAGTGTGTGTGGAGGGCACGGACGGGGTGATGGAGTGAGGTGGGAGGTAGGGAACCAGAAAAGTGACAAGGATCTATATTGAGTTCACCAGCATTTTAATATATTTTCAATTAACATACAGAACCCCTTTCTCTTTGGGACAAATCTCAGGTGGCAGTGAGTTCTGAAATGTGCCACCATCTATAGCCATAATCACTCCAGCCCTCCAAATTCAAGCCCTGTTGCTGGGTCTTGCCGCACAGATAAAGCTATTACTGTTTAAAACCACCAGTGACTGCCACAGCTTCAGCCTGTAAGAATGTGGCATGTTTCTCTCTGGAGTAAATAGCCTTTTATTTAGATAAGATGAAGCCCCCAGGGCACGATTTGGAAAGAGGCTTTGAAACAAAGAGATAGCTAAGCCAGTCTGCATTAAAAAATAAAGGAGGGTTTTGGGGGAGGATGGAAGAGCAAAGAAAGGAGGAGAGGGGAGCAGGGGAAGCTGGGGATTAAGCCACAGACCGGCAGTGCAGTCAGTCTGCAGCCTTCCACGCCCACCATTAGACACCCCCCACCCCCTATGGCCAGAGGATGTTCAAAGACAAGGTTGTTTTGTATTCCTTTTACCACATGTTTGGTGCTGAGAGATACTCACCCAAGGTGAAGGCTGTGCCACTAGTGTTTCTGGGAAATTGAGGCAAGAGTCTGCTCCAAACTGAAGAACTAGAATGCAGGGCGAGTAGAGAGCAACCTGGAGAAGGCTGAGAATTTAACTACTGAAGGGAGAAATCAGGGAGAGAGCCTTTGGAGATTCATGGAGACAGGGCTTCCATTAACCTTGGGATGGGGAGAGTGTCAGCCAATTTTATGTAATTCTCAGAGGACAAGGTGACCTCAACTGATAATGTGGGTGACAACCTAAATAACCCCCCCCCTTGCCACCTTTCATCCACCTCAGCCTGTCCAACTTGGCTGTGTGTGTCTGAGTCCCACTACATTTCTAGGCTTTTGCCCTCTCTAGCAGGTCCCCAGATCCCACCAAAGTCCCTAGATACAAATGACTAAGTGGGAGGAAAATGCGTATAACTGATGCGGTGAATGAGCAAAACTTGTTGGGGGGGATGGTAAGCATAGAGCAATTTATTTTGTCTCTCCCAAACACTGCATACAAATATTTAGGTTATTAAAATTTTTATTCAGGAAGTCCAGCCTATAAGATATCAACACTCCAACTCTGACTTGAAGTCAGATCTCCTCCCTCCCCCAGTTCCACTCCTGGTTGGCTGGGAGGCGGGGGTAGAGACTAGTACAGGCAGGGGACAGAAGCTAGAATCTGCTCCTGCCCTTCTAGGGTTAGAATATAGTAGTGAAAGGAGAGGTGAAGGGGGACTAGAAAAGTTCTCATGTGAACTGATACTGTCTCATGGATTTGTGGCCTTCGGGGCCTGGGCTATTTAAGTTTGGCTTTGGTTCTTTGGAGAGCCCCATCCCTGGGGTGCCTTTCTTCTGAAGCTCGCTGGACCCAACTGAAGACTCTGAAATTATGGCCAATAGATTACTTCTCTATAACCCCCAGATACCTGGCAATATCTTTAGCTTCTCTCCACTAGGGCCCGTTTGCCCCTTTGTTGGGAACTCTCAAGGGACAGGACCAAAGCAGCAAATTCGTTCTTTATGCGACCCTCTCCTGACCATGGGAAACATTTGTTCCTTTTCCTTTAACAAGTTCTGAGTGGGTAGGCTGCTTCATGCAGTCACTTATTTTTTGAGTTATTTTTCAGCTCATTTTAAGTTTGAAGTGAGAAATGATGTGTTTTTGGAATAGTGTTGTTGGGGTCCAGAGCCAAGAAACAATTCTGTCTGTCTTTGGTGTAAGAAGGTGGTTTTGTTAAAGCTCAGGAGCAGGACCCGTGGAGCAGGAAGAGCTGCTGCCCTGGGCTTATGAGGGTTAATTACATATGAGGGTCAATTACATTATGAGGGTCAATTTGGGGTTGAGCGAAGTAAATATAAGGAAAGTCCTAAAAGAATTTTCAGGTGCTAAAGAAGACTCTGGATAACGGAGGCCTTGTTATTGTCAAGCTGAGGTAGTTTTTCCCTCTAGAAAGGCATTAACAGTTGAGGCAGTTGGCAGTTTCCTGGAGGACTGCTATACGCTGCCTGTCTCCAGTATTTGTCAATCGGCTGCAAATTATAAGGACATTTAATTTCATCTACATTTCCTTCTGCCTTTATTTCCCACATCAAGAGACAGCAGCTCATGTGTCTCCAACTGTAGTCCTGTTGCAATGCTGTCAAGAAGCTGGGGACAAGTAACACATATTCCCTACCCTTCCAAACTGGGGGAACACGAAGGCTGCCTAGCACCATGCTGTTCAAGGAAAACTTCTTTCCCCAAGTCTGCAGAGTCCTGCTGTTTTTATGCCCACTATATAAAGGAGAAGTCTGAGAGATGTCTCACCCATTCTTGTCACCAACTCTGAAGTTTCTGTACGGAAATAGAAAACAATTTGGATTGTAACATGTCGACTTTCTGCTGTAGCTGACATGTTCCCTCTGATGCACCTTTGCCTCTCTTTGTAATCTTTGTAATCTGACAGTTCCGTGGCCATCAGACATGGCCGTTAATATCTCAATTCCAACTGTATGATGGTTCAAGTTTTTTTTTTTTTTTCCTCAGGAGACTCTTCAATCCCAGTGACAATAAGGGGACACGAATGGTTACGGGGAGCTATTTTCTCAGTCCATTTCCCAGAAGCATTTGCAGCTAAGTACCTGCCTCACTAAGCCTCCTTGTTACAATTAAGAAATGGCTGGTGGTTCTCCTTTTCTATTCTCAGTGGAAGGGCAGAATGCACTGAAGCTAAGGTATTATTAGGATGTTTTCCTCCTACTGGTTTTTAAAATGTTTTTCTAAGTATGGCTTCATGAACCTTCCATGTTAGGATCCAGCAGAGTTGGGAGAAATACTGCAAGTCTCTAAGCACAGAGCAAGGGGGAAAGTGATTTTTATTTCTTGCTCACTCTTCCCATCTGCCTACTTGGAAAATAGACCTTGATTTTCATTTGCCCTGATCTTTTCTCATACAGAGTAGTGGCCTTCATTTTGAAATTTGGAATTCATGATGATACTTGGCTTAGAAGTTATGTTCTGAAGTGTGTGAAAGTTACATCGAATTACAGATTTATCGTGTGCAATGTGATTGCCAGTTTTGGTTGCCTGCGGTGGAAGAAGTATGAAAAGTACCCTCGGAAATAGGGCCTTACAGTTTTGATGATAAGTGTCATTTGAGATCTAGCTCTCCTAAGTTGGCCTCCTAGGTTGAGATTAATGAGGAAGGCGGGGTGTGTGTGCGTGCATGTACATACCATTCACTCACCCAATCCATTTCAGTGAGGTAACACAGAGAATGCAGAAGAAGCAGCCACAAGGGAAAATGGACAATGGCCACAGATAACCTGCTCCATTCAACTTTGCTCATTAGAGCACAATACTAATTTTCTTTTTCTACAGAGGTCAGGCAATAGAGTTTAGTAAAACAAACACCACAAAAACCTCCCTGCCATCCACTTAAGGGTCTGAGGCCTCGTTTCATTGTACCCCCACTTGTTATTAGCCACGGGACCCTACGTTACTTAACAACCTCTCTGAGCCTCGCGTTGCTGTATCCGTGAAACGCAGGCAAAGCTCTGTGTTATGTTGAAGTCTCCTGTGAGGGTGACGCTGTTGCTGGAGTTCCGTGGGCACTGCACAGTGTGGGCCCTTGCTGGATGGTATCATGGCCGGGGGACTGGTGGAAGGACTGTAACCCAGAGATCTGGCCCTGACACTGCAGGGTCTTGAATCAGGTTTTCAATTACAATTCGAACATGTCCCCACTGACTGTATTGACACAGCACAAAGCCAAGGGCAGATTGGACAATGATTTGTTTAATTTGATGGATGTGGACTGCAGAACTGGGCCACTCCATCTGCAAAGCATCTAGGCTGTAATGATCTGATATTGGCTGTCTACATTCATCAAACTAAGTGGATAATTAGCAAAACACCATTTGACTTTGTGATGTATAGACAGTAATTATAGCTGTTTCTCAATTAAAAATCTCATCCAGAGTCGTGACTTTGGTTGTCACATCTGTGCAGATGATTCCCACATTTGTTTGTACTTCCATCTCTGAATTCTTTCTTAGAAGATTCTGTTTTTCCAGCAGCTACCGGGCATCTTCATCCTCTCCCTGACATGTTTCACTCACAAACCTTCCCATCCTCTGTAATCCTTGTTGCAGCCAGTCCCATGTTCTCAGGGCGAACTCTGACTTCTCCCTCCCCCACACCTTCTGCATTCCATCAGATGCCAGATTCTATCAATTTTATGAAGTATCTTAAAATCTTCCCCTTCCTCTGAATTCTACGGCCTTGCTATCCTTCGACTTCATCAAAACCCAGCCTATGTGGCCAAAAACTTTATAATCAGCCTCCCTTTTCCAGTATGGCTTCACTCTAATCCATCCTATACATTAATGTTCTCATCTTGTTTTTCTCCTCCTCCAAAATCCTGAGGGATTCTCATTGCCTAAAGGATGGAGCCATATTCTTCCCCTGGCGTCCTCAGCATGCCAAGGCTGGGCTCTAAGTCTCTCCAACTTTATTTTGTCTTGCTCACCTTCACGCACACTCCTGAGCAGTGGATTCCTTGTTCCCTGCCCTGACTCATGCCCTCCCAGATGCTCTTCTGTGCTCACACAAGTTTCTTCTCTGGAAGCTTCTCCCCTCATTCACTTTTCTAAATCCCACTTGAAGGACACCTGATCTTCAAGAGCCATTCAAATACCCTCTCCTCGCTGCCCTCCTTTAAGCTGTTTGAAAAGAATCTCTCCCTAATATATACTCCACCATGTGTTTTTGTTTTTTAAGGATTTTATGTATTTATTTGGGAGAGAGAGAACGTACGCACAACTGGGAGGAGAGGGAGAGGGAAAAGCAGACTCCCTGCTGAGCAGGGAGCCAATGGGGGCTTAGATCCTAGGACCACAGGATCATGACCTGAGCCAAAGGCAGCTGCTTAACCAACTAAGCCACCTAGGCGCCCCTGTACTCCACTACGTATTAACAAGATTTGTCCTGCTTTCTGCTCTCCAGACAGTGAGTTTCTCCAGGGCAGGCTTTGTGCCCATCATCTCTGTATTCAACAGGGTCTATATATCTTGCATGTAATGGCTGCTCCTTGAGTACCCATTGAATAGATGAATGTAAAGGAAGCAAGCTTTGTGGTAAATTTGTTTCTATTTTCTTGCGCAGAAAGCTACCACTTATTTGAATATTATAAACGCCTATGTTGGAATATTTTCCTTCGAGAATACTCGGTATGCTCCTATGGCTTTCTTCTTTTTGATAATGTGGGTCCTTTATCAGTGTTATGTAGCACTAATTATAGGGAAGAGGAAAGGAAATTCTGGAAAGTAGTTCACTGAAGAGGAAAATGAGCATGACAATTCTAACTGTAAATGGAATAAATAATATGTTTGGCAAGAAGGACATCTTGAAAGGTGGTGTGCCTCTATTTTAAGAGGAATAATAATAACTTAAAAAAGGAACAGCTTGGTATTTTTTAGGAGAAACTGAACTTGCAAGGCCTGTAGAATAGTCAAATCATTCCGATATTGGGCCAGTCTTTTCCTAGAATTTGATGGCCCACTGGATTTGAGAAGAGAGGGGGAAGTGGCTGTTGGCCTGGAGAAAGGGACGAATGGAGATAAATTACAGGAATGGTAATGGTTTCACCCTGGGGATGGATGGATGGTGTTTAAAAGACCAGTGTGTCATATAGATGGTGACCTGCTGTTGTCATCGCATTGGCGAACACACTGAAAGAGAATGTGGGCCAACCCAGGCAGTGCATTTTGATGCTAAGGATAGGGTGAAGGATGGAATGAGATGGGAGGATGGAGGCAGGATTTTGTCTGGACACATTTCATGGGAGTAAAATAAAGTGGACATATAATGGTTTATTTTTAGGTTCATTAAAAAGGGCCAAATCATTAAAATGTTCCATACTGAGATCTCTCCAGGGGATCTGAGTTGGAGCTCTCTGATGGTGCAGTGGGATTGGTACCTAAAGGAAGGCCTGATAAGGATCTTAGCTTAACATATTACTTTACACGCAGTCGCTGTTAGGTTAAATGCTGTTGGGTTAGAAACCAATATTAACTATTAAATATTCACAAAGGTTCAGATGTACCTCTGCCTAAAGGCAAGAGAATGAGCTGTATGTACAGTCATTATATGCCTCAGATTTTCCAGAACATCTATGATTTTAAATAACTCTGCTATTTTCAATATACATTTAAGTATAAGATGAAAGTTTTGTGACTAAGTTCATAACTCAGAAAAAACTCTGTTGGGGGCACCTCGGTGGCTCAGTGGATTAAGCCTCTGCCTTCCGCTTAGGTCATGATCTCAGGGTCCCGGAATCGAGTCCCACATAGGGCTCTCTGCTAAGCGGGGAGCCTGCTTTCCTCTCTCTCTCTCTCTGCCTGCCTCTCTGCCTGCTTGTGATCTCTTTCAAATGAATAAATAAAATCTTAAAAAAAAAAAAGAAAACAAAATTCTGTTGGATGTTGGGTATAGAAAATGGGGAGATTGTAATCATGTGGTCTGTCAAGGGCCCCTTCTCTTTGGGGAATTGATTCTGTTGTAACTGATTTTATTATCTTATGGAGATACTTCATGAACTGAAATTAGGTTGGTTGGCAATAAAAGGGCTAAATTAATTTCAAGCTCTCCCCCATCTCTCTTGTGTCCTCCCCACTTACGAAAATGCAAGGGCTCAGGTTAAAAAGAAAATCAGAATATCAAGAGGGAGGTAATTTAAAGGTCAACATCTCCACATTCCCACTTTTATTGGCTTCCCATTCTACTGAAGGTCAACGTCACCACAGCCTCCAGGTTGCTGGATCCAGGGGCCAATTGTCAGTCTATACCTTAGATGATTACTTGACAGTATTTGGCACAGTTGACATTACCTCCTTCTTAAACTGTTTTCCTCATTTGTCTTTCAGAACACTTGTCTCCTCCTACCTCACTAGCTGATTTCCTCAATGTCCTTTTTTAGGTCATCATCTTCTCCACAGTCTTGAAACAGTACTGAGTCCTGCAGCTCAGGCCTTAGACCTCTTCTCTAGCTATACTCACTCTCTCCTGTATGACTCAAAACTGACTGAAGAATCCATAATTTGTATCTCCAGCCCCATCCTCTTCCTGAACTCCTGACTTGTATAAGCAGCTACCCCACACCTCCACTTGGATCTTAATAGACACAATACTGTGTTCTCAGAGTTCTTACATATAGTTCATCTATTTTTACTTGTCTTAAAACTTATAAGCTTCTAATTAAGCATCTCCATGTTCAGAAGTATATATAATGATCATAAATACTTTAATGTAGCTTATTAAATTCAAAAGAGGTGACTTGTTTAACCTCACACATTGTAGGAATTTTAAGTCTAATTTTAAAGTGATTAAGTAAATATTGGAAAGTAATGCCATTCTGAAAAATAGTCACTGTTTTTCACTGTCAGTATCAACATTATAAATAGTAGGTGTGATTTTCAGGTGATTGCTAGATGCTTTCTTCTTCATCTTTTAGAGTGATTACATGTAACCCAAATCCAGTTGAAACCTAATGGAGGTTGTATATGCAATTGATAATTTATGTTTGTATAGCTTTTTACAAATTGTTTTTTTAAAATAATAGATCACTAGAGATGCACTGAAAACTCTGAGTTAATTAAAGCAGGTATCATTTTTTCTTGCCAAAAATTGAAGCTCAGAGAGAGTTGGTGATTTGTCTAAATCCCACAATATAAATGTTAGAGTTGCCTTTACAAGTCTGGGTCATCTGACTCTAAATCCCATTGTTGTCCTGATACTCTAAGTGATTTTCCCTTCAAAGTAACATCCAGGCAGGTGTTCAGGCAAAACACACAGCAAAGCCATGACAAGAAGAATCAATTATTTTATTTATAATATTCAGTGATTATCCTCACTATTAAGAAAACTGTGCCATGCCCTTGACATTTTTCCAGAGTCAGCATCCTGCTTAGATACTCTACTATGTTGATGTTCTAGTTTTTTAAAAATTATCTTTAATTATCCCAAAGATAAATAAATAAAATGGAGAAATAGGTAAAGAAGCAAATCACATTAACTTTCAAATCAACATTCCAAATGAAAAGAAATGATTTTCCACACACACTTGGGCTTATAGTCTGTGATAAGCGGCAGGCCAGTGTTCAGCTTCATGCTGTTTTCCTGACGCCCCTTTATTTATTTTTCATTAATCTGTCTCCCCTGTGTGCCTGGTGCTCAGTAATCTGCTCATCTGTAGCACGATCTATACTATAATCCATTGCTTCTCCCTCCATGCATTTTAATGAAGCCATTTTTGCCTCCTTTACATAACTGCTGTCCTGGTTTCATACTACAACATAACCATTCATTGTCACATCATTGAAAGCAAATCTTTAAAGGAATACCTCAAAATGGGATGGATACAGATTTTTTATTCCCTTTTTTCTTCTTTTTTAAAGAGGGCTTTGTGAACTCAGCAGCATTTTCATGATTTCATTTTCATTTGATGCTCAGGGTTGGAAATAGATCATCCTGGATGCCGATCCAAGCCATTGGCTTCCTGTGCCCCCCTTCATAACCCATCTCTTGGCCAGGTGTTCCGAATTCCTGCCCCCTGCCCCCCGGGGTGGTATCTGTCACCCCAGAACCAGAGAGGGCTGAGCAGGAAGTGCTTGCTTGTCATTCCTGTTTGATTTTTGTCTTCCTCCTAGGTTGTCTCGCTCCTCTCTTTCTGGTCACTGACCTGTCTTTGTACTTTTTGTTCTGCTCTGACCACCGGGCTGTGTACACTACAGGCTTGTGTTTGTCTGCCTAGCTTCTGGCTGTTGTTCTCTGTATGAGTCTGATTCATGGCCTTGTTCTAACGCTGGTATCCTGGCCAATGTTTCTCTCCTGGCTGTTCAGGGAACCAAGGAGCTTCTTGTCCTGAACTTTTCCATCCACATCTTGCCTTGTCCTGACCTCATTGCTTTCTCTTCCTCCCTTCTCAGTCTTGCCTTAGTTTTCCAGACCATTCATTCATTCCTTTATTCATTCAGCCACCTACTATTAAATGCCTCGTGTGTGTTGTTGAGACAAAGGTAAATAAGACATAAGCTCTGCCCATACAGTATTCACAAACTAGATGATAAACAAACACAAAAATGTGCAGATCTAGAGTCTGTGGGACCTGAAACTTAGACAAATTTGGGAAAGAATTCCTCATTAAGGAAAGAATGCACATTTCTGAATATTTAGTTTGGAAAGAGCTTTAGAAGGGGTCTATTTGAGCAAGGACCTTGAAGCTTCACAGTGCACAGTAAACTACATGGTAAATCCATCTGTATGCATGAAGAGCTTTCAAAAGGGGTCAAACTCTAAAATAGAAATATGTAGGGCACAAAGCAAAGGCAACTCATCCATCCCTGGATATCAGGGATGGCTTCCTGGCAGAGGCTATCTTTAATCAGTTTTAAAGGCTGAGTACTGTTTAACTAGATAAAGAATGGGGGAAGGAGAGAGAGGCAGACAGGCCATCTGCATAGAGCATCCAGCATATGGGTGAAGACCATAGTAGTGAGTCCTGGGCACTGCCAACAGGGTAATTTTGCTGGAGTACAGGGTGAAACCATGAGACTGGAGAAGGAAGCTGGTAGTGAAGTCCTTAGAATCTGCACCACAGTAAGGATCTTGGGCTTTTGTCTTTGCTTAGCTTTTCATCTTACACAGATCCCTGTGGCCAGAGAATATGCACATGTGGGTATCTGTTAGGAGATGTGGCAGTTGTTCCGGGAGAAGGTGACAGAGTTATGAACTAAATTCATAATAGCATGAATGAAAAGAGAAGGTAGGTCCAGAAATACAGAGATGACATGTAGGGTAGGGTGGAACCATGGGCTTTCTAACCTGGGCCAGTGAGTGGATGGTGGACCATTGGATGAAAGTGGGGAGAGACAGAGGATGGTTTAAAGGGAGACAGTATGTTTAGTTTTAGGGCAACTCAGCAGAGGCATTCTTTCAGAAAAATGAGGTCTTGAGACTGAGGCTGGGCCTCAGTGTGGGCACTAGGTGCCGATTAAAGGAGCATCCATACATAGGTAGTCATTGAGAGCAAGGAAATGAATGAGCTAACCCCGGATGGTGTGAAGAGAAAGAATTACAGGAGCCAAGGATAGGAACCTGGGAAGGGAGCTTGGGAAGGTGTTGGAACCACGGAGAGATGGCGGGCAGTCTGAGGACAGGAGAGTCCAGTGTCATAGCTGCAAAAAGAGGAAGCCACGTGGACATGCTAAGTGCTGCGGTCTCACAATAAAAAGATCACTACGTGCATCCTGGGTTTGTCAACGGAAAGTCATTGGAGATGCAGATGAGGTGGTGGTGGGAATGAGCCAGATTTCAAGAGGCTGGGGATTGGGGGAGAGGTGAGGAAGTAGTGACGACTGTGGACACGATAGAGAGATTTTTGGAAAAGAAAAGGTTCAGAGGTATTGGGCAATGACTAGAATCTAAGGGAACTTTAAAATTTATTGTTATTTTTTAAAGATGGAAGACGCTTCAGTGTTTTTCTTTTTCTTTTTCTTTCTTTTTTTTTTTTTTAAGTTGAGAAATCCTTGAGCCACATGCATATAGCCAGAGAGGTTAAATATTCAGAAGGTGGGACAAAACGAGGTCCAATTATCTGTGGTACTGTCTTCCCTGGGAAAGCTAACTGGAGATCCTCTTGCTCCTTCTAGAAGATGAAATCTGTCCCTTTCCTATTTGAGAAGTACAGGTCTGGCTGGTTGGTTTTCAGATCTTTTATGTTTTCTGTCAACTCTGAGGTTCAGTGATTGATTTATTAATGGCCCCAAGAAACGTGTGTGTATGTTGGCCTACAGTGGTACTGAGTCAGTTAGCATGGAATGAGAACAGGGAAAGAGTAACAGCAGGTAGAAAGGAATATCCTTACCTCTGACATCCCTCTTTTTCTGTAATCCTTGCTTCCTCGTGGACTTTCCTGGCAGGGAGCTGTTTGCTTCAATAGGAATAGCATTATTTTGGGGTAGAAAAAGATCAGGAAATGGTCAGTTTGCTTTTGCTTCTGGAAACCTGTAATTGAAGCCATTATTAAAACCACCGGTATCCGTTCTAGAGGCAAAGGAGTTCAAAAGCTACGTCCCAGAAGCCATCTCAAAGCTGTGAAACCGAGATCCCATTTGCCAGCAGCTTGAGAGCAAAGTTGGCACAGACAATAAATGTGAAAACGCTTTATAAACCAGAATGTGCTCTACAAATGTCAGTTATTACCATCCTTTCTGAAAGCTGTTTGCAGAAATATTTGCCCGAAGACCCCACAATACTCAAAATAAAACCATAGTATCTCAAAGGCAGTTGTATTCCTTTTTAAAGCATATGCTTTATTGTGGCGTAGGAAACTCAACTTCATTTTCTGCTTAATGTCCACTTGACAGACTTGGTGGAATAAGAAGTCTCCTCCCGTCTCTCACGTATCACATAAATGTGTGTTGAAGCAGGCCTGTTACCACGTAACCACGACGCGAAATGAAAAATACTTCTCCACCATGCCTCCTCAATGGCTGTGAATAATAAACATCTAATAAGCACCACAGCACTAAAACCCAATTATTATTAATGTTAAAAAGACTTTCGCCCATTAAAGGAAGAAAAAAAAATATGCTACTTAGTTATAATCAGGGCAATGATGAGCTATGGGCAAATAACAAAAAAACAACATGAGGATTCATGGTGGGTAATACGTTTACCATTTGTGCTTGGAAATGCACTGAACTTAAAACAGGAACATTAAAAAAAAAACAAAACACAAGGTGTCTGACTGGCTCAGTCGGTAGACCATGTGACTCTTGATCTCAGGGTTGTGAGTCCAAGCCCCATACTCGGCAGTAGAAACTACTTAAGAAAAAAAAAAAAAAAGAGCAAATAGGAACATTATTTTGTGTGATCTGATTTTTAGAGACAGGGGAATCCAAACCCAATCATTCCTTCCCAAACTCAGTGATCTGTATCTCACTTATTGATACCAGAATATGTATGAAGATGACTTTATTTCTCTAATTCAAGGCTTTGTTCCTGGTTAAAACACACATTCTAGGGAAATTTAGTTTTTGTCATTGCTAAGTGTGAACGAGTTTCTGTTTTTTTTTTCTTGTCTGAAGTAGGTGGATGTGTGTTCCTGTGTAAGAGGGACAGGCAAGGCAAGGGGCAGCCCATGATTCTCTTTACAGTTAGCGTGGCCGTGGGGCAGCCTGAGGTCTCACAACAGGGGTGGTGGTAATTTACCCCATTTCCCTCCTTCTTTGTGGTTTCTGAGCCTCAGTGGTTTACATGTTACCCATTGTGAGTAAACATGTGTCCCGAGAAGGACCATATCTCCAAATTTCCTCCCATCTCACTCCTTCCAGCAAGGGCTGCCAATGAGATACAGGCAGAAGCCACTTGATGTGACTATGGAGAACACTCCTTAGAAAAGGGACAGGTTTTGAAGAGATATTTTTTGCCTTCCCACCTCATGTATCCTTCTTTCTGCTGGGAATGCAGGTTTGATGGCCTCCAAAGCGCTGGTGCTCTAGCAACCGTCTTTCCAGTATGAGGATAAGGAACAGCACTATTGGAATAGAGAGCTGAAAGCAGCCTTAGTTTCTGGCGACAATAGGGAGTTCTCCTAGCAGGTCTGTACTGCTCACCTTTGGATTTCCTATTACAAAAGGAAGAATGAAATTTTTTTTGCCACCCTTTTTTCTTGTCTCTGCTACTCACAGCTGAACTCAATTCCTAACTGATGCAGATGTAGGTACATTTTGTAATAAACACACACACACATGAACAAAATAAAAATTTAGAGCCCTGGGCAGAGTTCTGTGTTTATTTCTGGACCCCACACCCAAAGGTGGGTAAAGACACTTGGTAACATTTCAGAGGAGGGCCGCCCATCCCCCCCCACACGCACACATGCACGCACGCACACACACACACACACGTTACGTTGTCCAAATACATTAATTAGACGTGTGATTGTAGTATTCCACTGAGTCTCATGATAGAAATATTCCTTGTTTTCAAGTCGTGCACCGTCTGTGGTAGATCACACAGGTGCAAGCATGATAAAATATTTGAAAAACCATGGCTGCAAAGTCAAGTTCAAAAGACTAGACATATTTGGAGAGAATATAAAAAGTGATATAGAATGCCTATCTGAAAGGATTATTGTGCAAAGAATTTTGACCTGGCAGTTCACATATCATGTGAGAACAAAACAAGTGGCAAAGATACTGATCTAGAAAGGATTTGCAGTGAAATGGGAGCTCAGAGGTGAATTTACTGAGAAGCCAGTGACGCTTACCCATCGGAGTCCTCATCTGCATGGACTCCGTCCTTCCAAGGTCTCAGGAGAGGTGCTAGACGCATGTTCACATATTCTTCTGTGTTTCTAAATTTGCAAAAGTAATACATTTTAATTGTAATCGGTTCAGATCACTGTTTCTTTCCAGCTTGACTCCCCCATGTCACATTTCCCCTTCTGACGGATAGTGGTGGAATATCTGGGGCTTCTCTGGAATCCAAGTAAGAGGAAAGATAAATCAGTCTTTTCTCTTGTCAATGCCTAGTTAAAATGCAAGTTCTTGCCTATATAGAAGAATATATATATATATATATATATATATTTAAGTGGAGGAGGGACTGAGGGAAAGGGACAGAGAGAATCTTAAGCAGTCTCTACACCCAGTGCCAAGCCCCATGCTTGGGGCTTGATCCCATGACCCTGAGAGCTTGACCTGAGCCGAAATCAACAGTCTGATGCTTAACCAACTGAGTCACCTAGGTGCCCCAGGAATATTTTTTTAATGAAGTATGTACAATTGCATAAACACCACATATATTGTCTTTTTCGATGGGAATCGCACAACATAAGATTTATTAACATTCCCGTACTCTCATGCAGAAACCTATAGCGCAAACCTACAAAACATTGATGATGTCCATGTAGGAAGTCATGTTTTGTGTATCCCATTATTAAAAGAATATTTTGATCAACCATACAGAGACAAGATTGATTCATCTTTCTATTTTCCCTACTGGAAATCTTACAAAGTTTATAAGATAATTCCTAAGAAGAGTGATCAAGCATTATGGTAGGAGGGGCTGCAAATCTTCAGGTCTTCCCAGGAGAGTAAAAGAAAACATTTGTGTTTTCTCCCTTTAAAATGGCAAATAAACCAAGGGAAAAATACATACCATATGAAAAGAGCCTCTCTCTTCCTATCCTGGCACACAAATGAAAAGGATTAATAGGATTTGAGTGTGAGTGAGCTTAGAGGTCCTGTGATCAGATGAAACATGGAATTTTACAGATGAAACATGGAAACTCCCTGGAGGGTCAGCGATGCTGCCAAGGTCAAGCCCTGTGGGCCACAGAGCCAGGCCCCAGGGCACAACTCCTGATCCTCAGTCTGGTGTGTGTTCTCTTTGTCATAGTCACGTTCAATGCGGTGGGGAAGTTTTGGATAGAGTTGTTCATTGTCACATTAATACTCTTTTATGAAAATGGATTTAGTAATTTTTGCTGGAGGTATAAAAAAATTGAGTAAGTTCTCATTTATTTGAATTGACTTGAGTGCATGGCCTGCCTGAAGGTTTCAGAAAAGGCTAGGTAAATTTTCAAGATCCTTTTAGCCTTAATAGTGGATGATTTTCATTCATCCATCCTCTTTAGCAAGCATTTATGGAGGCATCTTCCATAAACAGAGCATCATGTTGTGCACACAAAATAAAATAATAGAATAAAAAAAATAGAATGTAAAAACATGGAGCTCTTGGGGGACCTGGGTGGCTCAGTGGGTTAAGCCTCTGCCTTCGGCTCAGGGTCCTGGGATCAAGCCCCACATCGGGCTCTCTGCGCTGTAGGGAGCCTGCTTCCTCCTCTCTCTCTGCCTGCCTCTCTGCCTACTTGTGGTCTCTGTCAGATAAATAAAGAAAAAATCTTTAAAAAAAAAAAAAAA
Organism: Mustela nivalis; assembly: GCF_964662115.1. NCBI lineage: Eukaryota > Metazoa > Chordata > Mammalia > Carnivora > Mustelidae > Mustela > Mustela nivalis. The sequence goes on along the minus strand of NC_139022.1, from coordinate 115,604,116 downwards.
AACAACATGGAGCTCTTCACTCTCATGTGGGAAGAACCACACCACTCAGGCGCCAAAGGATGTCTTAGGTAGTATAAATTGTATGTTGACTGAAAAAAGTCTCCATTGACCAGAGCTACTGCTAGAGCAAAGTTCTCTGCTGCGGAGGAGGACCAAACACCCAAGAATAGTGGGACTGATTCAGCTGAAAACAAAGGTATGCAAAAAAAAAAAAAAAAATGTATGCAGTAGTTGTGAGTTCCTGCTTTCATTGTTAAAAATGCCCACTGATGGAGACAAGCTATTCCTGCTTCCACTGTGTTGGGAAGAGGAGATACTCAGTTTCCCCACTTGTTAATGAACAGACATACATGTTTTAAAAAACAAAACAAAACACCATCTGAGAGTTTAATATTCAGTTGGGGAGCAAAACCTATTTCTCCCCAGCCAATATCCAAACACATACATTTAATAATAGTACATGGCACTTATCAAAATTATGATACAGAGAATTGAATGCCATAGCATTCAATGCTCATTGAACCAAATTCCTCTCCTTAAATTGAAGTGTGTGTTAAGATTGTCTTGAAGATATTTAAGAGGGATAAACTACTTTTAGCGTTTTCTAAGGCAGAGTGCACTCCCCTTCACATCCATGTTGAGGTTTGAGTGTGTAATATGCAGGTGTCCTAGGTGGTAATGGATCCCCTCTAGGATGGGGCTTATGTACAGAGAGGCTTATGCAGAGGAAGTCAGTGCCCCAGCTTGGGTGGTAGAAGAGAGTCAGGGTAGGGGTGCCTGGAGTGCAAAGTCCATTGAGCATTGGATTCTTGCTTTTGGCTTGATGTTGGAGTTGTGGGATTGAGCCCTGTGTGAGGGCTCTATGCTCAGCTCAAATTCTGCTTGGGTTTCTCTCTCCCTCTTCCCCTCTCACCCCCACTCTCACTCTCAAATAAATCTCAAAAAAAAAAAAAAAAGAAAAGTATCAGGGTAACTATCTTGAAATTCCATGTATTCTTATGTCTGGTATTCTATGCACTATTTCTTTTGGCAGGGGGCAAGTAGTATGTAAAATGATGTTATTCTAGTCTGCAATATTATAAGAAACAAAACAAAAATGAATATATTTTAAAGAAACATACACTGAAATCCTCCCATTCCCTTCCTTGCCCTGTCTCCCATTCAAGCCTCTAGGCATTTCTGGGCTCCCCACTAGGGGATTCTCCTTAGCATGGTATGTGTGCACGTGCGTGTCCCTGTGTGCTTGTGTGCACTCTGGGGTGGTGGGGAAAGGTGGAAGTTGATGCGAGGCAAGTTTGACATGAGTTTGTTCATTCCAGGGGGAAAGTCTCTGCATCCTGCTTCTCAAGCAGAATGCTGGGGACCTGGTAAAAACCTGGAAAGAAATGGAGCAATTTGAGACACCAGGGCCCTGTAACTCTAAGGCAGAGTCTTGAACTTGAAAGACCAGAGAGCGAGGTCTCTGCACAGAATCCAGGCCTGGAAGGTATAGACAGCTCTGTAGGTTTCTGTGGCTTTCCATGTCCTGATGGAGCACGGAGTCACAAAATGATGGAGATGCCCACATGTTGGAAGTTGGAGATGGAGTCAGATGGATGGGATCAGGGGACGTCCTACCCATCCTGCAGCCAAGGGCCAGATGCCTCCTTTCCCAAAATGTGACATAACTTTGACCTTCTGGAACTTTGACGCTACCCAAGGGCAAGGCCCAGGGGTCTCCAGCTGACTAGGGAACTTCCTGCTGTCTGGGAGCATTAGGCTTTCTAAATACAAATTGGGTTTTACTACAGAAGAATAAAGTTTTATTTCTGACACCTAGAATTTATTCACTGAGATTCGTGCCCACTATACCAATTTATTTTTCCTCCTAAAATATGTCTTAAACAATTACTCTTGTCTTTGTTTGAGCTGTTGAAGTTTCACAGGCAGGATCCAGATAAAAATTCACACACTACTCCTAAAGCTGCTTGACTCTGTGTGGTTTCCAACCAATTTTCTGGTAACTGTGCAGAGTTTAGAAACTTCAGGCCAAAGATTTGACATGACACTCGACAGAAATAAAGGCTTTAGCAAAACCCACCAGAGCTGTCCTTCAGATGAGTGGACTCTCTTCTGGAAGCATTTCTGGCCAGTTGTTATGGGGCCTGTATCTATTGAGATTCTCCCAGAATTTACAAAATGTAAAAGTGGACTTTATCAATGCAGTGTTAGCTAAGCTTTCATGCTCTGAGAATAGTAGCACCTCAGTAGAAGGCAGAAAATGAGGGAATAGGATATAGCCTAAGCCAAAGCTTACCAGCTTCTCATTTGTTGGAGCCAGGGAGGGTGAAGGGGGAGTGAGTAATCGAAGTCTAAGTGCTTTAAAAACACCTAAAACGTGATGGCCAGTAAGATTCTGGATGGTTGGATTTGTCAGAGCAGCAAGGAAGGGGAAGACCATTTTCTTGAGTGCGGGATGAATGCGTGATAAAAAAAGAGGTCAGTGAACCTCCATTGACACTTAAGCAGGTGATCACATACAGAGATAGAGAGGAAAGATCAGGGTTTCTACCCAGTTTAAGTCTTGCACAGGGACTAGGTAGAGTCCTCCCTCTTCCCATTAAAAAAAAATTGAAGTGAAATCCACGTAACATAGTATTAACTATTTAAAAGTGCACAAATTAATGGCTTTAATACATCCGTGATGTTGTACTGGCGCTACTTTATCAGGTTCTAAATTATTTTCATCACCCTCAAAGTGGTCACCTCCCATTCTTCTCTGTCCCTGATCCCTGACAACCACCAGTCTGCTTTTGGTCTCTACAGATGGACTTTTTTCCTGCATATTCATATAAATGGAATCATATGTGGCCTTTTGTGTCTGCCTTTTTAAATTTAATGTAATGTTTCTGAGGTCCATGCACAGATACAAGAAGTACATGAGAGTACTTCTTATTTGACACACTACTTCTGATGGGCCACAGGAAAGGTTAACATTTAATTGCTTGTGTTTATCACAGCTTTCAAAAGAGGAGACCGAAGTTCTGGTTCATTTCTTCAAGCAGACCTCTTCGTCTTCTGTATTCTTTATCCTCATTTGAAATGGACATTGGTTGTTTTTGCCTGTCCAGACTCAGAGCCTCTTGTAATAGCTCCTGACATTGTGGAAGGCATGATTTCTCCCCCATTCAGTCTTTGGAGTTCAGGTAATGCTGATCTAACTCCAAGAGTGGGTGCTGTCCTCAGGATGCCCAGTAAAGGCTTTATCTCCTTGGCCACAGTTCAAGACGACACATACTCTAGTGGCATGGATCATTCTTGGACCACTGAAAAGTGTTTCCTTTCTGTTGGACTTGAAGCTAGAAGATGTAAGCCTGCCAGGTGTTTCCATGTAGAGAGTTAAGCCAGTGCAAAGAAAGCAAAGGGAAAAGAAGGTTCAAAAGAGCTGAGTTCTGGTGACATTGTTGAGCCACTTTGAGCAGCCGTGTTTAATTAGTTACAAACCTTTTTTTGTTGTTCTTTCTTTCTTTCTTTCTTTTTTTTTTTTTTTTTTACAACAGTCTGAGTTGAATTTCTGGCATAGCTGTCGCTGGAAGGCGTGAGCATGACCATATTGACCTAGGGCTGGTGTGGTGTGGATGAGAACATTCCAACCCCAGGGAAATCCTTAGTGTTCTTTGAAGTGAGGGCTGCTCTACTCTACATCTTCTCATTTTGTCTCAGTAGTGCTTTATACTTTTATAGCAATAGCAGGGAAGGAAAATACTATTTGGAGTTTTGATATTTGCCTACCTATCCATATTTTCATCATTAATTAAATATTTTTAGCATTAAGTTTAAAAATTCTAAACTTCTTTCTCTTTGGTTTCATGACATGAGCTCCTTGATAGGGATATTCTTTTTAGTTCAATAGAATGAAGGATAGACTTTCATTCAATAGCACAGAAAAAAATGTGGGTCATTTTACCAGTAAAAAACCTTGAGGAATAACATTTTATATCATCAAGGTCTTTCTGATTCAAGGTGTCATAAGTACCACAAACAGAAAAAAAGAATAGCTTTTGAAAATTAGAGTGGTTTTCCCCCTCAGTCTTTTTAGATTCTCATGTTATACACTAATAAAGTTGGGAACTTTGCATATTCCTTGAAAACATTCTTCTCTCCAATGTGACTCAAAGTTTTAAGATAAACTCCCAACTAAAATTTGGTAGAAAGTAAGCAGCAGAGAACTTTCCTCCCATGTTCTCTTTTGCTTTAATTAAAAAGAAGATGAATTATAGAGGAATAGTCCCGAAGGTGTATTCTTTTAGTCAAGAATGTCTCTTTTTGTCATGGAGATTCAGCTCACCTTTGGGTCTCTTGCAAAGAGTACCAGAAGTGATATAGTTTCATCAAAAACTATTTTGGCATGTAGTGGTTAATCAAAGCATTTCTTTCAAAAAATTTAGATTTCATACATTTAAAAAAACTCCTAAATAATCTAGTTGGGTATTGGTATGAATTGAATTGTGTCCCGCAAAAGCTATATTAAGTTCTAACCCCTAGTACCTCAGAATGTGAGCTTATTTGGAAAAAGGGTTATTACAGATATAGTTAAGATGAAGTCATATTGGAATAGGGTGGCCTCTAATCCAGCATGACTGGTGTCCTTATAAGGAGATGGCCATGTGAAGACAGTGACACATATATGAGAACACCAAGTGACAATGAAGGCAAAGTTTGAAGTTCTGGATCTGCAAGGCAAGGCATAACAAAGATTAACAGCAAACCCAAAAGAAGCTAAGAAGAGTTAAGGATTTGCCCTATAGGTTTGAGGGGGCATGTGGCCTTGCTGAACCTTGATTTCAGAGTTCTGACCTCCAGAACTATGAGACAATAAATTTCTGTTGTTCCTAAGTCACCTTGTTTTTGGAACATCATTATGGCAGTGCCAGGAAACTGATAAATATATTTTTATATAATGATAATGTTTTTGCAATGATAGAAAAGCATACTATAAATAAGACCCCTACCCATTTGACTATCAAGAGACTTTGAACCGTTTGCCACATCTACTCTGAGAATGAAGGCCATCCTAAGCCTCCAGACTTGCAGTATGCCAGAAAATGTCAACATCACTGTGAAGGGACACATAGTTATTATGAAGGGTCCCAGAGATTTAAATCATTTTAATCAATACAGAGCTCAGTCTCCTTGGGAAGAAAAAGAAGAGGCTCCAGGTTGACACAAGGTGTCAGTCAGCATAGGCTGCTATAACAGAATTCCCCAGACAAGGTGGTTTGTAAACCACAGAAATGCATTTCTCACAGTGCTGCAGACTGGGAGTCCAAGATCAACACTCTAACAGATTCAGTGTCCTGTGAAGACCTGCTTCCCATTTCACAGATGGCTGTCTTCTCACTGTGTCCTCTCGTGGCAGAAGGTACAAAGATGCTGACTTTCCAGGATCTGTTCTACAAGGTCACCAATCCCATTCATGAGGGTGCCACCATCATGACCCAGTCACCTCACAAAGGCTCCATCACCAAATACCATAACTTTGGGGATTAGGTTTCAGTAGAGGAATTTGGGAGGGACACAAACATTCATTCTCTAGCAGTGGGGAAAAAGAAAAGAACTGGCTATAGCTCGGACTATCTGTAGTCAGGTACAGAAGATGATCAAGAATGAGATTCTGGGCTTCCATTACAAGGTGAGGTCTGTGTATTCTCACTTCTCCTTCAGTGTTGTTATTCAGTAGGATGGGTCTCTTGTTGAAATCAGTAGTTTTGGAGGGTGGAAAATAGTGTAGTGTTTGAATGAGTCCAGGAATTGCTTGTTCAGTAGTTCAAGCCCAGGTCTTGAAGGAAATGACATTGAGTATGTACCATGTTTAGCTTCTTTGATTCAGCCACAAAAGTTAAAAGCAAGAATATCAGAAAAATTCTGGATGGTATCTGTCTCTGGGGAAAAAAAAAAAAAAAAGACAAACAACGGAAACAGTTCCAGCCTGATGAATAAGATATAATAATTGTCCAGTTACAGAAACAAGACTCTGGACCTACTTGTGGTATTTAAATAGAAGTCTTCTATTGATTTCAGACTTGTTAGAAAAGAGAGGGAGAGACCCTAATAGGTGACTTGGCAAAATTATGATCCATGATCCTTAAAAAAATCTTCAGATTCCGTGTTATAAAATAGAATTATGAGAGAGTTCAAAATGCCCCAAAGGCGTGATATGGGAAGAGGACGGTGTCCTGCCCACCTGTTAACTTGCTTGCACTGTACCCAACTTCTTCCTAAACCCAGAGGTTCTCACACCCTTGTGTGGGATCTCTGCATTTCCTCTCCCCTTCTCTTCTCCCCTACTCTCCCTTGCTCCATTAAAAACAATTCTATAAAATTTTGAAACAGGATCTCTGAAAACACCAATGCCCTTTAGATGGGATACCAATGACACAACTGATTTACTTTTAATGTGATAATTCTGTTATTTTTGCCAAACCACGAAAGCATCCAAACACACAAAAATCCAGACTGGCAGCCACTTGGAAGGCATTGCCAACTTCTAGGCATCCCTGGGCGGCACCTTGAGAATTGGCTGTGATAATTACCTAGTGCAGTGTTTCTTAACCCTGATTGCACATTAAAATCACCTGGGAAGATTTTTTTAAACCTTCTCACTCCAGACCAATTAAATCAGAAGCTCTAGGGAGAGGGCCTCGGCATCAGCAATTTGTAAAAGATCCTCAGGTGATTCCAGCATGCAGCCAGGGTTGAGAACCGGTGGCTTAATGTCATGTTGTGTTACCACTGGAGTCAGGACACTCTGATAACAAGAGGCAGAGGTGAGCACCCATCCCTGCCCCTTACAGCTCTCTGCTTTTTGTCTGATTGGAGTTATAATAAAGCCTGAGTGGAACTAAGATTAAGCCTGGTAATTGTCATGGCAATGCCCTAGATTTTTCTATCAAATCCAATCTTATTTGTGACGGGAGACGCAGAAGTGACTCTAGTGATGTTAAAATATTTCTGCTACTATTTAGAATATTCAGCATTAAACTCAACAGAGTTTTCTCGTAAAATTTCAAACATGAAAACTTTTAAAAACAGCAGATATCACCCGAATAAAAAAAAATTATCATTAATTGTAAAGTGTGCTTGATCACAGAGAATTATCTAGGCAATCAGCATCATGTATAGCCTTTAATGCCTTCTGTCTGCTGAATGTGAGTTCTGCATATTGATCACAAATTTGCAAATTTTTCTAGCTTATGCCTCATCACTCCCTTCTTTGATTAAATATAAAATAAGTGGGATTTGATCATCATAGAGCTGGGAGGGACCTGTGAAAACCATTTTGTCTAGCCCTGTCAATTTGCAATTGTATACAAAATCCACAAAGAGAGTCAGGCTTTTCTGGTCCTTCTGTTAAATCCATGAATGCTCTAGTATAGACCATTGCAGCATCCTTCTAATGGCTCCCCCTTTCCTGCCCTCCTTTTTCTCCATACTCCACAGACTCTTTGTGATGGTTCTAGACACAAATCCAATCAAATCCCTCCCTTCCTTGCTTGACATTCTTCAGTATCCTCTTATTTGCCTCTGGTCTGAATTCAAACTCCTTAGCGTCACCTACAATCCTTTGTGAATGATCTGACACTGCCTCCCTCTGCAGATTCATCTCCTAGAACCTCTCTTTTTCACTCTAAATCGTAGTCATCCCAGAGTTCTAAGTGGTCTGAATGCAGTTCTCCAAATGTGTCCTTATACTACCTTGTGTCTGCACATGCCATCTTTTCTATCTGAGATGCTTTCTCTCCCCTTAGGTAGGGAGACCCTTCCTCTGTTCTCACATTTGTATAGTTCATATTGGGTTGTAATGAGCAGGGGAGAGAGAAATCAGAAATCGCAGCACAAGATGTGGAAAGTGGGAGAAGACTTACTGAAATGACAGTAGAAGTTTGTTGGATGGATTTGACTTCCTGAAATCAAAAGGTCTTCTCAATTCTTTCTGTATAAAGATCTTCAAAGTTCCATATAAGACCAAGGTCAGATGGGTTGAAAATGGAACTCTCTTGGGGGCAGGTGGTAGTAGTGGTTGTGTTTCAGGGACCACAAGTAGAGAGAGATTGGGTTTTTTTCTATCTGTCTGTCATCATCATCACCATCATTTGTCTTTAGTTGGGTTTCAGGTGTGGAAGTTTAATTTAACCACACTCTTCAGTTCATGGCATCTTACTAGCATTGCTTTACACAAAGATGCTATTTAATCCAGTTTTTTTTCTTTTAACTTTATTAAAATTTTTATGCAAATGCTTATTCCTGTTCCCCTTCTACCACACAGGAAACCCTTCCAATGTATTTAATGTTCATCTTTTTATTTGTATGTGTTCTTTGGTGGTCCATCCAAAAATTGACTTTTAGTAGTACTGTATTCTGTACTTCATTCTATAGCTTTCTTTATTTCCATTTGTGTTTTTAATATTATACCTGTTGCTATGTGTATTTGGATTCTGGCTTTCTAGCTGCTCAACCATCACCTTTCACCTTTGCATGTCTTCGCCTCCCCCATCTTGGGGACTGAGCCCCTGGAGAGCTTCCAATATTCTGTCCCTATGGACAACTTTGAAAGTATAGCCTCTTGTATGTCCCCTTATGGATGTGTGCGAGCCTGTGTCTGTGATAGGTGCTCAGGAAGGGGGTTCTAGATGTTTACACACTTGACCTGACCAAATGGTGCCATTGATTTGCCAGGTTGTATGACAGAATGTGCGCCTGTCTACATGCCTGCCGGCACAGCGTGATATTGTTACCTCTCCACCAACACTGGGTATGACCCAGCTCTCTAGGATCTGCCCATATTAGAGAAGTAAGATATGGCCTCATTTTGCTTTCCTTATTTTATTTCTTTTAAATATTTTATTTATTTATTTGAGAGAGAGCATGAGCCAGTAAGCACACAAGCAGGAGGAGTGGCAGAGGAAGAGGGAGAAGCAGGCTCCCCATTGAGCAGGGAGCCCAATGACGCAGGGCTGATCCCAGCACCCTGAGATCAGGACCTGAGCCGTAGGAAGGCAGCTATTTAACCAACTGAGTCACCCTGATGCCCCTACTTTTCTCATTTTAAATTGACCTTATATTTTAGAGCAGTTTTAGGTTCTTAATAAAATTAAGGGGAAAGCAAAGAGAGTTCCCGTCTATAATCCTGTCCCCACACCAGCCGCCTCCGCTGTTAATACCCTGCACAAGAGTGGTACATTTGTTACAATCGATGAAGCTGCAATGACACATCATAACCACACAAAGTGCAGGTGTACATTAGGATTCACTCTTGGTGTTGAACATTGTGTGTTTTGACAAATATATGATGACATATATCTACCATTACAGCATCATACAGAATAGTTTCACAGCCTTAAGAATCGTCTGTGCTCTCCCCTGATTCATTCTTCCTCCTTCATAACCTCTGGCAACCACTGTTTATTTTTGTTTTTGTTTTTATTTTTTTATTTTTTTTTACTGTCTTTTACTTTGCCTTTCCCAAAATGTCATATACTTAGAATTATACAATATGTAGCCTTTTCAGATTGGCCTTTTCCACTTAGTAATATGCATTTAAGATACCTCCAGATCATTTCATAGCTTCATTGCTTACTTCTTTTTAGTACTGATCTAACCACAGTTTACCCATTTGGCTACTGAAAGGCATCTTGGGGGCACCTGGGTGGCTCAGTGAGTTAAAGCTTCTGCCTTTGGCTCAGGTCATGATCTCAGAGTCCTGGGATCGAGTCCCGCATCAGACTCTCACCTCAGCGGGGAGCCTTCCTTCCCCCCCGGCCCCCCCTGCCCTGCCTCTCTGCCTACTTGTGATCTCTGTCTGTCAAATAAATAAATAAAATCTTAAAAAAAAAAAAAAAAAGACATCTTGGTTATGGTAGTTACAAATAAATCTACTATAAATATGGGGGAGCATGTTTTTATATCAATTTTCAACTCATTTGAATAAATACCAAGAAGGGCCATTGTTGGATTGCATGGGAAGAGTATGTTTAGTTTTGTAAGAAACCACCAAACTGTTTTCCAAAGTAGCTATTCCATTTTGCATTCCACCACCAATGAATGTGAGCTCCTATTCCTCCACATTTTCACCAATATTTTGTGTTGTTGGTTTGTGGATTTTAACTATTCCAATAGGTATTAGTGTCATCTCACTATTGTTTTAGTTTGTATTTCTTGAGTGATATACCATGTAGAGTATCCTTTCATATGCTCATTTACTGACTGTATATCTTCTTTGGTGAGGTGTCTATTTCGGTCTTTTATCCCTCTTATAAATCAGGTTTTTAATTTTCTCACTGTTGCGTTTTAAGAGTTCTTTGTGTATTTTGGATAACAGTCCTTTATTAGATGTGTCTTTTGCAAATACTTTCTCCCAGCCTGTGATTCATCTTCTCATTCTCTTGACAATGTCTTTTGCAAAGCAGAAGTTTTTAATTTTAATGAAGTCCAGCTTACCAATTATTTCTTTCATGGAGCACGCCTTTGGTGTTATATCTAAAAAGTCATCACCAAACCCAAAGCCATTTATATTTTCTCTGTAGATTAGACTTAATAGATTTTCTCTATTTTGTAATAATGGCTGTGTTTAGCAATCAGCTCACAAAATTCCTGAAAATTTAACAATCATCTCTTATGAGTTGGCATGAGCCTACTCCAGCATACCACTGCATGTAGCCATATGGGAATAGAGAAAATTGGATTCATTATTTACAGTATGTGCCAGAATAAATTCCAAATGGATCAGAGACATAAGTGTAAAAATAAAATGAAACCATACAAGTACCAGGAAAGACGTGGATAAATTCTCTATAACCTGGGAGTGGGGAACAATTTCTGAATTATGGCTTAAACTCCAGAAGCCTTAAGGGAGGTTGGATTATATTAGTTTCATAAAATGAACTGAGAATTTTTCTTTCTGCATTTTTTGGAACAACTTATATCACATGGGAATTGTGTTTTTAAAAGTTTAATAGAGTCCATTTAAAAAGCATCCAGGTCTAGAGATCTTTGGGATGGAGTTTTAACTACCAGTTCAATTTCTTTAATCCTTCTGAATCTATTTTAAATTACCTTTTTCTTTTTGTGCCAGTTTGGCATTTCGTGTATTTTCTGGCAATTTGTGCCTTTTAGCTATGCTTGCTCTAAAATCTATAATTATTTCCTCCTCTTCAATTTTTTATTGTGTTTTACTTAGTTTTTTAACTCATTTATTTTCCTACCAGTCTTTTTACATTTTTTTATTTTTTTAAAGATTTTTTAAAATTTATTTTTCAGAGAGAAAGAGGGAGAGAAGCAGGCAGAGGGATAAGATGGCTCCTGGTTGAGCAAAGAGCCTGATGTGGAGCTGGATCCAAGGTCCCTGGGATCATGACCTGAGCTGAAGACAGACCCTTAACCAACTGAGCCTCCCAGGTGTCCTAGTCTTTTTTTTTTTTTTTTCTTTTAAGAATGTTATTTATATACTTGGGAGACAGACAGCTCACAAATGGGGGTGGGGGGGTAGGGGGAGAGGGACGAGCAGACTCCCCATTGAGCAGGAACCCTGATGCAGGGCTGGATCCCAGGACTCCAAGATCATGGCCAGAGCTGAAGGCAGTTGCTTAACTGACTGAGCCACCCAGGTGCCCCTCCTAATAGTCTTATCAGAGATTTATCTTGGTTATCTTTTCAAAAACAGAACTTTTAGTCTTATTAATCTCCGCCACTTAAAAAAATTATTAAATTATTATAGTGTTTTTTTTAATCAAATCCTTTCTAATATTTTTTCTTCTTTGAGTTTCTTTTTTTCTTTTTTTTAAAGATATTTATTTATTTATTTGACAGAGATCACAAGTAGGCAGACAGAGAGAGAGAGGAAGGGAAGCAGGCTCCCTGGTGAGCAGAGAGCCCAATGTGGGACTCGATCCCAGGACCCTGGGATCATGACCTGAGCCGAAGACAGAGGCTTTAACCCACTGAGCCACCCAGGCATCCCCTTTGAGTTTCTTTTGATGTTCTTTTTTTTAATCTCTTCTTGAGTTGGATGCTGAGCATATTTCTTTTAAACTTTTATTGTTTCCTGATAAACACATTTAAATATATATGTGCTCTTCTAAATTTCTTTAATGATGCCCCATATATTTTGTGTTTTTATATTCATTTAATTCTAGATTTCTTCTCCTTTTTTTTTTTTTAAGATTTATTTATTTGAGAGAGAGAGCTCATGGGAGAGAGAGAGAGAGAAAATCTCAAGCAGACTTTTTGCTGAGTGCAGAGACTGACTTGGGGCTCAGTCTCATGACCCTGAGATCATGACCTGAGCCAAAACCGAGTCAGGACAATGAACCAACTAAGCCACCCAGGTGCCCATAGATATTTCTTAATTTTGATTATAATTTCATTTTTAACTTATGAGTTATCTAGTAATATGGTGTTTTCAAAATATGAGACATATAAAGAAATTCTATTATGTATTTCTAATATTATTTCATTATGTTTGGAAGATATAATATACAGGACATTGTTCCTGGTGAGTTTATTGAGACTTCCTGTAGATATGATACATTCATGTTAATATGTGTATGTTTCTAAAAATGTATATTTGCTTGCTATTTGTTGCATGAACTATTATGGCATGTATATATCAGAAGATATATATTATACACAGCATACCATCACAACATACCTATTAAAGATCTGGACAGTATAATTAATAGCATTAGATAAAAATCTACTTAATTTTTATTTTCTTAATGCATTTCTGCTAATTGCATGTTAATAATTACAACTATTTATATGTTTCTGTCTGTATGCTGTCAGTTACCATAACCTGTTATTAGGTCCATATAGGTTTGTGATGGTTATATCTTCTTACTTTATTGTTTTGTTTACCTTTCATCTCAACTTCCTTTTTGTCAGCTACTATCATTGATGTTTTTTTGTGTGTATTTGGGTTTTATGAACGTTTCTCACAGACAATATATTTTGGATTTTGTTTTTTTAAGATTTTATTTCTTTATTTTGATAGAGAGAGAGAGCATGAGCAGGGGTTAGAGGCAGAGGGATAAGGAGAAGCATACTCCCTGCCGAGTAGGGAGTTAGAGGTGGGGCTTGATCCCAGGATGCTGGGATCATGACTTGAGCCAAAGGCTGACACTTAACCCACTTAGCCACCCAGGTGCCCCTGTTTTTATTTCTTAATACTATTGGAGAGCACTTGTGTTTTTACTTGTGAGTTAACTGCATTTACATTTATTGTGATTGCTTTTGTGTTAGAAATTAGTTCTCCTACTGTGTCTCTTATTTTCAATTTACTGCATTTTCTTTTTGTTTTCTGTTGGCTCAAAAAACTATTTTGTTTTTGTTCAAGTGTGGTTGTCTTTAAGACCTTTGTTCATGTTTACTTGTTCTTATTCTTTTTTTTCTAAAGATTTTATTCATTTATTTGAGAAAGAGAGAGAGAACATGTGCATGAGCAGGGGCAGAGGGTGAGGGAGAAGCAGACTCCACACTGAGCAGGGAACCAGATGCAGGATTCAGTCCCAGGACCCTGAGATCATGGCATGAGCCAAAGGCAGATGGTTAACCAACCGAGCCACCCAGGCATCCCTCTTCTTCTTAATTTCTTAAACTTATCAACATCTGTATCTTTCTCCTAACTAGACAAGTAATTTAGTGAAATTGTGTGTGTGTGTGTATAATTGCTATTTTACACACACAAACACACCCATGTCATAATGGTTCTGCCTCTCCGATTGAACTCTATTATACCCAAATACAGAAAGAGAGCAAAAGTGAAAAAGAGATAAGGAAAACCCCAAACCAAGAATCATCAGAGTAAAACTCAAGACTATCAAAGACAAGGAAAGAATTTTAAAAACTTCCAGATAAAATGAAGAGATCATGAACAAGAACAAGAATCAGGTTGAACAGTGGGCACAAGATGACAAATGGAAAAATACATTCTAAATATTAAAGGAAAATAAATTTGAACCTTGAGTTTTATGGTTAGCCAAATTGTCTTTCCAATGTGATGGCTTAAATATAAATATAAGTATAGATGTGTATATATTTTTTAAAATAAGACTGAGAAGGATATGATAATGTAAACAGGTATTGCAAACAGTACTTAATATTCAAGAAATATGGTAAAGGGGATACAATTTCTTGGTCAAGTTTATGTTCTTATTAAGGACCAAAGTGAGAAAAAGAACAACTTTACAAATGTATCCAAAACAAACTAGAGCTAAAACCGAGATAACATCAGTATGATAGGAATGGGAAAGGGGAATACATGTATTGCAGGGATTTAACCTCATGAAGCATGAACACTGGTCATACAGTGTCTGCAGGAGTGTGGCCTTTGTGTCCAGAACTGCAGCTGTCACACTACAGATCCAGAGGTTGAGAACAGAAGATGGAAGTGAAGTGGGGGGTGAACAAGACATACTGGGACTCAGGAGCTCAAGCTGGAGCCTGTGAGGCCAGACGGAAACTCGCATTAGTTCTTGTTGCCTCTAACCTTAATTGTATGTGTTTCTTACAGAAACCAGAGCCTTTCACCTGAGCCAGGGGTCAGTGACACTGTAGTGAGGATCTGTGCAACATGCAGAGGTTGGAGAAAACCCCACGGCTGCTTTGCACCAAGGAGGTGAGCTAGCAGGTTAGTGACAGTACCGTTCAAACCCTTCACAGGGACCTGGCTTATGGCCCACGCCAATGGAAATGCTCAGGAAATAGAGTTTGGGGAAACCAGATTTGGCCTAGCCAAGTGGATACAAAGCCACTGCTCCCAGGTGTCAGCTCTCTTGCTCCCACTGTCCACATCTTCTAGCTTTCTTCAGGATTTCCTCTCTTTACCCTTTTCTGCTGACTTCTAGGAGCACTTGTCCATCTGATCTTTTTTCTTTCTTTTAAGAAGATTTATTTATTTGTTTCAGAGAGAGAGAGAGCGCACACACTCCTGCACACACACAGGCCTGTGCATGCATGTTGGGGGAGGGGCAGAGGGAGAGGAAGAGAGACGATCTTAAGCAAGCTCCATGCCCAGTGTGGAGCCTGATACAGGGCTTGATCTCACCACCCTGAGATCATGACCTGAGTTGAAATCAGGAGTCAGACACCTAACCTACTGAGCTACCCAGGTGCCCGTGTCCATCTGATCTTTCAACTCAGCAATGTATGCATCACCTTTATCCATCTTGCTTTATATCTTAACCATTGTTTTATTCACTTCAGCTATTACATATTTCATACCTTACACTCAATTTGGTCCTTTTTAAAACCAGTTTTCTTGGTCTTACTTCATATTACTGACATCAGCCTTAACTTCTTAATATATTTATCATCATTAATTTCTCAGTCTGTGTCCTCTCATAATTCTGATTCAGATGATTTATACTATTGAGTTTGCTGTTTTTCTTATATAGCAGTTTTGGTCCTTACATGGATTTCTGTGTTTTGTGTGTGTGTGTGTGTGTGTGTGTGTGTGTTTTGGTCCCAAGAACCCCTCCTCTGTTTGACTCTCAGTTACCGTACGTGGTTATGGGTTGGGACGTGGCTATAGCCCAGACTCTAATTGATGTACCTGTAGGTGAGTTAAAACCAGGGAAGAGAGCCTTAGGGGCCATGGGGCAGCTGGTGATTATTCCCATTTGACCACCATCCAGAAATAACTTTTGTTTCCCATTTAAATGGTGAACAGCCTCTAGACTCTGGAAGCAGATCAGTCTCCGTAGATTTGCTGTCCTTGTCCTAGGGGTTTAGGGTGGGAGAGTATTCAGTGGTGGATACCAAGGGAAGCTGGTCAGTATCCATTCCCGGTCTTCATCCCCTTTTATTCTTGCAGGGCCTTTGGGCTGGCCTCTGCAGCCTCAGCTGTTGCTGCCAGTTTCCGTGGTGATCAACATGCTGTTTGTCCGTGTAGGGGAGAAGCAAGAGGAGAACAGAGAGTTGTCCTTCTCTGGCTGCCTTCCCCCAGGCTGAAGCCATTCTTGCCCCAAACCCCTGCCCCATATCTGCCCCCTATCCATCTCCTGAGTCTGGAAGCTTCCCAGAGACTTTTCATAGTGTTTTATTTTATTTTATTCTTTGTTGTTAACTCCTCAAATTTTAGTTTCCCTCTGGCTTCTGTGGTTTCTTTAGGGTTGATTTCAGGAAGGAGCCAGTGGCTAACGTAGTTTGTCATCTTGACAGGAGGAGAGAATGGTTTATAGAATGAGCAGGTGTGCCACAGAAAGGGGAGAGAATCTGAGACAGCAGACACATGAATCTTAAGAGAGGAAGGCTACAAATGAACCACAAGAGTTATTTTCTCCTACGTTTAATTTAAAAATTTTAATTAATATGTTTGAGTGTATCAGTGTGTGTGCATACCTATGTATGTATATATAAGACTTTAAAAGTGAAATCATGCTGTCAGGCTTGTGATGGAAAAACAGCAATCTTCACCTTTTCCTACTCCCAATATTCTGTGCCCTCAAGGCAACAATTTTCAACTTCAGAAAGAAACCTTCCTTTAAAAAAAAAAAATTTTTTTTTTAAAAAGCTTTCTTGTGGTGTTTATTTCCACATTCTTAGTAACATGTGTATATTACTCTTTCTTGGTTTTTAAATGTTAGGTACTATGTTTGGCTTCCTAAAGTAGAAGATAAAGAATCAGGGCTTGTACCCCACTGTGTTCTCCTTTCAGTGCACCTTCCTCCTTCTTACCCCAGCCTTGGGACAGAGTTCCGGGCTCCTTCCAACCTCGGTAAGGAGTGTTTATACTACCATGCCTGTGCAAGTCCTGTTCATGCCTGAGACACGTAGCATGCTAAGATCACATTTCCTTTCTTAAATATCTTTTTAGTTTCTGAGGGTTAATGCTGGCCTGCCCCACCCTCCCTCCCTGCCCTCACCCCCAGTTGTTCAGTGTTCTCTGTGCCTTTCATAAGTCCCTGAACACTTTGATATGAGTTGAAAGCTTCGGGTAATCTAGCAGATTCTTCCCCTTCTCCATTCCCATCCCTCTGTGCAGACTTAGTCTTCCTGCTCACCCTGGACTTGGACTTCATCATTGTCTCAGGAACTTCTTTTGCCTGCTTCCTCGTGTTAGATCTCCTGTTTCCTGACTTTATGTCTCTCTCTTCCTGGATTCATTCCCTTCTTTGGTGCTGAAACATCAGTAGTATCTTTTGGTTGCTTTGTTACAAAGAGTCTATAAGAGGCAGAGTTTTTTAAGTGTGTGTGCAGTGGGCATTTGCCATTCAGGCTGCCCCACGTTTTTGAACACCCCCCCCCCATTGTTTTAAGAGTTTCCTGCATTATAAATTCTTTTCTTTTAAGATTTTATTTATTTATTCGAGAGCACAGAGGCAGAGGGAGAGGAGGAAGCAGACTCCCTCCTGAGCAAGGAATCTGAGGAGCCGATCCCAGGACCCTGAGATCATGACCTGAGCCGAAGGCAGATGCTTAACCGACTGAGCCATCCACATAACCCTAAATTCTATATTCTTAACAAAGAACATTTTTAGGTCATTTTCCAGTTGTTAGGTTTCAGGTATGTGGTTTTGATTCTACCAGTCAGCTGCATTTATGCTGGAATCAGACTCTGGATCCAGAGCTGTATGACTTGGGAGAGAGGCAAGGCCAAGGCTTCCACATGGCAGGTGCATAGCCAGATGAGGCAGTCCAGCAGGCTTTTGGAGTCCAGAGTGTGACCGAGGCACCTGCTTTTGCAGCCTCCTGATGATGACAGAGGCGGAGGTTGGAACTGGCCCCTGGGACAGCAGTGTCCCGAGTTAGTGGCTTCTGTCTGAGGCACTGACTCCTTCAGTGGGCAGGACTGTGCTGGGGTGTCAGCCCTAGAAGGGTGGTCCCTTTTCTCTCAGTCTGTGAGCTCTCTCTATCTTCTAACTAGTCTTTTTGGCTTGATTTGGTATCTTAGTTTGGGTTGCTATAACAGAATACCACAAACCTAAAGCCAACACACATTTATTTCTCGAAGTTCTGGATGCTGGAAGTCCAAGATCAGGGCTCCAGCATAGCCAGGTTCTGGTGAATGTCCTCTTCCAGCTGGCAGCCTGCTGACCTCTCCGTGTGGCCTCAGATGGTGCAAGGGACAGGAGAGCCTTCTTGGGTCTCTTCTAGAAGGGCATTGGTCTCATTCACGAGATTCATTCACCACCTCATGACCTCAGCACCCCCAAATGCACCCTCTTCTAATACCATCCACTGGGGGTGAGAATTTCAGCATTTGAATTTGGGAGCAGAGGAAACACAAATATTTAACTGTAGCAACTGTCTAGAATAACTTCTGCTGTATTAGCTTAACCTGGCCAATGTGCCTTGTATGCCTAAAGGTATCTTGGTTCTACAGCAAGACATATGAGTGATTGAGAGCAGATTTCTAATTTGGAAACTAGTTTCCTCAAAAACCAGAAAACATTTCTTCATTGCCTCTGGCTTCTAGTGTTGTTGCTGAAAATTCTGAAGCCCTTCTTTTTCTGAGTTTGTATGTGATTTACTTCTCTGCAAAGTTTTTTGTTTGTTTTATCTCACAGTGGTGTTTATTCTTACTTTTTTTTGTTTTTATATTTTGAAATCTACAAATAGTCATATTTTAAAGAGTCAGTTCTGTGTGTTGTCTTATGAAAAACAACTGTTTTCTGACTTTGCCTCCCTCATTTCCTTACCATTAGAAGCAAAGACTTTCATCACTAGCATATATGAATACAATTAAATGCATTTTTAGCACACGTGTAATGGATCCCAGAAAGTCTTTCAAAATTCTCGCATTTGGCTTGCTACTCATCTTTTCAAAACAACAACAACAACAACAACAACAACAACAAAAAACATTACACGTAAAAGTAAATCATTGCTTTGTACTTAGACAGACTTTAGGGTGTAGGGGTTGGAGATCCCATAATAGCAATGGGTTAGTTTTTTCTCCTCTTTCACTCATTTGGTAGTAGGATCTGAACCCAGGCTGGGATCTGAAAATACAAAGAGGCTCTACTTCTAGGGGGTAACAAGTAAAAGGTCTGGTGTTTCGGGGTCCATTAAGTTCCTGGCACCAGCATCTTGGATAAGACTCCTGACTTGGGGAAAAGGCTGGGGAGTGAAATCTAAAGAGCTGAAGTAGGAAGCCCAGGAAAGTTGGTATGGAGCTTCTTGGCTGAGCTGAGCACTAAGAGATTGGACTGTCCCTCCATGGAATCTACAAAAACCACTGTAACCTAGGTAGGGGTGTATACTGGCAGAGGCCAGCCTCAGCCCAGCACTTGGGACCCTACTTAAGCACCAGCAGAAACAGCAGCATCGGGCAGAGGAAGCCATTCCAGGCTGTCCAGGCCTCAGCTACAGCTCTGTATGCCTTTGGTGTGCCTCCTTGTTCTATGCCAGTGAGCTTTAGAAAATGTCACGAATTGCTCTGGCTTTAAGAGAGTACATCTAGTTCCAGTGCTGGAAAATAGTGAAATAGGAACAAGCAGGATTCCCTCCTGAGACTATTTAGAATCCTGGAATTTCTGTATTTATAGAGGTGGGCCACGGAATCCAAGAGATAAACTGATTTCCTGCTAAAAGGACATTGAGTGTGGCATCAGGAACCCTCCTGGGACAAGGCTGGCTGCAAATCAAGAAACCGTCTATGAAATCAGACACTAGCATCTCTGTTGTTATGGATAGAATGTTTGTGGCTCCAACCCTCCCCCAATTCCTATGTTGGAATTCTAACTCCCAGTGTGATGGTATTAGGAGGCAGTCATTTGGCAGGTGATTAGGTTATGGTTATGAATGGGATTAGTGTCTTCATCAAAGAGACCTCAGAGAACTTTTGCCCCTGCTGCCATGTGAGGATACAGTGAAAAGATGATCATCTATGAAGCAGGAAGTGGGCTCTCACCAAACACCACTTCCGTAGGCACCTTTATCTTGGACTTCTCAGCCTCTGGAATTAAGAGAAATAAATGTTTGATGTTTAAGCCATCCTATCCACAGTATTTTTACTATAGCAGCTTGAATGTATGAAGAGACCAGTGCTTGCTTGCTTGCTGTTCGTGTGTGTGTGTGTGTGTGTATGTGTGTATGTGTATATATATACATATATATGTATATATATTTGTTTATTTTTAAGCACCTCATGAAAAAAGGTGAGGGAGAGAAGGAGTGCAAAGGGGAGGGACTGGACCTGACATGACTTTCCTTGCCTAAAGCCCTCCCCATGTTTTCCCTATTGAACCAAAGCAGTTTCCACAACTGACAAAGACATAACGACATAAACTGGTCTTTTGGAATATGTTGTTTTTTTTTTATGTTTTGTTCTTTAAATCAAATATAGGGAAGAAAAGCATAAGAGCTTAAGACTGAACATAAGGGTCTCTGACATTAGGTTCCCTGAACAATAGCCAAAGACAAAGCAAAATCAAAAATGGACCTCAAAAACAAAAACAAAACCCAAACTATAAAACAAAAACCCAAATGAAAAAAACATTGGTGCATTGCTGGATTCATACACCAGGGTGCATGACACAGTTTTCAACAGACAGTGATAAGCCTGATAGGAAACGCAGGGCGGAACTGGCTGCTGAAGCTTTTCTGGAAATGAAAAGAGGCAAATAGCCCAAACCAGGCCCCACATCTGTGACTCGCACTAAATGGACCGTCTGCTCCATCACAGCTGTTTTCAAGGTCCTGGAAATCTGGACTCTCGGAATCTTTCTGGTCACACTCAATTCTTCTGTAGCTGTATTTGCAGACATTGTGCCAGCTGTCCTGATTCCTTGGGTGACGTGGGGGGTGTCACCATGACTGTGACTAATGAAAGACACATTTGTCCTTTGTAGGCAGGGAGAAAGGGCACTAAAGACCACTTCAATAATTTAAATGGAAGGTGTAGGTTGGAAATGAACAAATGGATCCAATAAGATAAGGGAGATTATTTAAGTTTGATAGCAAGTGGTTATAACGGGAAGAAATTCGAATATGAGAGGTTCTAGTCAAGCATTTTTCACTAGAAAAAGCAAATCTCTAAAGTAAGCAAAAGTAATCAGAATGTATCAACTCAAGAGAGAACAAGATATGGCACTTGGAAAGGAAAGGTAATAACAGGGATAATAATGTTCAGGCTCTGTTATTTTTTGAGGTTGGTTCAATAAAATGTAATGCAACATTAACAATTTCTTGGGAAAAAAACCAATCAACTGCTCTTCTCTTTTTTATCTATGGCTCTATATTCCACATGAATTATTCACTGCTATGGTTAGTCCCTTTTAGCTGGTGCATCCCTGAAGAGTTCTGGGATGTGAAGTAACAAGGAAAGTAAAATTTGCGATATTTTATTTAAGGATAAATGTTAATTAGAGCTTTATTTAAAAAATGATCCTCTGTTTGTTCTTACATGCTTCCTCATTTCAACTATTGATTTCACTTCATTCAAACCCAGGGTTCTTCACGTGTCTGTTGTCGTCTGGTACATTACGCCATCTTTTTCAATTCAAAATACCCTGTTTACAGAAAGAGTGATTCCTTTCACATTGCTTGCTAACCTGTTATCTTTCCATTGCCTCTGAGGGATGCTGTGTAATGTGTTACACTCACAGCAAAATAAAGCTCGAGGCATTGTTTTCTAGGTTTCTTTGTTTACTAAAGCTGCACAGCAGCAGAACCCTATCATAATGTTCAGCTTGGGTTTATTTTTCCCAGGTATGGTATTTTTGAGAATCTTTTTAACCAAGGGCTTTACAAAGATAATAAAATAAGTTTTTGAGACTGATTGAAACCAAACCCCGGAATTAAAACTAATGATCAAGTTTAGCAGCAAAACAGACAACAAACTTCCCACTATTTTAAAATGGAATTTAACCTAATTCTCTCCCTCCTCTGCACATATGGCTCAGGGAATATTTTCTGTTAGGGTATCTGTTCTGGGTTCCTCTTTTCCTCAACCACAGTCCATATTCTTCAGTGCCCCAGGCTTTCTGTGACAGGATGGGTCCATACTGCTCTTTTCAGACTGTTCTCTGGCCCTATGTATGTCATGGCTAATTTTGCTTCAGGTCCAGTTCTTACCAGTTGTTTCTGTAGATCTGCTTGGGTGTAGAGCACTCTGGAAAATATGAATCTCCTCCTCTACCTGCATACCTGGGAGCAACTCTGGGTTCTGTGCCCGTCCCTCCATTCTCTCCTTTTCATCCGAGCACTGTCCCACATCCACCTGCTCTCTTCCAGCTGTGCTGTGGTCCTCCCTCTGTAGTCCTGGGTGATGTGGACGGTTCTATTCACCTTCTTTTAGCTGAAAGAGTTTTCTCCCTCATGGAAGTACAATGAAATAGATTCATTCCTCCATTGAGTAGTTCCAAGATATTTCCTACATAAGTGCCATTAAACAACCCCCTAAATAATAGTGGCTCAGGAGATACATGATTCCATCCTACAACTCAAGCAAGGAAACCACTTAGACACAAGGATGTGTGTTGTGGGATTTAGGGAGAATTGCTTGTTCCTCCATCACCAACCAACCTCTCTTCTTCCCTCTGTCTATTTTGCCCTTGCACTCTTCCTTCCTTGCCTCCTTATTCCTTCCAATTACTTCGGAAAGAAGTTTGACTTACTACATGCTAGACGCAGGAGTGGTGGCTTGTTAACCCATGTTCCCACACATTCTCAATCTTGACTGCATCAGATTAGTCTCTAACAGCTTGAGGGGGCGGGGGGAGAAGATATTTGAGCCCAACTTCTAAACTACTGAGACAGAGTCTGTGGGCATGAGACTTAAGAAGTCTGTATTTTTAAAAAATCTCCAGTCTTTTAAAAATACTCTAATGTGCAGGCAGGTTTGAGAACCCGCAGCCTGAATATTGCCTGTGGTAGCCACGATGTGTTAAATGCCGTATCTGATCACTCTGATTGTGTTGGAGTTAATTTAGTTTCATTTAACTCTCTCTTTGATAGCCTGGCTATGGGGACAGAACAGTGGCAAGGAGAAGAGTGTGAACTGTCACATCAAAATACCAAAGTTCAAATTCTGACTCTACCCCAGGCTGCTTCATTGAGCAAGTTATTTGGTCCCTCCATGCTTCAGTTTATTCATCTATAAAATAGACATTAAAAATAGTACCCATCTTATAGCATTGTTGGATGATTAAATAAGATTAAACACATCAAGTACCAAGAATAATACCTGACACACAGGAAATGCTGGTTAAGTCCTAGCCATTACCTTCCTGTGATCATGATGGAGTCATAGACGTCTCTCAAGTTCAGAAGGACTTTGAAAGATGATCTGGCCTTCAGGCAGTTGGATAGTCATGATTCCCATTTTACAGATTAGAAACCTCAGGTTCTCAAGTGATGTGCCTGCCCAAGATGATTCAAGATGAAAATAACAACAATTACAATAACAGAAGTAATAACAATATCTCTTATGCGGTTCCTATAGACCAAACACTGCAGTAAGTCCTTGGACTTCTTAGCTCATTCCAGAACCTGTCTCCTCAGCCACTACACCCGACTTCATTCATGTGTGTGACTGTGGTATCTATGCCCATTTGGCTTTTCCTATGAAGCAACAGAATGTGGAACAAATGGCATATGTTCCCCAAAGTTTTCAAGTCATGTCCCTACTTAAAGCAGAGTTAGCTATGGAATGTTTTATATGGTTTTAATTCTACATCACAGCCCTGACAATTTTGGGCAAAATGACCCATCCATGCCTGTGGCTTTTCTTGCCTATAATAGAAAGTCTTAAATTCCAGCTGGTGTCAGACCTAATGCTCAGGTCATTCCTGAGCTATAAAATAGGCTCCCACCTTTTAAAATCCTGACCTTCATTTGGTTCGAACCTGTTTCACCAAGTTTAGAATTCTTGGCTCCGTGTACTTAATTTGGATCCATGGCTCTCCTGTACTTTTTTTGTCTTGGCCTATGCAGCAGACACAGAGATACATCTCTCAGACTCCCTCTGAAGAAAGAACGTGCTGCGCACTGTCAAGGACTGGGCTTAGCTGACACTTCCAACTGTTAACTTCTTCAGGTCCACTTCAGCTTTGGGGCCCAGGCCAAACCCTTCTCAGGCCCCCAGGCCTGGCCACCTCCACCAATGCTGGTCCCTCTGAGACCTCTCTTTGCTCAGAGCTTCTCATCTGGCTGGCAGAGATTTTGTCAGGTAGGTGTCCCAGTGTGACAACTTCCCACACCCAATCCCACTCCTCTTTTTGTTTACACAAATGTTACTCACCAGTAGAGTAAACATTTTGTACTCCTAACCATCTCAGAGCTTCTTTCCGGGGGTCCCAATTGACACCTCCCACTACTCAAGGAAGAGATCCCAGTCAACCTCATTCAAGCTACTGACCTTCAACTGTGCTTGATACTCACAACCAGGACTGGCTGGGTACTTACTGCCCATCTACAACCAGACAGGTGCTTAATTACGTTTAGTCACTCAATAAACAGATGCATATTGAGTAACCATGGTGTACTTACACCTTCATAAACGTGATCACCTCTTCTCTCAATGTCTGAGATAAAGAAGAAATGTGGCAAATTTATATACCATGCTTCTATGTAGCCTTTGGTTCCTGCAGTGAATTGTTGGCCAGAGTTTTAACTTGAGCAATTACATACTGTATTTTAGGATCATTGGGTCCTGCCTACATAATTATAAGGTTTTAACAGAGTGAGGAAAAACAGATGTCATCAAAATAAGATAAGAAGTGACTATGTCTGTGGTGAAGAAAAATACAGTGACCATGAGTCAGCAACAGTGAACTAGAGTTCACAAAGTAAATCACGGGCTGGATCTAGAAAAATAAACACAGAGTAAAAGACTCTGAGGGTTGGGTTTTTGTTGTTATTGTTTCTTTCTGTTGGCTTGCTTGTTTATTTTCTAGTTTATTAATACTACACAGAGTACTGAGTCTGGATTATGATTTTAAATTGGGAGGCAAGCAGTTGTCAACGTGATTTAATTTCATGGGCTCTCAGAAAGCTCCCCATATCCCAACATTGCTATTTTGAGGGGTTTGGAGTTTTGAAGGGGGAATGGTCATTATTAAACATGGGGCACTTCCCACAATTATAGGCCTGTGTCATCACTGTTTAGACGTGGTCTAGACATATGTCATTGGAGAGGTGATGACACAAAGGCCAGCTGTTCCAGGGGACAGGATGGGATCTTTCAGTCTCTGGAAAGGGAGAAGCAGCTGAGAGATGGGGACAGTGTCAGGGAAGAAAAAAGTAAAAGACAAATTCAACTTTGATTAGAGTAGACTAGGTACCAAAAAAGAGTGCTTGTAAACCTATTGAGGGACTCATAAAGTGGAGGGCTGGGCGGTAATATCTGTGGGACAGGCAGAAAGATTTGGAAAAAAAAAAAAAGTTTATTAGGCCAAAGAAGGGAAGTGAACTTTCAACAAAATCATGAGTTTTTTCTCCAGAAAGTGGGCTTCGCTTGATGCAGAAAGTGTAATGGGGTTAGCTCTAAAGTAGAATTTCTTGTCAACAAAGACTGACATTATAAATTAATAAGGGAGGTTGTGAAATTCATATTCATCGAAGATAGCGCCAGTATGACCCCACATGAAGTTGAGAAAACAAGACACAATCAGTTTTAAAGCCCTTTTAGCCCCACAATTCTCTGATTTATGGGAAAAATGAACATCTTTACTTTTTTCTGTATCACCTGTAGCCTGGCACATGCAGTAAAGGTCTGAGAGTGTGGTTTTCTGAATTACCAGCCTAGAAAGCCACCAGAGCACACACAGTGAGGTGACTCTGTCACCCATGGAGCAGCTAAAATGACATCAATAAATCATAAAATATGCCCAAGAGGGCATTATAAATCATTGAAAGTTGCTATTAATATTTTAGACTTGTTCATTTTTAGCAGTGTGTTAAATTTTTAGCATTTGCATTCCATTTTAATTCAACACTTGATAACTGAAATAGGAGACTGTTAAAAATGATTTTAGTTTATTTTGTTGTTGTGAATCATTTAGGGATTAGATGGAATAAAAGAACTAATGGTCGTTAGTTTAATTCTCTCTAAAATTCCTACCTGGCGCTCTGGGCACTGGTTCTCCTGGAGTGTGGTAGAGTGATAACCTTTGGTCTTCTGTGGTGACAATGGAGCATTCAGATGCCCTTCTTGGTAGATAGTTCCCCTTCCAGGCTGTGAAGCTTTCACTTTTCAGGGAACATAGCCATGTGGTAGCTGGTAAGGTGACCAGTTCTTTCCTAATTATCCAGGACTTTATTAGTTTTAGCACTGAAAGTCTCAAGTTCCAGGAAATACATCAGTCTAGGTAAACTGGGATGGTTGGTTAATCCAGACTTGTCCCTGAATCTAAAAGAACATTCTTTGACAGTACTGGACCCATGGTGGATTCTAATATATTCATCTTTAGAGCCTTCTTAGTTACTTTCTGTGAACTGCAGTCACTCCGTTCTTGACTTTTTCAATGGCTTTATACCTCCTCACGTTGGTCAGGGTGTCCTATCAGATTATCCTCCTGGGAGTATCTACTCTTCCACATTATTGAAAACCTCCCAAGTTATTAATAAAAACTACTCTTTACTGAGAATCTATTTTGTGCCTAGCAGTGTGCTAAGTATTTTGTATTATAGTATCATAGGTCTTTACAGAAACACTTTGAGGAAGAGAGCGTTATCACGAACATTAGGCTTGCATATCAGGAAAGGTGTATGGTCAACAAAATGTGTTTTCCCCTCTTGAAACATCATGCTTTATTTAAAAAATAAATCTTGATTTTCTTAATACTTACTGCTTATAAGGACACGCAGATTCAGAAGATTAAGAAATTAGGCAAAGATCTCAGAAGTGACCATTGGAAACTATTCTAACACCTATGGATTTTGCCTAATCAGAATTGGTCCACTTACAAATTGCCTGCTAATACTTAGGGCTTCAGTGAGTGGATCTCTGCTAATAGATGCTATTATCTTTGTGATAACTCATACTTCATGAGTTATGACTTATCAGCCCCCTCTTTCTAGAATACTCATTTTCTTTTAAGCACTAAAAGACAATTCAGGTAGCTGCTTTCAGGGGACCAGCAGTGTCTCAGAGTAGGGCTGTAATAGACCAAGTGGCTCTATTTTTCCTAGGGTTGGTAAAGGGTAGAGACTGTATCTGCTGAACTCTTGATTGTGAGTGACATAAACTCAACTCACACAGGATGAAGGATAAGAGTGCCTTACTGAGGCTCTTGGGTGGCTCAGTTCATTGAGTGTCTGCCTCTGGCTCGGGTCTTGACCCTAGGATCCTGGGATCGAGTCCTGCATGGGGCTTCTTGCTCAGCCGGGAGTCTCCTTCTCCCTCTGAAACTCCCCCATCTCCTGTTCTCCTTCTCTCACTCTCTCTCTCAAATAAATAAAATCTTTAAAAAAAAAAAAAGAGTGGCTTACTGCATCTTGTAACTGAAAAGCATCAGGGTATCTTTGGCTTCAACTGTGACTGATTCAGGTACTTAAAAGCTTCATCAGGACACTGTGCCCCTCCGTCTCTCAGCTCTGCTTTCCTGTGGGTTGGCACCATTAAAGACAGCCTTTCCAGTCACAGTGATTGCTGGGAGCTTTCAGCTTAGAGCTCTCTGGTTTACAAACTTCAGGAATAATCCAGAATTTAGTCTATGGGATGGATTTAAGTCGTGTGTCTTCCTGTGAACCAGTCCCCGTGGCCAGGGAGGTGGAATACACAGCTTAAGCCCTAATCATATGTCACACTTGGATTTAGGGATGAGATAAGGCCAGTCTTGTCTGAATCACATGCAAGTGGGAGGGGCATGCCCCGTGAAAGGAAAACTGAGGTATGTTACCAGAAGAAGTGGGAGGAATTGATTCCGAGCACGGAAAAACTAGAGATGGACACTTGAAATACCTACTTAAATTGAGTTGGTTTGAAGATGAAAAGAGAAAATATAAAAGCATTTTATAAACTAAAAAAGTACTGTGCAGTTAAAAAAATACTTCTCTTTTATTAATTGACATACTGCTGCACTCAGAGTTTAGAAATGAAAGGCTTTAAAAGCCTGCACTTTTATTTGATTAGATCGCTCAGTATAAACCAATGCAATTAAGCCAGCACAGCCTCACTGGGGCAAGACAGCTGTGGCATATTCTTTGTTTTCTGTTGACCGTATGGGAGAGAGAATCATGGAGACAGTCAGGAGAGGGGAGAGGGATTGGATAACCGTGCATATCAAGAAAGATCTGTGGTCATCCAAATGTGCTTTCCCCTCTTCAAACATCACACTTTACTTAAAAAAGTAAATATTGATTTTTAAAAAATATTTTATTTATTTATTTGACAGAGAGGGAGAGGTCACAAGTAGGCAAAGAGGTGGGGTGGGGGTGGGGGGTAGGAAGGAGGCTCCCTGCTGACCAGAGAGCCCTATGTGGGCCTCGATCCCAGGACCTTGAGATCATGACCTGAGCTGAAAGCAGAGGCTTAACCCACTGAGCCACCCAGGTGCCCAATATTGATTTTTTTTTTTTTTAACAAATGAAGTTTATGTGCAGTTGAAATTATTACTATTTAATCTCCCCCCCCCCCTCTTTTTTCTTCTTGGAGAGAACTTTTGTTTTTCCATCAATATTTCAGCTGTTCAAAAACCTACATAGCCACTCCCATGACTCAGGAAGTTTTTTTGCTTAGATGTCAAAACCCAGGTAGGCAGTTTTTCTCTAATTTTATTACCTTCATGGGTTTCCTCAGGAAGAAAGCAAGGGATGCCCACATACCCTGAGCATTCCCAAAATCTTCTCTGCTCACTCGCCTGCCCTGAATTCATTTGGCTCCAAGAAAAAAAAAATTCCCTTAGGCCACATGGTTCAGCTATCAGGAGAGAAAGTATCTGTACAATACTTCTCCCTTTCAAATCCCATTTATTCATTCTCCTTCACATTAAATGCTCATCTCCACTGAGAGTGCACTTTAATTAAATGTAGCAACATTTAGAAATGGAAAAACCTGACTCCCAAGAAGACATATACAGAAAAGTGCACAGATATATACATATAATTATAACTTCTATGGACATTTTCTTATAGAAATGTATGTTCATAAAAAATTTTTTAAGAAAGAATTGAAAAGAAGATTTATAAATCTCCAACATTCCATGACTCAGATATCAGCACTATGAACATTGTAGAACCTGTTTTTTTAGTTTTGGGGGGAGGAAGGAAAGTCTGGCATTTGCATATTTTTTCATTTATAAAAATGAGATCATGTTAAAATGCTCATTTATATTCTGCTTCCTTTCATATAACAGTATCTGATTAATATTCTTTTCTACAATAGTTTATTTCTTAAAGGAGTTATATCTTATTTTTTCCTTATTTAAACATCTACCTTAAATTATCTTAAACAGAACAGCAATTGCTAAACACAAACGTATAGAGATTTTTTTCTTTGCTTGAATGTGTTGCTGCCCCTGCCAAGAGAGATGTTTGTATTTTAATATTGCTCTTTTGTAGATAATGCCCTAGTAAAGCAAATAAATCTAACAGTTGGTCCCATGGGGGACATTTTAAAACAGAGTTCACTCATTATTTTCATTATGACACATAGTCTGTCCATCCATTTGCCCGTAAAAGTGACCTTGCTCTAAAGCAAATACTACCCCTTCTTTCCTGATGAGTGTTTGTGGAGAGAAAAGAGGAATCAGACTCAATATTCATTTTAAATGACATTGATTAAAGATCTTTCTCTTTATGCTCGGCATTGTGTCAATGTTAGCTGCACCCTTGAACGCAATGCATGACTGGTATACCAGTTAGCCACAATCACGTTTAAAAATTGTGCTCCTCTATTCAGTTATCTGTGGCACCCGGTGATGTTAGATTTTGGAAAAGGAACAAAGAGCCATCCCCTACTAGCATATTTCTGTTACAGGTATTTGTCAGAACATTCCTCAATGAACAAATGTGAATTTTTCTTGTGCAAATAACTTTGTAGGGTTGAAATGGCATTTCACCAGCTGGAAAATATCATCTTACTTTAGAATTGAAATATGAGGGGCGCCTGGGTGGCTCAGTGGGTTAAAGCCTCTACCTTCGGCTCAGGTCATGATCCCAGAGTCCTGGGATCGAGCCCCACATCGAGCTCTCTGCTCAGCAGGGGACCTGCTTTCCCCTCTCTCTCTCTGCCTGCCTCTCTGCCTGCTCGTGATCTCTCTGTCAAATAAATAAATAAAATCTTCTAAGAAAAAAAAAAAAAGAATTGAAATATGATGATTAACTTGGGTAAAATAATACCAGGGAAGGTGTTTGGAGGAAGGAAAGTTGCTGACTGGTAAGAATGGAAATGCCAGATATTGTCAGACTGAATGAAAGTGGGCTAAAAGGCTAACTTCTAAGAGTCAGAGAATGAGGCTGCATCTTTAATCAGAGCAAGGCAGTGAAGTAGGAAGCAGAGTAGCCTTGGGGAAGAAACTTTATCTGAATATTCCTTTACTTGCCAGGTAGTTTGATTATGGTATCTCTTGAGTTGCAGGGGCCATAGCAAAGTAAGATCGGAGATTCAGGCAAGGTGTCAGGAGGCAAATGTTAGCTCCACATCAATTCCGACTTCATACAAACAGCTGCAGGTGTGCTAATTGCTAATGTCTGGGGTTAGTCTCATCTGGGACCAGCAGGTGAAAACCTATGGCAGCAAGCAGATTAGATATGGCTTCCCAGAAGAATCCTGGCTCAGAGCTAACTGTAAAAACTAACTTTACTCTTAGCAGAAGAGTTCTACGTTGTGGATAGAATAATGGTAAGTAATGCCAAGGGCATGGATCAATGCAAAAGCTAAAAATATTCTAAGAATTCATGTTTTGGCAAGAACATCATGTTTGGTGGGGGGGTGGCAGTCTGACCAAAAACCCAGACGGGACCCCATGGTAATTTTTTTAAAAAAATTTTTATTTATTTATTAGACAGAAGGAGACACAGCAAGAGGGAACACAAGCAGAGAGGGAGAAGCAGCCTTCCCGCTGAGCAGAGAGCCTGATGTGGGGCTTGATCCCAGGACCCTGGGGTCATGACCTGAGCCGAATGCACATACTTAATGACTGAGCCACCCAGGCACCCTACCCATGGTACAATTTTATATGCTGAGGAATTTGGATGTGTTCTGTGTGTATGGTGGGAGAACTGTTTGGTTAATATAAAAGTGTGACAAGATCGATCCTGCCATGGAGATAGATTATTCGGGCAGAAATATGGGGATCAGAAAGCTAGTGAGGATTAATATAGAAGACAAGGGTGTCCATGATAAGACTAGAGCAATTAAGAAGGACAAACATATTTGTTGCTGCACTATTTATAGGGATAAAACATGCGAAACAATCTAAATATCAACCATCGAGAATGGAGCTCCGTAGCTATGAAAAAGAATAAAGCCATTCCCTTGACATACTTGGAATATTCTCCGAGATCTGTTAAGTGAAAAGAGCCAGGTACAGTATGCATACTACCACAAATATTTGAAAATAAAAATATATGCTTGCACATGAATAAAACTTAGTATCAGGGTTAGCTTGGTGGGAACTTGGGATGGGAAAGGAGCTTATGGGTCACCAAACAGTCTTTTTGTATTGTTTGAATTCTTCATGTGCAAGAATTGTAATGCTTAAAAACTTATCTTAAAGCGTTAGGAAAAAACCTCTATAAGAGGATTTTTCCCTGAAGAGACGCATTTCCTTGAAATCAAATCTCTTAATCACAGTTCCTGAGGTTTCTAATTTAGTGTACAGCACCTTGCGCCATTTACAGCTGTTCCAGCATCTCAGCTCTGTCTCACCTGTCTCTTCTCCTGCCCAGGTGGGACATGGCTCATGAGAGAAATTAGAGGAGCAAATGCGGACAGTGGGCATTCTTGGAAACCTTGCCTCCTCCACTGACCATTCTCTGCTGTGACCTCAGATTCCACCTTCTTTCTTCCCTTTGCCACACAAGTTAGCTTTATGGAGATGAGAATAGCTAATAATATTTAGGTAGTACCGTGTTTTGGATGCCAGTATTTGATGAATACTACAAATTTTATTTTAAAAACAGTTGTTATGACAACTGCAGCCAACACTGGGATTTCATGTTGTTAGGGGGGAAAGTTAGCTCTCCCTCCAACCACCATGCCCATCCCTTCAAACCAAGGTTAGGTCTTTGGTGGTTTTTAAAATTTTAACTTCTGGATATAATGTGTAAATATGAAACCAAGCTGAGGTCTCTTTCCCAGTGGGTTATTCGTACGCTTGCCTTTTGTCCAAGATACTTCAGTTTTCTCGTGTTGTTCTAAGGCTTTGTAGGAAAAAAAAAAAAAAATCCTAGAACTCTGTGGTATAGATTTTTCAGTCTCCCTGAAGCACCCAGAATTGTTTTTTTTCTCTATCCTTTTGAATCTAGGAAAACAAGCCCCCTTTTTCTTAACATAGTTTTATTCACACATCATTAAGCTGATTTACCATATTATGCACCACTGTAGGCTTAGCAATCCTGGCTTTCTCTCAAGGAGAGAATGAAACAATTATTCTGAGTCTACCATAATAAAGGGATTTTGCCCAATTCTGAAAGTACACACCACTGGGGATTTTGTTTAAATCCCCGATTTTATTAAAGTTTACATGAAGGGAGGGGTGGAAATTAAGTAAATTATAAACGCAACAGATGAAATGCTAAATTGTTAAGCAGGAGTGTGTGGTCCTGAGAGTTCAGTTGGCTAACACGAAACATTTCTGAGGAGTAGTTTTTATCTGGGATTTCATCATTCCTTATTTTCTTTCGGGAAACGCATTGTGTTTTGGAGCTCCATAATTTCATTTGCTTTCTTTCTTTCTTTCTTTCTTTTTTTTCAAATATTTTATTTATTTAGTTGACAGAGATCACAAGTAGGCAGAGAGGCAGGCAGGGAGAGAGAGAGAAGGAAGCAGGCTCCCTGCCGAGCAGAGAGCCCGATGCGGGACTCGATCCCAGGACCCTGAGATCATGACCTGAGCCGAAGGCAGAGGCTTAAACCACTGAGCCACCCAGGTGCCCTCCATTTGCCTTCTCAAGACACACACTCAGTTTTTGTTTCCCTCCGTAAATGCTAGAGTTTAAAATATTCTATGGTTTTCTCTAACATAATAAAGTGTGAAGGATCAAAAGTGATTATCCTCTAATGTTGGCCACACAGAGGCGGGATTACACAGAACAATAATCCTGCAGCACACAGCACAGTAAAGATGAGTAAACAAGAGACCTCCACTGCCTTCAGTGAACAAACCACCTGGAAGCTGAGACAGTGGCACGTCCTAATCAGAAAAATAAATGACCAGCTGCAAGGTTAAAAGCTCGTCATTCACAGAGCGTCCTTCATATGTTTGAAAGCGTCTGGAAAGTAACCGGCATCGGCATTAACTACAAACTCATTTGTAAGGCTTGGCAGCATTTTTCCACTTGACACCTCCCTAATCACTCATCTCATGGGCTCAGAGTGAGTGGACTCTGCTCGTAAAAAGACAGTAAAAACGGAAAACCTGGAGGATTTCACCAAATGGTTGCTTGCCGTTGCATGCGGAGACACACAGGAGGACCTCAGAATTTTCAGTCTATATGTTTCCTTTTCCTGCTCTTTCAGACACATCCATTTCCAGCCATCTTTTGACTGCTTTCTTTGTTTTGTTTTTGTCAGTTTTTTGGGGTAAAGATAATTTTTTTAGAGCAGTTTATGTTCACATAAAATTGAAAGGCAGATCTAGAGATTTCCCATATATGCCCTGCCCCACACATGTACAGCCTCCCCCGTAGTCAATATTCCCCAACTGAGCAGTATGTTTGTTACAGTTGATAAACCTATTCTGAAACATCATCATCACCCAAAGTCCATAGTTTACATTCTTGGGTTATAGATCTTCCAGGTTTGGGAAATGTATGATGGCATATATTCAGCATTATAGTCTTACACGTAGTAGTTTCACTGCCTGAAGAATCCTCTGTGCTCTGTCCATTCGTCCCTTCCTTCGCCCTCATCTCTGGCACCCACTCGTCTACCTTCGTCTAGTCTGCCTTATCCAGAACATCGTATAGCTGGAATCATAGCCTTTTCCTACTGGCTTCTTTCACTTAGTAGTATGCATTTAAGTTTCCTCCATGTCTTTTCATGATTTGATAACTCATTTATTTTTAGCACTGACTACTAGTCCATTGTCTGGATGACCACAGTGTACCTCTCCCTTCAGCTGTTGAAGAGCATCTTGGCAGCTTCCAGGTGTTGGCAATGATAAATACAGCTGCTATAAATATCCTTGTGCAGGCTTTTGTGTGTATGTAAGTTTTCAGTTCCTTTGGGTAAATATCAAGGAGTGTGATTGCTGGATTGTATGTTAAGTATATGTTTGGGTTTTTTTTTAAGAAACCACCAAACTGTCTTCCAAAGTGTCCATACTATTTTGCATACCCAGGAGCAATGAATGAGAATTCCTGTTCTTCTGCATCCTCACCAGCATTTGGTGTTATCAGTGTTGTGGATTTTGGTTGTTCTAAAGGCATGTAATGGTATCTCATTATGGTTTTAATTTGCATTTCCCTGATTAGATGTAATGGAGCATCTTTTCATAGGCTTATTTGTCATCAGTTTATCTTCTTTGTGAAGTACCTGTTAAAGTCTTTGGCCCATTATTTAACTGGCTTGTTTGTTTTCTTACTGTTGAGGATTTTTTTTTGGCTTGTTTTGTTTCTTGTTCCTTTTTGAGAAGGAACCAAGTGAAAGGACTTTTCTAATATTCAAAATGAAATTGAAGAAGCAACATGGATATTTCTGTGAAATTAACAACACGGATATTTCTGTGAATTAACTTTCTTTAAAAGACTTGATTTAAAAGACAGTACTTATGGTACCTAATATTTTCCAGATGCTCCATAGAGGAAGAAGTATGGATTTACAGTTAAGTCAGATGTATGCTTCTAAAATGTCCCTTTCAAGGTGGGGGAGGCTAATTATAAATTGGCAATTTACATACATCGGAGAAAAAGCCTTCCTGATGAAGATTAGAAATATCCTTCCTAGGAAGGCAGCATGTTAAGGAGCCCATATTATGTTCCATTGATTCTTTGAGCTTGTCAAACAGTGTTGTTAACAGCAGGTCCTAAGATGTCACCCTATATAGGTTTTACTGTCCAAAGTAGAAGGTGGGACCTTAACCTCTGGCACAGCACTTTACATCAAAAACTGATCAGCAATTCCAGAAGATAAGCAGCTCTAATGGTCACCTGTGCTTCAGATTCATTGTAGGCTTGAGTTGCATGGCTTCCCCAAACTCATGAACCCATGTTGAGTGTATTTTAGCAAAAAAAAAAAATCAAAATGTTTGATGACATAGGTGACTTTATATGTGGAAAGTGCTAATAGCAAACTCACTAACTTGGAGCAATTAATCTGCCCTAAGACTCTGTAGATCAAATGATGAGGCTTCCAGCACATGGCTTGAAACTAGTTGGCAACACTCAGGGACTAGAAATAATATCATTGTTTTAAAGACAGACCGAATTGAATGTATGGCCAACCAATGCCTGCTTGATCTTTGAGAAACCATTTTTTCCAGAGGAATAACATTGATTCTTTCCCGAACAGTTACAGCAGTCCCCTAACAGCCCGAGCTTCTGATTGTAATGTTTATCAGATGAGAACTGCTAAGAGCTGAAGAAAAACCTATTTACAGGTAGGTAGGTGAGGACCAGGGAGCCAGAGGAAAAAATATTTTACTTACATACATAAATTCCAAACACAATATCTTTTTCCCTTGAATATACTTCCTGTAACTTTCCAGTTAAGATATCTGAAAGAAAGGAATGAAGCTCAAATATGGAAAGCTGAGATACACTTAGTATCTGGGAACCTTGTGGAGATACTTCCATTCAGTGTAATGTTGCTTTCTTCTTTTTGGATACAGAAATTTATCTCCTTGGGTTCAGACATCCCCCAAAGCAATGATAACATTGCTCAAGTTCATAGAAAAGCAAAAGCTTGAGATGAGTCAGAAAGGATAAATGTTCATGTCAGGGGAGATTTCAGTTCTGCACATGACAGTTGGAGTGGCTCCAATGTGGCCCCTGAGTTTGGTTTATTCTGTTTGGATGAAGAGAACTTGCTTCTTGATTTGAAGATGCAGAGTGCAACTTCTGCTGTGAAAACAGGGCAAGTACTCAGGAGAGTGTTGCAGTGATGCTGAAGAAGAACAGAAGCCATCGATTTTCCTTTGTTGAAGGTGGTACCAAATGATTGCCCAATGATTTCTTAAGATATAGAACCCCCAGCTTTCTCTCCAGGTGATGGAAAGCTAGCTGAGTCCAGGGGCCCAGACAGTGGCTCTCTAGAGTACTTGAAAAGGTAGAAAGGAATGTGTGCCATTCAGTCCTTAAAGCTAGGCTTGCCATGTTTTGAGAGTGTGAGCTTGATTCTAGTTCAAGTTCAGTAGTGACCCTCTCACTGGTAGATATGGTGACCTGACAGCTGAACTGACTTGACTAAAAAGGTGCAATATTTGAGCTTGAAAATGATGAATTGAGTTTAGAACAAGTCAGTGGAACTACCAGGTCCTTTACATTATGGATTATAAAACCATGAAACTTGTCCCAAGAGGAGAGAAATTGGAGCTAAAGATTTTTAGAACATTTCCATTGATAATGACAGAAGTAAATGTGTTGGTCAGGGGAACTAAAGTATTTGGGGAGGTGTACCTTTTGTTTCTCTAATAGCAGGGCAGGCAGTCTTTCCTTTCCATAGGGTTAGAGTAAGAAATATGGGGTTGAAAGTCTTTTGCGTTAAATCATTCCCTGAGCTGGGTGGTAGGAACTCATCAGGAACTGGAGGAGGGTCTCGCTATACAGTGATCACACATTTTTTCCCCATAGATGGTAGCACAGCTCTAGTTTCTCTGGGACCTCTTTGCACAGAGCATCACCCTTGAGCATGATCCTGGCTCCCTAGCCCAAGAAGGCTGTGTTTGTCAGTACTGATAAGTAAGAAGCATCTCAGCAAAGGCTGGTGATGGCATTGAGGGTCCTGAATGAAGGCTGAGCATGGGGTCCAACTCTCTTCTCACATGGCCTCTTCCCATTTACCTTGAATTTCACTGAAGACACAGGCTCACCACCACTACTCTCCTCACTTTGGTAGAACTGGACCATTGTGCAGATCTCTGCTATCCTCTCTTTCCTTAAGCACAAGGGTTTATGTGATCAGACCTGAACTTCCCAGTATCACAGGTGTTAAAACCCTCTCTTCAGGGGACAGCTGAGGGAGCACATAAGTATAAAAGTCTCAGACAGGTTCCAGCAGCACTAATGGTAGGATGCTACCTAGCATCCTACATGGCAACAAGCAAAGTCGCCCTTGAACTGAGTCCCTTCTCATTATGTAGGTTTCCTGGGATTAAAAAGCATTTGGCAAAACAAGTTTCTAAGCATTGTGATCCATTTTGGTTACATCAAGCAAAGCAATCCTTTTAACGTCAGAAACCCTGAAAGACTTTATAATCTCATTTGAAGAAAACATTGAAAGTCTACATTTGGTGTCCCTTGTAAGAGTGAAATATGACCTAACTGGCCTGGATCCCCTGCAAAAACCCTGGGCAGCTAGACAGGGTGGCTAAGCTTAGAAGAGGAAGCAGTAATGATTTAGATTTAGACATTTAGCTGCAAGTAACAATGTCCTGAGAAATAATATCTTAAACAAAATAGTTTATATTTTTCTCATATAAGAGAAACCCGGAGATAAGGCAATTCAGGGGTGGTGTGGTGGTGTGGCAGCAATAGTGCCAGGAAACTGTTCTTGTTTTGCTATATTCTGTGTGTGTCTTTCATTCTCAGGGACATCTCAGAGTCCAAGATGGCTGCTTGGATCTAGCCATTATATCCTCATCCCAAGCAGCAGGGTAGAGCAAGGGGAGAGAAAATCTGCACCTCTTCCTTACAAGATTTCCTGACCTTGCAACATAATGCTTCTTCATTCAGTCTGTTGGCCAAAACTCATTGTGTCCTAAGCTGACTGAAAAGGAAGCTGGGAAAATTTATTTTCGGTGAAAAGCAATGTATCCTCCTTTTAAAAATTCAGAGTTCTTTTATGAGGAGGTGGAGGAGGTAGATATGGAGGGGTAGCTGGCAGTTTCTGCCATAACTAGGTAACTGTCATGTTTTCCTATCTCATGAGCTCTTGGATTACAGTTTTCCTTAGTTGTGTTTTTTAGATCAAAAGACCCCATCATCAGATGACCAGGCCTTGGCCCTTCCTCATACCAGTCTCAAATTTACCTCCCTTCCCTGCCTGGACACCTGGCATCCCTTGCTTTTGCTCTTTTTCTCTGTGTACTTTCCAATCATCGTTTGCTACTGATCTGGTTGCAGTGTATAGATAGACCTTTAGTCCATAAAGCCTGATATCTTAGAAGTGGGATGCCACAATATCCCACTCTGTGTACCCATCCTCTTACAGAAGTCAGCTTCTGGCTTTCTTTGAGGAAAGGCCCAGAGACCCTACTTAGTGCCAGCAATTCAAGTAGCATCTTTGTAGCAGAACAGACATAAACCTCTTCTCCTTCACATGCTTTGATGCTCCTGCAACCAGAAGGCTGTGCTGTGAATGGAGTCTCTCTCATTGACCTTGGCTTCATTTATGGACATGGTCCACAAGATGTTTCTCACATTGTGAATTTTAGGTCTTTAGAGGTTGCCAGCCAGAGCAGTGAGGTTGATGCATCTTTCCATAGTACAATTGTTTTGGTGGAATATTTCGTTTCCTAGGTAAAATTTTCCTGCGCTCTTTGGTCTCTGCTGACTTTAATAGAGTCAGTTTAACCACCTGGTTCTTTTCATCCCAGTACATTTGGAGACCAGCAGGAGACTGGATCAGGAAGAAATAGAGTATTATATGGGAAGAAGAGTGCAGAGCTAGGGCCAGAATGCCATAACCCAAATGCCATGGAAGTGGGAGTGAACGCTCAGTGGCTAGCTTCCAGGCACAGATCCAAGCCTCAGTTCCAGAAGAGCCAGGTCCCCTGCCAGATCTGTTGTTACATCTCATTGAGCTGCTCTTCAGTATGATTTCTTTAATGAGAGAGCAAGAGGTGGAGTTCTAGCTGTGCTTCTGGATGTTTCACAAAAACTTGAGCATGCCCAGGGGATATTACCTGAATGTTATCTGTGAGTGTGGTAGGCAAAAAAAAGAATTGAAAATCATGGGATTAGAGAATTACAGTAGTCCTTATTTGGACCTCTCCAATCTCTTTAATCAGTTTACCCATGACATTCTTGAATTTGACAGAAAAAAATGCAATATATTTGAGCCTGATTGAGTTATCATATCTGATGGGTGCTTATTAATGAAAGTGAGTTTTTTTTCTTTTTAAAAAACAATTTATTTATTTATTTGAGAGAGAGATCACAAGTAGGAAGAGAGGCAGACAGAGGTGGGGGAGAAGCAGGCTCCCTGCTGAGCAGGGAGGCTGATGTGGGGCTCCATCCCATGACCCTGAGATCATGACCTGAGCAGAAGGCAGGGGCTCAACACACTCAACTACCCAGGCACCCCTGAAGGTGGGTGTCTAATGGGTGTAACGAGGCTCTGTCCTTGTTTGATGAAGATACAGAGGCATGCCAAACAAGTTTTCAGGTAACATTAAATTAGCAGTGATAGCTAACATGCTAGATAATGAGTCAGAGAGACTGGGGATCCAAAGCCATCTCAGCATCTGAAATGAACTTAACAGCATGAAGATGAGTGAGGAATACATGTGCTATCCTCTCTAGTGTCCAAACTATCAATTTTATGCAAAAATGTTGAAAGGGACATGCTTAGATCCACTGCATTTGAGGAACATTTTAACTGTCATTCATTTCTTTGTTTGTTCAAAAAATATTTTTCAACACCTTCTTGGTTCAGTGATGGGGATTTGAAGATAATCAGGATAGATATAATTCCTTTCCTTATGGAAGCTAGTAAATAAGAAAGAAAAATAAAGGATGATGTATGCAATGGTAGAATAAAAGCAATATCCTAGGGAGTGCATAACTTTAATAGTAAGGGAAGTTCATTTTGAGAAAATGACATTAAAGCTGAAATCTGGAGAATGAGTAGGAGTTGGCTTACCAGGCAACAGGGAGAGAATGATCCAGCAAGAGGGAACAGCATGGGTAATGGCTAGGAGGCAATATGACATAAAACAGTGAAGGAAGGGGAGGTTTATTAAGACTATAACGTAAAGGGTGGGAGAAATAATGAGAGATGAAATTGGAGAGGGAGCACTAGGGTAGATCTGGAAGGGTTTTGCAAATCAGGTAGAAGAACTTGGGTAGGTTCTTTTCTTTTTTATTTTTAATTAAAGTTTAGTTGACACACAATGTTGCATTAGTTTCAGGTGTACATCATTGTGATTCAACAACTCTGTGTGTTATGCTCTCCTGACCACCAGTGTAGCTACCATCTGTCATCATAGAACATTATTAAAATACCGTGGACTGTGTTCCCTATGCTGTACCTTTCATCCTTGACTTACTCAACTTAGATGGTTTGTGTATGGGGGAGACAACAGGTGAGGTTGAGAAAGCATGAAAAAGGCTGAAGCAAGGAAGTGACTTAATCAAATTTTCATATTAGAAGTTTCCCACCAGCTTTAGTGTAAAGAAGGGAAGAAGTGGGAGGGAACACAACTGGGTGCCCAGTGACCTGTTTTGAGGGTGTTGCAGTCATTGAGGTGAGAGCTATTGGTGCCCTCCTCTAGTGACAGTTCAGATGGAACCAAGTGGGCAGAGCTGAAAAATAGATGGAAGAGGAATCCGGACTTGGTTTGGGTGTGGAGGCAACAAAAGTTTCAAGAGTGACACTTGGACTTTTGCCTTGGGAAAACTGAATAAATAAAGCATTATCTGATTTGGGAAAGAGGGGGAAAGGAGCATATTTGGGAGAGAAAGTGATGTATTCAAATTGAACATGTTGAATTTGAGATGATAAGTTGTTATCCAAATGATGATGTCCAGCAGGCAGAGGGATAAGAATCTGGAAGCCAAGAGAGAGAGATTTGGGCTAATGATACAGATTTAGGAACAAACTCAATCAAAAAAAAAAAAAAAGAGAGAGAGAGAGAGAGATAGAGAATGAGAGAAAAGAAGAAGAAGAAAGAAAAGAAAAAGAAAAAAATAATTTGGTCTTTGGCCATAGTTCTAAAAGTAGGGAGCCTAAGAATACAGAAGGTGACAATTGTGGCTCTGGAGTATAAGATGGTGCAGGAGCAAAGAGCTCT
The DNA here is from genome assembly GCF_964662115.1 of Mustela nivalis. Taxonomy (NCBI): domain Eukaryota; kingdom Metazoa; phylum Chordata; class Mammalia; order Carnivora; family Mustelidae; genus Mustela; species Mustela nivalis. Next base: position 115,562,858 of record NC_139022.1, on the reverse strand, counting down.
GGCTCTGCTCTGTGCAAACTGGGAGAGCCTTAAGTCTCTGAGTTTTGGTTTCTTCATTATAAATTGGGGATTATTTAGATGAGATACTGAAATGTGCAACTTTGTCACCCGAAGAACTGTCCAAGAGCTTGGGGCTGGCCAGCTTCATATACTGGAGGTTTGAGACAGCAATTTATAAATACACAAAAAATTTCCAGAAGAAAAAGGAGATAGAATTGCCCAGTGGGTTCCTGGAGGATAAAAATAGGATAAACTGACAAGAGTTTTAGGGAGACTGACCTCAGCTTATTATTGTGGGAACCTGTTGATAATCAAGATTCTCTAAAGTTAGAATAGTTTGTTTTTCTGGAAGGAGGACTTCCTCCTTTCTGAATTAGAGATCCTATGATTGCAGCTGGAAGAGTCATAGCTATTGTTGGAGGTGGGGTTGGAATGAGCGCCTCGTTTGAATAGGGTGTTTATTTAGGGCCTGGTGTCCTTAGCAAGCTCATTAAAATTTTTATTACAACATTCGTTCTCACATTTGTTCTCTAACCATAAAAGAGATTGTTTTCTCCACTAGGGAAGAGGCTGGAATAGGTCAGGGGCTGCAGGTTTTTTAGATAGAAACATCTTCCTCACTTGAGCCCCCATTCTGCAACAGGACAGCGTCCGTGTCCCAAATACACACAGCACAGCGTCATGGGTCAAGGGCACAGAATTGCCCCGGAGTGCTGCTGTGAGGTTTTGTTTTCTCTCTGACCTCTCTTACCCCTGAATGCTTCATGATCCTTCCCCAGCTGAGCAGTCTTCCTCCTCTCAGCCCTCCCTCCAGGGTACCTCTTCAGGGAAAGCACAGTGGTGTGTAATAAATAAAAAGAGGTCAAGATTTTAAATCTCACCGTCCTGGGTTTATTTTCTGATAGTAAAATGGAAGGAAAATAGAGTGAAACCTCCATGATTTATGGGCTTCCTTCCCTTCAGAGGTTTTCCAGTTGCATCTTTGTGCTATGCTTGACATTTATGATATAAGGGATTAATATCTGGAGAGAAGAGCTGCTGGTGCTAATTATTCAGACCAGCACTGACAGTGAACTGGTGAGCAGCACTCATATGTCAGATCCTATCTATACATTAAGCCTTTAACTTAAAAGAGGTGGGAATTATGAGGCACTATGGGCTTTCTCTGTATAGATTTCACAGAAAAGTCTATAGGATCTATTAGTAAATCAGCCATGATAGAGTTGCTGAAAAACAAGCCAATAAGTATCTGATATATGGAATCTTCAGGAAAGTCTTTGACTTAAGAGATGTGCCAGAGACAATAAAATGCTACAAAGGAGGGAAAATGGAAATGATGGGACTAACTTTTTTTTTTTTTTAACTCAGAAAGGAAAATGTTTGCCTCATCTTCCAATTCTTCGGGTTGTCAGATGTGCCTTATTTCTACTAGCTTTTTGTAAAATTAATCATTTCAACAGTATCAAACAGACTGGGTTGTTACACTTGAAAAATTTTTGATGTTAAACCTTTGAAAAATGCGGTAATGTGATTTTTTTTCTCTCAACAGTTTCTTCCCAGAAGCCAGTTTTAATTTGCAGATGCCAACACATGACTAATGGTTTTATCTCAAAAGATTAGTACACATTAAATCAACACAGGACTAAGGACTCATATTTTATTGCCCTTTTGTATGCGAGAGTCGACATTTTGTGATTCTGACAGATATATTGGCAGCCATCTCCTCACTGAGGAATAGTAGTTTTTAAGTTAATCGGTCACTCGCCTGGTAGACCCTGTTGTTGCCTGTCTAACAGCCGATTCTTCTTCCTTGTTAAAGAACACTGATGGTTCTGTTCAGGAAGCAATGTGCTCTGTCTCAGATAATAAGATAATATTGGTATAAGCCAATAAAAGTAAACTATGCTTTTGCCTGTGACCGGTATAGGATCAAGGAGGTGACCTATTTCTGACCAAAAAAATGTAAGAGAGATAGAGTTTGAATGGGCTCGAGGGAGAAGGGATGATGGTTTCTGGAAAAGAAATGAGAACAGATTATCATGTGGGAGTTAGTCCCTTGTGTCTCTGCTAATTTCCTTCTCAATTTTGGGTGTGGTTGTGGGAAAGCTCATGTTGGAATCATGAGTCGAGACCATGGCCAGTGTTGTGGGTGGCAGAAGAGAAACAGAAAGAGCTGGGCTCTTTCTCATGTCATCAAGCCACTAAACCTCGGCCTACCTCTGGATTCCTTTTGAAACAAGTGACATGTGTCATGATATAAGCCAGTCAGTCATGTTTTCTGTATATTACTAACAATTACAGTTAGGTTGGCAGGCTTGGGAATTGTTCTTGCTTTGTTTTTTTAATTTATAAAAGTCATACTTGGATATAGTAGAACGAAACATTGAACACTATATAAAGGCATTACATAACAAGTGAATGTCCCAGCCCCCAGTACCCTCCTCAGAGGAAATTGCTCTACTTTTAATCACTGCTGCTTTTAGTCCTTGATGGTTATGACTATAATTTAATTTGCCCATTTTTTCCATTCTGAATATACTACTTAGACAATATCTATTGCCTCCTACTATGAAAGATGAGGATTTATCTTCAACTTCTACTCCCGCCCATATTTATTACATTTTCTCTATTGTTTACATTTGAAGCTTTAAATCAACAAATATCACTTTCCACATTTTTACCATATAGAATGCAGTTCTATGATACTAAACTATTCAAGGGAGTATGTTGAAGGCATTGGATTCTCTTGCTTCACACTTACAATCTTCAAAATGATGCTGTACTTTAGTTTGTATTTGTACATTGTTTTCTTGAACAACCATTTTTGTTTTTCTTTTATCCTAAGTTGCTAATTGTTTTACCTTTTTCTTGAGGAAAATGGAAATGCAAATGTTTACATTATACCACTGAGATAACTTTCTCCCCCTTTTTTAGTTTCAGGTATACAACATAGAGATTCAACACTTACGTACTTTGCAAAGTGATCACCGTGATAAATCTAGCTACCATCTGTCACCATACCGTGCTGTTATATTATTAACTATATTCGCCATGCTGTATATTGCATCCCCTTGTCTTATTTGTTTTATAACTAGAAATGTGTACCTTTAATCCCCTCTCATCCTCCCATCCTTTCCCCTCTGGCAAGCACCAGATTGTTCTCTATCTCTAGGAGTCTCTTTCTGTTTTGTTTTGTTTGTTTTGTTTTTTAGATTCCACATATAAGCGAAATTATGTAGTATTTATCTTTCTTTGTGTGACTTATTTAATTTAGCTTGATACCCTGTAGGTCCAAATATGTTGTTGTGAATGACAAGATTCCATTCTTTTTTAAGGATGAAATATGTATATATATATGTGTATATATATACACATATATATATACACACACACACTTATGTATATATATCATTATATAATATATGTTTATAATTATATAATATATAATATAATAATATATATAATGCTGCAGTAAACATAGGCGTGCATATATATATTTTTTGAATTAGTGTTTTAGATTAAATAGCCAAAGATGGAATTGCTGGGTCATATGGTAAATTTATTTTTACTGTTTTGAGGAACCTCCATAGTGGAAGATTAAAGAGGCTGGGCCATTTGCATTACCACCAATAATTCATGAGGGTTCCTTTTTCTCCATATCCTCACCAACACTTGTTATTTCTTGTCTTTTTGATACTAGCCATTGTGAAGGGTATAAGGTGATACCTCATGGTGGTTTTCATTTGTGTTTCCCTGATGCACATTTTTCATGTGTGTTTTGGCCATCTCCAATTCTTCTTCGGAGAAATGTCTATGCAGGTCCTCTGCCCATTTCTTAAGTGGATAATTTTTTTGGCTATTTTATGCTATTGTATGTTCTTTATATATTTTGGATATTAATGCTTTATCATTTATATCATCTGCAAATACCTTCTCTCATTAACTTTTCATTTTGTTGATTGTTTCCTTGGCTGTGAAAAAGCATTTTAGATTGATGTAGTTTCATTTGTTTATTTTTACTTTTACTGCCCTTGCCTAAGGAAACAGATAAAAAATATATCTATATTGCTAAGACATATGTCTAAGAGGTTATTACCTGTATTTTCTTCTAGGAGTTTTATGGTTTCTAGTCTTACATTTAAGTCTCCAATCCATTTTGAGTTTAATTTTATATATGGTATAAGAATGTTGTCCAGTTTCATTCTTTTGTGTGTGGTGGTCTAATTTCATTCTTTGCTTATGGTTGCCCAGTTTTCCCAGCACCATTTACTGAATAGATGATCTTTTTCCCATTGTATATTTTTGCCTTCGTCAGATTAAATGATCATGTAAGTATGGTATTTTTCTGGGCTTTCTCTTCTGTTCCTTTGATCTATATATCTGTTTTTGTGTGTGTGTGTGTGTGTGTGTGTGTGTGTGTGTCAGTACCATACCATTTCGATTACTGTGGCTTTGTAGTCTAGTTTGAAATCAAGGAGTTTAATACCTCCAGCTTTGGGTTTTTGATTTGTTTTGTTTGTTTTTCCCTCAAGATCACTTTCACCATTTGGGCTTTTTTGAGGTTCCATGCAAATATTAGAATTATTTGCTCTAGTTCTATGAGAAATTTGATTGGTATTGTGATAGAGATTGCACTGAATCTGTAGATTGCTTTGGGTAGTATGGACATTTTAACAATGTTAATTCTTCCAATCCATGAGCATAGTATATATTTCCATTTATTTGTGTTATCTTCAATTTCTTTCATCACTGTCTTACAGTTTTCAGCATACAAGTGTTTCACCTCCTTGGATAAATTTATTTCTAGGTATTTTATTTTTTTAATGCACTTGTAAATGGAATTACTTCCTGCATTTCTATTTCTAATAGTTCACTATTAGTGTATAGAAATGTGACAGATTTATGTTTATTAATTTTGTATACTGCAACTATACAGAATTCATTTTTTAGTTCTAATAGAATTTTTTTTGGAGTCTTTAGGATTTTCTATATATAGTATCATATTGTCTGCAAATAGTTAAGTTTTTACTTCTTTTCCAGTTTGGGTACCTTTTCTTTCTTTTTCTTTTACCATATGACCCAGCAATTCCATCTTTGGCTGAGATCCAATAGTATGCTGAATAAAAGTGGTGAGAATGGACATCTTTTCCTTATTTCTGACCGGAGAGAGATAGCATTTAGCTTTTCACCATTGAGTATGATGTTAGCTGTGGGTTTGTCATATATGGCCTTTATTATGTTGAGTTGTGTCCTTTCTAAACTGACTTTGTTGAGATTTTTTATAATAAATGGATGTTGAATTTTGTCACATGCTTTTTCTGTATCTATTGGGATGATCATATGATTTTTACCCTTTTTTTGATGTGTTGTATCACAATGATTTGCAGATGGTGAATCTTCCTTATATTCCTGGAATAAATCCTACTCAATCATGGTATAGTGTCCATTTAATGTATTGTTGGATTTGGTTTGCTAATATTTTGTTGAGGATTTTTGCATATATATTTATTAGGGATATTGGCCTCTAATTTGTGTGTGTATGTGTGTAGTCTTTGGTTTTGGTATCAGGTTAATGCTGGCCTCATTGAATGAGTTTGGAAATGTTTCTTCAGTTTTTTGGAATAGTTTGAAAAGGAGAGGTATTAATTTTTCTTTAAATGCTTGGTAGAATTTCACTGGTGAAGATGGCTGGTTTTGGACTTTTGCATGTGCAAAATTGATTTAGTTGTGTTATCAGTCTGTTTAGATTTTCTATTTCTTTTATTTAGTTGTGAAAGACTCCACGTTTCTAAGAAGTTATCTATTTCTTCTAGGTTGTCCTATTTCTTGGCATATAATTATATTAGTTTCTTAGGATCCTTTGTATCTCTGTAGTATTGGTTGTAACTTCTCTTTTGTTTCTGATTTTTATTTGGATTCCCTCTCTCTCTCTCTATCTTTTTTTATTTATTTATTTTTTGGATGGTTTATCAATTTTATGTGTCTTTTCAAAGAACCAGGTCTCACTTTCATTGATCTTTTCCATTTAAGGGGTCTTTGTTTCATTAATTTCCACTCTAATCTGTATTATTTCCTTCCTTGTATTAACTTTGAGCTTTGTTTGTTCTTTTTTCTAGCTTCTAAGTGTAAGGTTAGATTGTTTCTTTGAGATTTTTCTTATTTGTTTTGATGAGCCTGTATTGATTGCTATGAACTTCCCTCTTAGAACTGCTTTTCCTATGTCCAGTAGATTTTGGACTGTTCATTTCCATTTTCATTTGTCTCAAGGTATTTTTAAAAAATTTATTCTTTTTTTTTTTTAATTGGCCCTTTGGTTTTTATTTTTTTGAGACAGAGAGTAGGGAGGGTGCAGGAGGAAGCAAGAGAGAGAATCTTATGCAGGCTCCAGGTCCAGCCTGGTGTGGAGCTCCATCTCACAGCTCTGATCATGACCTGAGCTCAAATCAAGAGTCAGGTGCTTAACCAACTGAGCCACCTAGGTGTACTGGCCCTTTGGTTTTATATAATAGCATGTTGGTTAGCCTCCATATGCTCATATTTTTTCTAGTTTTCTCTTGAACTGATTTCTAATTTCAGACCATTATAGCTGGAAAAGGTACTTGATATGATTTCAGTTTTAAATTTATTGAAAGTTGTTTTGTGTCCTAACATGATCTGTGTTGGAGAATATTCCATACGCACTTGAAAAGAATGTGTATTTGATGTTTGACGTTGGATGCTTTGTATATATCTATTAAACCCACTTGTTCTAATGTGTTATTTAAGTCCAGTATTTCTTTATTGATTTTCTGTCTGCATGATCTACCCATTGAGGTAAGTGGGTTGTCAGAGTCCCCTACTATTATTGTATTATTGTTTATTTCTCCCTCTAATATCTAATAACAATATTTGTGTGATTTATTTAGTTGCCTCTATATTGGATACATAGGTATTTAAATACATAGGTATTTAGTTGCCTCTATATTAGATACATAGGTTATATCCTCTTGTTGCATTGAGCCCTTTATTATTATATAATGTCCTTTTTTGTTTTTTGTTAAACTCTGTTTTAAAATCTGTTTTTAGAGTCTTGTATCAGTATTGCTACACAGGCTTTCTTTTTGCTTCCATTTGCATGGAATAACTTTTTCCATATTTTCATTTCCTGTCTGTTCATGTCTTTAGTTCTGAAATGAGTCTCTTGTAGGCAGCAAATAAATGTTTTTGTTTTGTTTTGTTTTTTTGTCCATTCTGCCACTCTTTGTCTTTTAATTGGAGAATTTAGTCTGCTCACACTTAAAGAAATTATTGCTAGTTATGCACTTACGGTTGTTTTGTTGTTTTCTGGTTGTTTTTATAGTTCGCCATTCCTTTCTTCTTCTCTTGCTCTCTTGCCTTGTGATTTAGTGACTTTTTTTAGAGTTATGTTTGTATTCCTTTCTCATTTGTGTTTATGTATCTCTTATAGATATTGAGTTCGAGGTTACCATGAGGTTCATAAAACTTCCTATGTATAGGAAGCACTATATTTGCTCTCCCCCACATTTTATGTTTTTAAGATCATATTTTACTTCTTATTAGTTTGTGTATCCCTTGACTAATTATTACAGGTCTAGATGATTTTCCCACACTGTCTTTTAGCTGCATACAGGCTCCAGGGGATTGAGTACATAGGATTTATACATAGGATTTTCTCTCCCTTCTGTTTCTGAGATAATCAGACCAGCTTAATGCGTTGGATGAGATGGAGATTTCCATTTGTCACAACTCTGCATTGTTAGGTAAGTGGATAAAATGTCCAGGACAGCTTAAGACCAAGTCAGATGTCAACAACCTCAGCCTTCTTTCCTTTCATGGGTTTATGCTTCTTTTCTTAAGTTTAGGTTTTTGGGGTCATAATTTACATTTAGCAAGTTTCAGCCTTTAAAGATATTTAGTTTGGTGAGTTTTTCTAAGTATATACAGTTGTGTTACTACCATCATAATCAAGACAGAGAATAGCTTCATCAATCCAAAAGTTTCCCTTGGGTCCCTTCTCAAATCTCTCATCTTAGCTTTGGATTTCTTTGAGTGTTAGTAAAACTCAGTCCTATAGATAACTGTGACTGCTTCCCCCTGCTGCTGTGTGGTTATCCTTCTCTTACAACTGTCTCTACTAACCAGCAGAACCAGTGATCTGACTGTGAGCTTTGTGGGTGGGACAGAAAGGTCTTCCTTTAGGGCATGTGAGTCCAGAGTGGGTAACCAGCAAGTCTTTGGCTCAAACTCCACAGTATATAGTTCTTTTAATGCAAGGGGATAGGAATGGAGTGGGAAGTGCTACCTGGACCTGATATTTCAGAAATAGTCCTTTAATTAATTACATTGATTATTGCTTGACATCCTATTTCCGCTCCTGTTTCTTTTTTTTTCTTTTTTTTCTTTTTATTTATTTGACAGAGAGAAATCACAAGTAGGCAGAGAGGCAGGCAGAGAGAGAGGAGGAAGCAGGCTCCCTGCAGAGCAGAGAGCCGGACGTGGGGCACGATCCCAGGACCCTGGGGTCATGACCTGAGCCGAAGGCAGCGGCTTTAACCCACTGAGCCACCCAGGTGCCCGTCCACTCCTGTTTCTTGTCATTTACACATTTAGGGGCTCCTAGGTCTCTCCTATGAAGAATGGCTCCCACCTCCGTGGTAGCCTTCTTACAGCTGTGATCTGGGTCTCAACTTCCTTCATTCTGGTTTATCCAGTAATACAGTCCCTTCTTCTTCTTTGCCAAGAAATTTATCGAAATATATTTCTTACCACTATTCTTCCCCCTAATCACAATGGTGTCATGACTTTATTCCAGCTGTATTTCTTTATCATATGTGCCATGTGACTTCCTTGAAGGAATGGAAGTAAACACATGCTTGGTGTGTCATCTTGAAGTGCAGGTCTTCAAGAGACCGATTCATAGGATTCTATGATATATCCGAGAGGTCAGCAAGGAGACAAATTATTTAAATGTCTTCTTAGATGAAACATTTCAGGTAAAAGAGGAAATGTGGTCTATACCACTGAACAGGCTTCGTGACTCACATTACTGTTAGTATGTACTTTGGCTTTCAACATTAGAGTCATTTATTGATTGATTTTCAAGTAAAAGGAAGTAAACTCTTAATTAAAAGAAAAATGAACAGACTCACAGTTTCATGAAGCACCCCAAAGATGCTTATGTATTGGCATCTTAGACAAGTATAGTTTAGTTTTCGCCGTACTACAAATACGGACTTAGAGTAGGTTACTTCACCAACCCACATAACATGTTTGTGATATAGACGGAAGCTATAATTTAATCTTTACTGATGTGGAACCTGAAACAAGTCAGCTTGATCTAGGTCATAAAGAAATTTAAAAGAGAGTCAGGGCATTATATTGAAATCTACTAAAGTGAATATAAAAATACAGGATCTACAATGCCTCACCTTGCTTCCCACTACTTTTCTTTGGGGCGGGGGAAGCTTTAGAAAAAGAGAGTTAATTTAAAATCAAAAACAAAGCACCCATTTCTCTTTCTAAACCATAATTTATCACTGAGATATCTTTGATTTTTGGTCTTCTCTTTCTCTTCATTAAAATTATAGGGAGCAGAGAAAGGGAATGATATTAAAAATATTCTGTGTTTGCATTGCAGAGAAAGAATCTTCCTGCAAACACATTTTTCTAGTGGATGGTCTACAGTCTTCTCACCATGGGCTCATACAGTTATAATTCCATCAGTAAGGACTCTGTATTCAATGAGGAGAGAATGGAAGAGAGGGAGGGCATCCCAGCTTTGAAACCTCTTGTGAGAGGTCGGTGCCCAGTATGTTCTGTAGGTGAGAAGGTGGTGAGGACCTCATGTTGATCACCTGTTTTTCTGTGGGGCCTTAGCTGTCATCTCTTCCCTGTCCTTCCTTCGAGGACCTGGACATATTAAAGAGCCATAGTACGGGCCTAATGTGTTTGATGTTGAGATGGTGAGAAATCCAATGTTTACCTTGCAAAGCCCTATCAGAGATGCTATCCTATATGATAACTTTGCTCCTGATATGTACTTTTATGTAGGTCAATGATGTTTTGGGTAAGCTCTCACTGCAGCAGTAGAATCTAACCCAGCTCTGTCATGACCGTCTGTCTGATGAGAGCAGTCTACTTACCCTTCACATGGGCTCAGTTTCTCACCTCTCAAGAGGGGATTGCCATGTAGGCCTGTCTACGTGAAGTAACAGGTACACAGAGGTGCCTCAGTTTTGGAAGGCACAAATCTCACTGCAAATGTAAGACTCTGATACCATGGCTTCCCTCTCTCCTGTTCCAGTTCCATGCCTGGCCCTGCCCACAAAAACCAGCAGTCTTTTATCACCTGTGGTGGCATCTTGGGCTCTCATGCATTGGGCTTGGTCAATGTCTGCCAGTAGTCACTCGGGTCATTCACCGATTATGTCCTCCCTGCTTGGGGCCTGGGGCAGTATTCCAGCAGCCAGTCTCTCTGCAGTCAGGCGCTGCCTCGCCTTCTGCCTTGTTGTCACACACTGAGACCTTGTCAGAGCACAGTCGCCACCTCCCAGTCCCAGGTCACAAGGTCTGGGAGCCCGCCCTGAGCTGGAGATGAGGAAAGACAGGGAGGTGCTGAGTGAGTTTGTGTGTGAGCATGCAAGGGTGAGGCCAGGCTGAGCTCACATGTGAAGAATTTGAAGAATTGGGTGTAGGGAGAAGACATAGAACAGGCTGAGGCAAGGGGAAGCATGTGTCCAATGGGTGTGAAGGCAGCTAATGCTGTGTGAGTGAGGAGGAAGCAAGAAGACCAGGATGTGCCATCTGTGAACTTGATGTTGCTTGTTGCTTTTCAAGTCATTTCCCCCCTGCTGCTCCTGGGCCCTGTGTGCACATTTCCCTCCATTGTGTCTCTTCCCCTCTGAACTTAGCCAGGAGGGGGATGGGAGGAAATGTGAGGGTTCAGTTAGGGAGAGAGAGAATTGCGCTGCCCTCCAGCTGCCACAGCAGAAATGACGGCAAGAACCAGTCTGTCTGGAACAAGAAACCTTTGAAAAACACAACCTTTGGGCAATCCTATTATTTGGGCTTTTTCCTGGAAGGAAAAGAAAGGACAAATGAGAGAAGTGAAAAAAGAAAAACATATTTAAAAAAGGACCAGGCTTACTTATTAGTGAATTTTCATGGTTAACATTTTAATTGTTGTTAACTAAACATGTGTTGAGGACAGCATGTAAGACTATCATCTCCCCTCCAGTAGCATGCCCATCTCATTCCCCAGTGTCAGGTAATAGGTCCAGCAGCAGCAGATGGTGTAGGGCTGGCGGGTCAGGGCATGAGCGTTCCCTTACCAGCAACCAGAAACATTCCATTATACTCTCTTCTCAGACCCAGTTTTTGAAGTCCCATTCATCAGGGAGAGGGTGAGCTAGAGGACAGGGAAAGGTGAGTAAGTCAAGCTAAGGTTGAAACTCTAGGGTTGGTAACCTGGAGCCCATAGGCTTGAAGCTGTCTGTGTTGCCCTCCTCTGGCAATGCTCACCTTCTAGGTGAGAAATCACAGAGGTCCAGGGCTGAGTGGCTCTCACAGGAAAGGACACATGTGAAATTCTGCTCTGGGAATCCCCAGCGTTGAAGATGCTTCACTCTCAGAAAAAGAAAATCTCTGAGTCAAGAGATTTGCTAAGTGAAGTGATTGAAAGAAGAGAAGGAACAAGGGTTGCATCTATCAGGAAAGGAGAATGTGTGACTACTAGTGTATTCTAGCTGTCTTGCGTAATGATATTTCTTGTCCCTGACAGCAGTCTAGTGAAGCAAGTCAGTTTTATAATCCCATTGTGCATACAAGGGGACTGAGGCACAGAGAGTCTCTTTGCCAAAGTCACATGGTTTTGTGGAACATTCTGGCGGCTTAATGGAGTTCCCATTCTCCATTGTTCCTAAGTTTGTATTATTCCTGTAATTGGAAGCAAGGAAGTAGATCATGATAGGATGAACTATCATAGCTCATAGAACTGAACTATGATAGGATACTGTAGTGCTGAAGAACTATGTGAGGCGATCTATTCTATCTTGGTCAATATCTGCATTTTTGAATTGAAGACACCACATTGCCCAGGGTCAGGCAAGGTGGGCTCGGAGTGCTTTCCCATCTCAGAAAGGGGAGCCACCATCTATTCAAGCCTTCTAGCCAAAAACCTCGGTGCCATCTTGCTGACTCTCTCTCCCCTCACATATGGGATCCAACTCTAAAGTATCCATTCCTTCCCCTTTTCTCTCCCAAATTTATATACTCGTCTCCTCATCAGTATTTTAAAATCCATATTCTACCCACAAGCTATAGTGATTAAAAAAAAAAAAAAAGGAGTCTCTCACTCCTCTGCTTAAAGTCTATCAAATACTTCCTGTACTCTTAGATTAAAATCTCATCTCCTCACTATGGCTATGAGGCCCTCTAGGAGCTACTCTTTTTCTACCGGGCTCACTTAGGGTCACTCTCCATCTTGCAAGCTGTCTCTTGCTACACTGACCTCCTTTCTTTGCCTTGGACATAGGAGATTTCTCATCTCAGAATGAGATGCCTGAAATGCTCTTCCTTGGAATTTGGCCAGTATCTTCCTTCTGTCAGGTCTGCTTACGTATTAGAAAAGACTTCCTGAGAGCCATATCCTAAGGGCGTCCCCAACAGATACTATCTGCCACACTTCCCCATGTCTTTTTTTCACAGCATTTTTCAGAATCTGTAATTTTTCTAGTTATCTGTGAATCTATTGTTTTTCTCCATTAAAATGTAAGCGTCTTGAAGAACAGGATTTTCCTGCTGTGTTCATCTTTGTTTTCTAAAGCTTAACCTGAAATGTAGTGCCTGAAATGTAGAAAATGCTTAAACATATTTGTGGATTGAATAAATGACCAAATAAACTCAGGCTTCATGAGTCTTAGGTCAGAGTTCCTTCCTTCCCTAGCCCTTAATATATAAGCTTTATGACATACTCAAGAGCGCCCAACAGCCAGTAGACTCAGGAGAATGGATAACTGGAAAGAAGAAAGAAAGCCTGGATACAGATGGGGAGCGTGGGAAGGGAGATCAGAGACTGAGTCTTGACTGTGGTCTCTGCCAAGATCACCAGTGAGTATTTCTTGATTCCTCCACAAACATTTGTGATGGAGTCTTATTACGCATAATAGCAAATTCCAAAGCAGCAGTGACAGCATGAAAGCATGAAAGGCTAAGGAAGCAATTCCTGAGAAGAGAAAGTAGATTTTGGTAAGCAGTTCCTTCATCTCAGTACTTTCTATGGATTTCACATAAGGGGTAATAACATTTTTATTTGCACATTTGCCTTGAAAATAAGAATGGTCTTATTTACCTGATTTCAGAATGGAAAGGATTCAAGCATACTTTAAAATTGTTCTTGCTATTTTATGTTTCTAGTAAGTTCAAACTGTACTGGGTCTTAAGGAGCAGGAATCCAGAAAATAGTGATTTAAAAAATTAGATGATTATTATATTTGGAAGTTGGAGGTCTAGGGCTGAGACTGGGGCTCCATGAAGTCCCCAGGTCCCCTTCTTTATTTCTACTCAGTAATCCTTACCCTGTTCTTGGGGCATCAAGGTCATAATATGGTCGCTCCCCGTGTAACATTATGAATCCAGGCAGGAATTAGGGTAAGGACAAAGGATCTGGTCATTGGAGTCTACCTCCCTTTCAAAGGGCCTTCCCACACATTGTATCTGGTGACTTTCAGTTTTATTTCATTGGCCTGAACTGTGTTACATGGCCATTCGTAGATGCAAAGGAGGGTGGGAATAGTAGCTTTGACCTGGGCTCATTGCTACTCTGACAAAAATCAAGGTTCTCTTAGTAAAGAAGAAAGGAGAATGGTTATTGAGTAGGCACTGAGCAGTGAGTTCCACATTACATACCATTTTGGCATTTTATTCAAGTTAATGTGCCTTCTGGGAGAACAAACCAAACTTTAGCAAACAAAAGTAAATCTTCTATAAACTCATCTCTTCTCGGTGTACCCATCCAAAAGCATAGAAGTGATTTTTGTTCTGATATTTCCTATGATGCATGTTACAATTTTACTCTGGTAGTATAGATCATCCTGAATTGAGTATATTTGTGGGTGCATATGTGTAGTTATTTATACAGCTGCCTCTGATGATTAAGCATCTTTTAGTACCTTTCCAACTCTCACTTTCTTATTTTCTATGTGGATACTTCAACCACTATTTCTTTCCAGCTCCCAAATCTGGACATCCGAGCCAATCTTCACTCATGACTCTGCAGTCCAACATATCTACCTTCATCAGGTTCAAGATTTAGTCTTCTGGGAACCTTCATTTCAACATGCCCAAGTAAACTCATTGTCTTTGCCTCCCCAATTTTTCCCTCTTCTGTGTTGCTCGCCTCAATGAGTGTACCTGCCCGGGTCAGAAATCTGGGAATCTTTCTGAATCCCCCTTCACAGTCCTTCCTTCCCACGACCATCTCATGTTAGAATCTTGTCCAGGTAGTACACTCCATATTCTCCTATCTTTCCTCTTCCCTCTTCTTCCTTGCCATGTCTTGGGCTCACCCAGTTTGTACCAGCTGTTTTTAGCTGTTTTGTTGTTGCCACAATAAGTATCTCATGTTAGATTTCATTTTGTGAATAGCTTTGCATGCCATCCAGGATGTGTAGCTCTCTGTGATATTTTCACATTTAGTGTGCTTTCATTTAGATAACATTAAAAAAATCTAAGCAATTTGGGATCACCCGGATGGCTGCCTTAGAAGTGAGTGCTGACAATTGACTTCAGTGCCTGCACAGGCTTTTGTGTTTTTATGGTAGCAATGGGCATTACTATAATTACCAATAGCCTACCCAAAAAAAGAAGGCAGAGGGACTTTGTATTCCAATATGAGGCATTTGGGAAATATAAAGTTCAATGAAATCACTGTCTTTTGTTATTTTAACAAAGGTTTTACCTTAGTTTAAATAAGTAAAACCATGGCCCCAAAGGTATAAGTTGCTGAATTCAAAAAAACCTATACTGGGACAATGAGTCCGCTGTTAGGAGTGGAAATCTGTTTCCATACCATTGGTATCTTCATTCCAGTTGATACCACTTGTATTACCGGTCACATTGAATATCATTAATTTGAGTGTTATTATTTTTGTTAGTTTAAATTTAATGTATAGATGTTTATCCTTGCACAAGAACTCTAGATGTAAGATGCTCACACATAGTTTAGTTTTGTACAAATCTAAATAGTAATATGCTAACGATATCCAATGGCACTTGAGGTCTATGTATACTCTTAGGGTGAGTCTATCACTCAGGTGGTCTAGAGCAGGGTCAGCAAACTTTTCATGTAAAGGGCTGGGTGGTAAATACTTCAGGGACTGGCGGCTATACAGTCTCTGTCAAAACTGCTTCACTCTGGGGGTCCCTGGGTGGCTCAGTTGGTTAAAATCTCTGCCTTCAGCTCAGGTCATGATTCCAGGGTCCTGGGATAGAGCCCCGCATCAGGCTCTCTGCTCCGCGGGGAGCCTGCTTCCTCTCTTTCTCTGCCTGCCTCTCTGCCTACTTGTGATCTCTGTCTGTCAAATAAATAAATAAAATCTTAAAAAAAAAAAAAACTGCTTCACTTTGATACGGTAGCATGAAAGCAGCCACAGATAATATGTGAAACATATTTGCATCGCTAAGACTTTGTTTACAGAACCAGGCAGGTGACTGATATGGACTTCCTGTCTTGTGCACTGACTCCGGGCTAGAGAGCATGATCCCAGTTCCTTGACTTGACATAGGTCTGTTTCTCTCTCTTGATTCCTCTCCCACCCACTCTTCTGAAGAGTCGCTGTGTTCCAGCCACAACAGAGCTGCTTTATCTCCCAAGCATGCCACACTCCCTTGTGCCTCAGCTCATGTGCCCTGACACTTCCTTTCTTATTTTCTTAAACCAACTAACTCCTCCTCACCCTTGAAGATGAAACTTAAAACGTGCTTCCTCTCAGAAGATGTCTTTGGCCCCTGGTGACTGAGTTGATGCTTCTGTCTGCCCCTCTGGGTTTCTTTAAATTCACTCCGTGCTCCCATAACATTTTTAAGAAACTCATCTGTATTGTAACTGGACATTTATTTAACTATTTTGCTGTCTTCTCATCTAGGCTGAACTCCTTCTTCTCTGTAGCAAATGCTGTTCCATCCTTGCAATTATTATTCCCAGTGCCCAAATTTAGAGGATTGATGGAGAGAACAGAAGGAAATGAGCGGGAGTGTCACATCAATGATGTATTTACCCAACAAAACTCAGAAATACCCACGTTTTCCTGAAATAGGCAAAGTTAGGTATTCTTCCCTCTGTGGGAATGGGGGTTTGTGAGTTTTGTCAGTTTTGAAGAAGTAAAGGGAGTTTTATGTTTATACATCTGGGCTTTGTGACTGCAAATCGATGCCTGGGACAAAAGTTCACCATGACAAATGGAGGAAAACAGTTGAAAAATAAAAGACAAGAAGAAAAAGAGGAAAACCTTTCAACGTATGTTTGGTGGAGTGTAGGTAGGTAAACTGAGTTGGAGATGTTAAGTCTGGATTTTGAGCAGGGGGGAGCTCAGAAGGGACTGTTGAGGGAAGCAGGCCTGGAAGTGGTGAAGAGGATGGGAGCAGTAACCCCAGGGAAGGGGGAGATTTGGGGAATCAGGCATCAGCAATACTGGTTCTGTCCCTTTGCCTCTCCTTCTCTCTGCTCTCTTTCTCTCTTTCTGTTTCCTCTAGATGTTTCTACCTTACCTTGTCTTCTTCTGAACAAACTATAATATGGTACCAAAGTAAATATTGTATTACTCATTTAAAGTTTTCTTTTCTCACACTCCAAGACCTAGCAATTGCACTATCATACCCCCAAGATACAGATGTGATCCAAAGGGCCATCTGCTCCCAATGTTTCTAGCAGCAATGTCCACAATAGCCAAACTATGGAAAGAGCCCAGATGTCCCTCTACAGATGAATGGATAAAGAAGATGTGGTGTATATATATGATGAAATATTACTCAATCATTCAAAATCATTCAATGTAGATGAAACTAGATGGTATTACACTAAGCAAAATAAGTCAATCAGAGAAAGTTAATTATCATATGATCTCATTCATATGTGAAATTTAAGAAACAAAAAAGGATCATAGGGGAAGAGAGGGAAAAATAAAACAAGATGAAATGAGAGAGGGAGACAAACCACAAGAGACTCTTACTCATAGAAAACAAACTGAGGGTTGCTGGAAGGGAGGAGGGTGAGGAGTTGGGGTAACTGGGTAATGTACATTAGGGCACGTGGTACAATGTATACTGGGTATTATATAAAATTAATGAATCACTGAACTCTACTTCTGACACTAATAATACATTATATGGGTTTTTTTTTAAGATTTTATTTATTTATTTGACAGAGAGATCACAAGTAGGCAGAGAGTCAGGCAGACAGAAAGGAGGAAGCAGGCTCCCTGCTGAGCAGAGAACCCAATGTGAGGCTCCATCCCAGGACCCTGAGACTGAAGGCAGAGGCTTAACCCACTGAGCCACCCAGGCGCCCCTAATACATTATATGTTAATTAATTGAATTTAAGTTTTAAAAATTCCTTTCTCTGTTTGAAAGTTGTTGTTGTGTTGTGTTGATGTGGGTCAGTTGATCTCCTTTTGCTTAAAATAGTAACAACTCAAGCCACTCAACTTTTAGAAATTTTAATTTTTTCTATATTACTTGTTCAGGGAAAAGAAAAAGATCTCTACTATGGTCACACATTTTAGGAAAAACTCAAATCCTAAAAATACAAAGTTAAGGATAATTCTTTTATCCTATTTGATAATGTAATTATTATGCTAAAGGGGAAAATATATTAAAAATTAAGTAACTAAGCCATGACTGACTAGCAGTGAAAATACTATATGGAAAATAAAGTAATTTTTTCAAAAAAGGGTAATGGGATAAAATCAGGGAGAATGGCTGGGGCTGCCAGGAGTCGCACCAACACGCACACAAATCTACATGAACAATATGGTGAAGTAAAGATACTGTGGCTGAATTGCCTAGTCAGAAAAATGTCTTTGAAATTTGAAAACCAAGTTGCGATTTTAAGATTTATGAGTGATTTTAAGACTAGACTAGATTCTTGAGTCATTCTCTGAGCTTTTCTGTATGTGATTTAGATACTGCTCTGGGAATTTCAGTATTATATATGTGCTTTTATACCAAACACAGGTCATGTATACATTACTAAGGAACAGGAAGTAATCAGATCCTCCACAGGAAACAACATTGGACACATTTTATTGTTAAGATTATTGCTTATGATTTGAGAAATGTTAACAATTGTCATCTGATCATTAAAATCAATATTCTTCTGTCCTGAGTAGTTCTAATTAGATGGTGTTCATGATTTTATGCAACCATGATGATATTTTACCAGGTTATATTACTAATAGGGTTCAAATTTCAGATTTTTTAAAAAAAGATTTTACTTATTTGAGAGAGAGAGAGATTGAGCATATGAGTGTGTCTAGGGGATGGGGGTAGAGGCACAGGCAGAGGGAGAAGAAGACTCCCCATAGAGCAGGGAGCCTGATGCAGGGCTCAATCCCAGGACTCTGAGATCATGACCTGAGCTAAAGGTAGATGCCTAACCCCACTGAGCCACCCACATGCCCCTCAGATTTTTTTTTTTTTTTTTTTTTAATAAGGAAGACCTAGTGTCTTCTTTAGTCAACAGATGGAGGCCAGTCATCCTTGCCTGGAAACATCATCATCATCACACCTTGTTTTGTACCAGATGTGTGTAGCAGCTCAGTGCTCATGTCAACCATGTAAGATGAGTTCTATGGTTTCCCATGTTACAGAGACAGACAGGATAGATAACTCTCCCAAGGTCACACAGGAAGGGTAGAGCCAGGATGACATCCCCTACAGTCTGGCTTCTGAGGCTATGTGCTTTACTGTACCACATGCTTTACTTCTGCTCATGATTCTAATTCCCACATATGCCAATTTCCTCTCATTGCTGTAGGATATTCCTTCCTTGTCACAGTCTATTTATGATCTATATGCACCTTTCGTGAATAAAACCGACAGAGCTTTGTCTGTATAAATGACCTGTGTTAATGTCTCTTGGCATTAAGATGGCTCCTGGGGAAATAGAAATTATATTTTGCAGCCCTTGTCTGGTTTCCTCAGTAATGGATTATGTCTACAGGATATGAATTCAACCTGTGGAAAAGCTGAAAGAATCATCATTAATAACGGGACAGCTGACATCATACCACTCCTGATGTGACACACGAAGAAGGACACAACATCATCTATGTGCTGGTACTGCCAAAATGTTTCACCTGAATCTAATCATGAGGAAACAATGAGGCCACCACACATTTAAGGATATCCTGCACATGAGCTGACCTGCACTCTTCAAAGGCATCAATGTCATGAAAGACAGAAAGGATGAGAAAATCTTGAAGATTGATGGAGACCAAAGAGACAGGAAAATGAAATGTAATGCGTGGGCCTCATTTGGGTTCTGGATCAGGAGGGAAAAAGGCTGTAGAGGACATCATTGGGAAAAAGAGGTAATTGTGAATCTGGATTGCATATTTGATGCTGTTGAGTCTCCTGAGTGTGATAATTGTGTAAGAGAATGCCATTGCTCTTAGAAGACAGATATAATTGTGTGTGTGTGTGTGTATAAATATACCCATATCCACACAGATAGATAAGTTAATAGAATGTTAACAGGGAATCTATACGAATGATAAATTGGTGACTATTGTACTATTCTCAGAACTTTTTGGAGGGTTTGATATGTTGATAAATGCTTTAAAAATGGGATACAGAAAAGGGGAAGTAAGTGGGGATACATATAGATTAAACAGGATTTGCCTTGAGTTGGACATGCTTGAAGCTCGGTGTCAAGTTTGTAGAGTTCATCATGTTATTCTACTTTTTCATATGTTTGGAATTTTCCCTAATGCAAAATTGTGAAAATCAGACTCAGTCACGTTTCACCATACTTATTCTCAAGAAAGGATAAGGATAAACTGCTATGAAGATTCTCTACTTTTCTGTATCTTGCCTTCACCCCTACTCCTGCCTACCCCAGCTACCATTTTCCCTTGCCTGGATCCTGACTCCACCCCTACTACCCTTACTCCACTCATTTCTTATCCAGCTTGAAGCCAAAGTGATTTTTTAATTTTTTTTAAATCTTACCAAGCCCTACCAAAAGCCCTTCAAGTTCTGCCCACCATTTTTAGAGGAGGCTGTCCACTTCTGCCCAGCCTGGGCCTCTTTTATGCTCCACCTCCTGTCCCTGCGTCCTAGGCTCAGTGCTGTTTCAGATCTCTGCTTCCTAGCCCATTCTTCTCTACACCTGTGGCTCCTCCCTCTCACTGGAATGCTCTTTTCCCTCTTTATTTACTTAGGTGTGTATTCATTCTTCAAACATCAATTCTTTGTGAAATCCTTTCTGGGTCTATCTGCTTAGGATAAAGGCCTAGTATGGGCTTTTAGGGAAGTAGGCACATTTCTCTGGTAATATTTACCCTAACAGGAACAACAGTTCTCTGCAATTGCATTAATGTTTTCTGCTGTCACCAGGTTGCAAGCTCTCTCCTGTATTTGTTTTGCTCACCATTGTGTCCATAGTCAGATCTCGATACTGATACACATTTGTTTTTATGATACATATATTTTTTTAAGATTTTATTTATTTATCAGAGGGAGAGAGGGGGAGAGAGCGAGCACAGGCAGACAGAATGGCAGGCAGAGGCAGAGGGAGAAGCAGGCTCCCCGCTGAGCAAGGAGCCCGACGTGGGACTCGATCCCAGGACGCTGGGATCACGACCCCAGCTGAAGGCAGCTGCCCAACCAACTGAGCCACCCAGGCATCCCATATGTACCTTCCAAAATAGTTTTTTCCCACTAAAAATATTTAGAATTTTTGTCTTTATCAAGTTCCATCGTACTTACCTTAAAAGGGATAGGCGATTGTCTCCTGAAGCTCTCCATTCCAGGTCTTTTTTTTTTCCCCCTGTAACTGAGGCTAATTTCAGTTCTTAAGTTGACGTGATCCCCTCTGACAATATAGAAACATTATTGTCATAATGCTCCTTGAAAAATAGGTTAAGTCACTTGGCTTCTGTTTGCTTTCATAATCGATATGACTTCATGCAAAATGATGCAGCAGTTCACATCATTCTGTCAGTCCCTGTGAAGGAAATATTGTTTTCCAAAATTAAAATTGCGAATCAACTCACAGGAGGATGTCATCAAATAAACAAAGAATCATCGCTTATATTGCACTGCCAAGTTTTTGATAAGCTTAATTCCTCTAAATGCATTTAACTTTAATGAAGAGTAATACAATTTAATAACAACATAAAATGGAATCATTTATCTTCCCAGTCCTAAACATTGGGCAGATGTCTTCTCCTTAATCCATCCTTTCACATGCCAACTTTTTTTCTTTCTTCTTCAGATTTGTCTCTCCTCATTTCTGTATATGCAGTTTGGGGAGTGATCCATATGTACATGTTTAATTAAATCACTCATCAGGCTATAGTTTTCACGGTTGGAAATCTCTGGGGTGTGTTATTTTAAGTTCTTGAGGCAATGATATTTATATAACCCAATAAAATTTGGTACTTATTAGTATATTAGTCAAAATTGTTTCAGTTGGAAGTGACATAAAACCAAACTCAAACTGACTTAAGCAGAAAGGGGGAATTTATTGAGACACATAACTGGGGAGACCAAAGGTGGATGCTGGTTTCACAAGCTCAGATGAGGTAGGTAGATGTCTCTCCTCAACTCCTGACTTGCTTTCTTCTGTGTTAGCTTCATTCTCAGGCAAGGGCCTTACTAACACCTGGCAAACGAACGTGTGTGAAGCAACAGTAGGTCGTTCATTGATACAGGGTGACCTTCAGATATGTACAAATGAGGAAACGGTCTTCAGAGCAGACTGGGATTTGGAGTCTGCCTGGATATCTGTTAATTTAATCTGCATTTTCATTTATTTATTTATTTATTTAGGCTTATAGAGAGAGGAGGGATTTTGTTAGAAGGCCCCTGTGAGAGGGGCAAGGTGGGGGAGCCTCACTAGTTTTAGTTTTTTCTCTATGAAAGGCAGAATTATAACAGAAGGTGAAATCACTGTTTTTATAAAGGATTTTATAAACTATGAAGGGAATGCAGCACAATTTTGGTGTTTTTAGGGCATGAGAGCTTTGAAATGCTTCCAGGGGACATTAGTGCAACAGAGGACAGCATCTTACAGAAAACAATGATGTGTGTAAAAGCTTTAGCTTCATTCCTGAACACCCTCTGGAGACTTCCAGAGCTACTCGAGTCTCTGGGGCACAGAGGCAGAGTAATATGGGCTACAATAACAATAGAGTTAGCCCCGTGTTCTGTGGAGGGTATTTCGAATTAGTTTTATATGGTAGATTCCATGACCCCAAAGGTTTTCTACAGAGAGGGAAACATTGTGGAAGACGTTGTCAGAGTTAGACTTAAGTACATGAGAAGATACAAAGGAATAGGTTATTTTGTGTTGATAAATATTTCGCTTTGATAATTCATGCAATTTATATAGTAAGCTAGGGGCATCATCACAGGATATTTTCCATTTGCTGCCTGTAAGAAAGTTGTGTTATTGCTCTGTATGGGCTTTCAAAAATAGAATCAATATTAGAAGAGTCATTTCAGACATGTTGCCACAAACTGAGAAGCATGAAGATTTCTCCACATTGAGAATGCTCTTCCTGTGTAACCTCTTCTCTGGTTAAAAGCATTTAAAATATTTGAGGAGCATATATAATGGGATTGCAGAGATTTATACTTTCAAATCAGCCATGTGATCTGCAAAGTTAACTGTAAATTGTTATCTAGGAAAAAGCCTCCATTACTTCTGTTTGTATAAGCTCACACCCTAAATAAAACTGCTGCCAGCAGAATGCTCATTAAAGTGGATTTAAGATTCCAAATGAAAAGTTATTGATTTCAAGAAGGATAAACACTACTAAGCCTCTAGAATCATCTGAAGTTATTAAATTACCAATTTAGTTACTGTCATTATTTTTTTTTTTACTATCTTGGTTATTTATTAAGCAAACTTTATAAGGTATAATGTTTGAAATGAAACTGGAAGATATCAGCCAATAGTTATTTTCCACAAACATTTAGAAATTAATGATCTGCTGAAAAATGGTGATGGGTTTGGTCTCCCTCACTCCAAATTCCTGGCCCTCATAAAAAATATAGCCTACTTCATGTCTATGGGAAGGCAAGATTAGAATGGGTGTCAGATGATAAATTTTTAGCCACCAGCCTCTAGCCAAAAGAGCCTGACTTAGCCCTATCACATTTCCCATGTATATTTATGTACTGTACCATTTGGGTATTATAATAAAAATTTTTATCTGTCCCTGGAGGCAAAATTGAGTTATATATTAAATGGCTATTTTCTTTGTTTTCTGCTTAGGTATGCATGTAATGTGGTAGCATAATATATATTCCACACTTGTTTCATTCCTGCAGAGAGATAATATTTTTGCAGCTGACACAGTAAAGACATCCTGTGCTTCTAGAATAAGAGAGAACATATTGGCAGGATAAAATGCAGATGTTCCCAGTGTTTCTTCTACCTCATGGTAGTATTCATCACAGGTTAACTTTCATAGGCATATTTCTGTCCTTGTTTGGGCAGTTGGACACAAAAGTTTATAGTAGTTTCGAGATTCTAAATGTGGTTTCAAGGAAAGTATTTCAAAATGCTTTTAGTGGTGGGAAAGTAACTTAAAGTTTCCTCTCCCCCCTTAATAAGAATGTTGGCAACAAGGTAACATCCCTGTTTTTCTATAAGGAAAGAATGTGTATAGCCATTTTTTCTCTTAAAGAATTTTACTATTCGGGGCGCCTGGGTGGCTCAGTGGGTTAAGCCGCTGCCTTCGGCTCAGGTCATGATCTCAGGGTCCTGGGATCGAGCCCCGCATCAGGCTCTGCTCAGCAGGAAGCCTGCTTCCTCCTCTCTCTCTGCCTGCCTCTCTGCCTACCTGTTATCTCTGTCAAATAAATTAAAAAAAAAAAAAAACTCTCCTTATTAAAAAAAAAAAGAATTTTACTATTCTTAATATAATACAATACAATGGAAAATTTGTTTTGTTGTAGTTTAAGAAAAATAAATTTCTATGATAAAGATGATTCCTAATCACATGTTTGATCCCTTCCTTTTTCCCATTTCAGAAAGAAACAATCCAGGGAATATAAAGGGAATATGTGGGTATTACTGTTGGAAACATGTCTATGAAGGTGAAGAATTTTGACTGAAAATGGAGCAGGTAGGAGTGAATAAGGGAGCACTGATGAGCCACTATTGGAAAAACTAATTTTTCTGTAAGGTTAACAGAAAAATTTCCAGATAAATTAAGAAACACAGTAATTCAAATGAGAGGGATCAAATGCGAACATTCAGATCAAATCATCTATAGTAAAACAGACTTCGCATACAATAGAGAGAAGAATGTAGGGGTTGGGGAGCTAATTTTCTTAATTAGATTTAAAAGGATCATATATTATTATTTTTTAAAGTGCCAACTTCTACAAAAATGTACAAATCGAGAGGCAAAAAACAAGCCAGGAATAAAAAGAAGAATAACCGAGGAACATTCTTTCAGAATGCACAGCACAAACTTTAAGATTTGGGAATTCAAGAGAAAAATCAAGAGGCAGAAAATGTTGAAGCAGTAAAATTAATATCATGATTATATGGATTCCAGAAAGAAAAAGTAGCAGATGAATGAAAAGCAATAATCAAACAGAAAAAGGCAACTTCTCTGAATTGAAATATTCAGCGTTGTACATGGAACGGGGTTAGCAAAGATTAGATGGGTATAATGAGAAGGAATGGTACCCAGGTGGTTTTGGCTGGAAGCAGTCAGCTGGGAGAAAAAAGTCACCAAAGGGGGAAAAAAGTTCAAATAGCATTAGACTCCTTATTTATAACACTAGTGTTAGAAAAGCTCAGAGAAAATGTATAGCCTCCTGGGAAAAAAAGCATTATGTTCCAAGAATTATATTCCAAGCCTACCTATTATCTTAATGCAAAAGCAAATCAAAGCCTGGCTCAGATTTAAAAGAATTCAGAAATTATATGACTCACATATGCTTTTTGAAAACTACAACTTAAACTAGACCTTCAAGCAAAAACTAATCAAAATAAAGAATTTAATAAAGACAAAGACATGTTTTAGGAAGAAAGAGCAGAGAGCAAGAAAAACTTAGATGTAAATCTAAAGAATTGCTTGTAAAGTGGTTGTGAAACTGTATAATTGATAACAAAGAATTTTAAAAAGAAAATGTATATAATTTTTAAAACCACCTGGAGACATGGGGTGAAGAGAAAGGTGGAGGAGGGAGTGAAGTGTGATAAAGTTTTTATATTGACCAAGGAGGGTCCATATCAGTAACTTTGTTCTTGATACTGATAGAGAATAAATTAGAACATGTTTTAAAAAATTAAAACCAGATCAAAATAAGGCCATTGGAGAAGAAAGAAAATAAAAAGGGAAATATTATTATTCCAAAGGATGGCAAAGTGTGTGTGTGTGTATGAGTGTATGAGAAAAAGAGAGAGAGAGAGAGAGAGAGAGAGAGAGGAAATAAGAGCCTAAGAGTGAGAGATAGAGAAATATCAATGAGGTTTCTCTATTACAAGTGTGGCGTTTTTGTTTTTGTTTTTAATTTCATTTATGTATTTGACAAAGAGAGAAAGCACAAGCAGGGGGAGCAGCTGGCAGAGAGAGAAGGAGGAGCAGACTCCCCACTGAGCAGGGAGCCTGACATGGGGCTCAATTCCCGAACCCTGGGATCATGACCTGAGCCAAAGGCAGACACTCAACTGACTGAACCACCTAGGTGTCCTGCTCTATTACAAGTTTATTTCAAGTCCAGGGTGGAGTAGCTGCTGTTGGATTTACTGTTCTATAAAACTGAACCAAACTTGTGAGGTGGTTACTTTTAGGCATTGGAAGATAGACTGTGCAAGACTATAGTCTGAGCAAGGCAAGGAATAAATGAGGTGAGTACCATATTCAACTTGGTTTTATGTCTGGGGGCAGTTTCCTGAATTTGCCACAAAGTGGAGCCCAAGTGAACAACATCAAGTCATACTGAAGTGTGGCAAAAATTGCAACAGAGGGGATGAAAAGGCAGGTGAAATTCACAGTATAGAACATCAGAGACAAATGAGATCTACAGAAGGGAGATTTACCAAGTCTGTGTAGAGAATCTTCTCAGCTTTTTGGCTAGGAGCTACTCTGGGCTTTGCCTGTATAGGTTAAGATTTTGTAAGACCTCATGATTCTGCAAGACAGCAGTTCCTGTGAATGGAAATGCCAGAAGTCATGCCATGCCGTGCCAAAATAAATTGAAGTGGCAATCCAGCTATGGTAGAAAGACTTTACTGAGCCCACTGGACATTCAGTTGAGACCACAGAAAGGCCACTCTTTTGGAGTAAGGAGTAAGATCATATCCTAGGATTAAGGTCAAAATCAATGTTGATTTGCCCAAACAGAGCATAAAATGAGGCCTGAAAGATGAAGAGAATGAAGCTTATATGCGGTTGCTGACCATAACCAAACATTATACCTTTAAATGAGAAGATGATCCAGATGCTCTCCAATATATCGCCTGTAACATGCAGCATACAATTAAAAAATCACTACATGTGCAAAGAAGCAGGAAAATTGAATTCATAATCAAGATTTTAAAAAGCAGACAATTGAGGGTACTTGGGTGGCTTAGTCATTTGAGTGTCCAACTCTCTATCCCAGCTCACATCTTGATCTCAGGGTTGTAGGTTCAAGCCCCCCACATTGGGTTTCATGCTGAGCATGGAGCCTAACCACACCCCCCGCCCCCAGAAAAAAGTAGAAAAATAATCAAAGGTGATCCTGAGAATGACTCAGATTTTGGAGTTAGAACACATTTTAAAAATGGTGCTTATAGGAGTGCCTGGCTGGCTTAATCGGCACAGCTTGTGATTCTTGATATCAGGGTTTTAAGTTTGAGCCCCACATTTGGGTGTAGAGATTGCTTAAAAATAAAATCTTTAAAAAATGGTGATTGTAAACATGCTCAAGGATTTAAAGGAAAAAAATGGACATAATGAACAGGTAAAAATCTCAAAAGAGAAAATATAAGCTGTATAAAAGTACCAATTAAAAATACTAGAAATGACAATTTCCCTCAATGGCTTAAGAGGAGATTGGGCACTGCAGAATAAAAAGTATAAGAGCCTGAAAATAGATTAATTAGAAAATATCAAAACTGAAAAACAGAATAAACTGTTATTTTCTAGTTTCTAAAATGAACAGAGCCTCAGTATCTTGTGGAATGATATTATTTGTCCCGTATGTAATTGAAGCCTCAGAAGAAAAGGAAAGAAAGAATGGGTCAGAACTATTTGAAGGAACAACAACCCCAAATATTCAAAACTTAGCAAAATAAATAAATAAATAAATCATTCTATAGATATAAGAAACTCTTAAGACCCAACACAGTGTATCTTTCAAAATAATCTTCAAGAATGAAGGTCAAAAACTATTTTGAAAGGAATATAACCTGATAGTACTCATGACACTAAAACAAATGCCAAAGAAAGTTGGTTGGGCTAAAGATAAAATGTAGAATGATAGGATGAAGGAATAAATGGATTTATTTTTTATTTTATGGATAAAACATTAATGGATTTCCTTGTGTTGAGTCATCCTTGCATTAATAATAGTTCTATGTGCCCGGAGCTATGTTAAACACAGTGATTAGATGAATACGCATTTAAGACTGTTGTATCTTCTTGACGAACTGACCTTTTTTTATTACAAAATTTATTATTAACTGGAATATTTAGTGCATTCTCAGTCAATGTAACTATTAACATGGTTGCATTTAATGGAATGGGAATGCAATGGGAATTGTAAATATGTGCATAAATAAGAATTTTATTTTCTTATCTTTGAACTTCCTTTAAACATAATTGACTGGTTCAAGCAAACATAATAATGCACTGTTGTATTTTTAGCGTATGTAATGGTAACACATGACCATAGCATCAAGAGTTGCAGGGGGATTAAATGGAATTCTTCACTTGGAAGTTTCTTATATTCTACATGAAATGTTATAATATTAAGTAGAAGTAGACTGTGATAAGCTTAAGAATGTATACTGCAATCACTATAGCAATCACTAATACACACACATATACACACACAGAGGAAACCAAAGAAGGAATAAAATGGAGTATTATAAAATATTTTATGGGACCAAGAAGGCAGAAAGGACTAACAAAGAAACACACATGAGATGGGACAAATAAAGAGCAAATTGCAGGATGGTAGAATTAAATGCAGCCATGTTAATAGTTACATTGACTGAGAATGCACTAAATATTCCAGTTAATAATAAATTTTGTAATAAAAAAAGGTCAGTTCGTCAAGAAGATACAACAGTCTTAAATGCGTATTCATCTAATCACTGTGTTTAACATAGCTCCGGGCACATAGAACTATTATTAATGCAAGGATGACTCAACACAAGGAAATCCATTAATGTAATTCATTATATAAATAGATCAAAGGGGGTAGAACTCATGACATTTCAATATGGGCAAAAATGCATTTACTAAAATTCAATCATCACTCTTGATTAAAAACAAGTAAACAATAACTCTTGGCAAGCTAGCAATAGAAGGAAAGTTTTTTGAATTGATAAAGGTTAGCATAAACCAAAAGCAAATACTTGGTATAAAACATTATAGTCATTCCTCTAGTGTTAGAAATAAGATAAATTTGCTCCCAGCATTGTTGCTATTGAATTTTAAAATGGAGAGTCTAACTAATGCAGTAAGACAGAAAAGAATAATGTATCTAAATATTATAAAGGAAAGACATAGGTATAGCTATTTGCAAATAAGAAATTGTCTTAGAAATCAAGAAAAAATTACTAGAATCAATAAAGAATTCAATATGAGGTTTAGATACAAAATTAGCATAGCAAAATCAATGCTTTCCTATATATTATCAACAATATATTAAAGAATAAAACAGAAAAAAGGAACCTATTCTCAACAAAAAGAAAAATTACAAAATGCCTAACAAAAGTATAAGATTCATAGATGGAAAATTATAAAGGTCTAGAAAAGAAAATGATCCAATAAATGCAGATAGTCCCTTCCTAAATGGAAAGCTACTATTTTTGAGATATAGATCTTCTCAAGTTAATTTAGAAATGTATTGCAATTCTAATCATTATATATGAAACTTAACTAGCTGATTCTATAGGTTACATGACAGGGAAAAAAAAATGGCAAGTAATAGCCTGCAAAACTCTGAGAAGAAAGAAATTGTACTAACTTCTCTTTCAGAAATTGAAACACATTTGAAAATATAGTTGTAGAAGTATAGGGTTGGTGCAGGTATAGGCAGAAATAGTGATGAATAAAGCTTGGAGTCTGTACACTGTCCCTTGGCATTGTAGTTAAGAGCACTGAATCTCAAGCCAAGGCCTATTTGCTATGCATTCTTGGTTAAGTTACTTGTGGTTGGCTACATAGTTGGCTTAAGTGTAAAATGGGACTATTATACCACCCATATCGTAGGGTTGTTGAGAAGATTAAATAAGAAAATAAGAAAAAGCACTTAAAAGAGCCTGGGATACGGTTAGAACTATGTAAATGTTAGCTTCTATTAGTAATGAAGATGGTAAACAAATTCATAGGAAAAATATTTACTTCTCAAATCAAGGTGAAGTTTGGTTATCAATTTTGAAAGAAATACACCTGGGGTGATGAGTTGTTCGTTTTGTAAGAAATATACTTACACACACATGTTACCCAATATCCAAAAAACTAAACATAAAGGGATTAGATGAAGGTATAAAAAATAATTCATGAGAATGGGATGAAGAAATCCTATTTCAGCAAGATATAAAACATGAGAGTCGTAAAGGAAGATAATGATATATTTAGGGTGGGAGGGAGGGGTGGCTGGGTGATGGACATTGGGAGGGTATGTGCTATGATGAACACTGTGAATTGTGTAAGACTGAAGAATCACAGACCTGTACCCCTGAAGCAAATAATATATTCTATGTTAATAAAAAAATAAAAATAATTCACAAATAAATAAATAAACAACATTTAGGAAAGTTAAAAAAATAAAATAAATACACAAAAATTAAAACGATATAATAACAACATTAACAGACAACATGCAGCCTGGGAATAGGTTTACATGATACTAACAAGGGATTAATATCAGTGCGAATCAATAGGGAAAATATAAACACTCTAATAGAAGAATAAGCAGTGGGAACACCTGGCTGACTTAGTAAGTAGAGCATGCAACTCTTGATCTCAGGGTTGTGAGTTCAAGCCCCACATTGAACATAGAGTTTACTTTTATTATTTTTTTATTTTTTTAGAGTTTACTTTAAAAAAAATAAGTAATGGATAGGAAAAATAGTATAGATATTCAACAAACTCTACAAAAATGTTCAATGTCATGGGTAATCAGAGAAATGTAAATTAATGTGATACATTTTAAGGAATTTTTACTTATCAAATTTGCAAAAATCTAAAAGCTTGATAATACCCAAAGTTAGTAAGGATGTGGCAAAAGATACTCTGCTGGTAGGATGGTAAGATGACAAAACATTCTTTGGAGGGCAATTTTTCCAGTATCTACTAACAGAAAAGCTGTCCATCTTTGTTGGCTTAGCAATTCCATGTTGAAGACTTTATTTTAGAGAATCACCATGGACTAAAGGTCTGTGTGTGAAAATGATCATAACAGGATTGTTTATAATAGTGAAAAAGGGGCAACTGCCAAATACTGATCGTTAGAAGAGCAGTTAAATAATTTCTGGTAAAGCCATAATGTTGAATATCCCACAACTACTAAAAAGGATGAAGTATATATTTCATATTTTTTAAAGATTTTATTTTTAAGTAATCTCTGCACCTAACATGGGGCTTGAACTCACAACCTGAAGATCAAGAGTCATATGCTCTGCCAGTGGAGCTAGCTATATGCCCCTGTATATTTTATGTCTTTTACAACATATTAGTGGAAACGTTTCAAGGCAGGTTAAAAAAAAAGTAAATGTTTCAAGACAATTCCTGGCTTCGTTATTTTACACACACACACACACACACACACACACACACACACACACAAGTGCGTGCGCACTTGTATGTTCACCTGTAAATATGGAAGGGCATAGGAAAAATACTGAAACAAAAGTACTCAACTGTTAAGCCTGGCTGTCCCTGGGCTTGTGCTGGAAAGGTAGATAGAGCCTCACATTTTCAGTCTTTACACTTAGGTACAGTTTTAACATTTTATAATGAAAGCATGCTCCCACACATCTTGAATAAAAAAGAACAATGAAACATAATAGAACGCTAATGACTGAAGAAGTTCAAGCACCAGGACGCAGAGTATTTTCTGGGCAGATGCTCTTGATTTAGGAGCTAATTCATATTATTTTAAAATAATTATAGAGCAAACACATGCAATATTTTAATTATTTTAGTATGGCCAGCGTCCTGAAACCAAACCCGACGAAGATAACCCATAACAAACCTACATTTCATACTTAATAGGCATAGATGCAGACATTTAAAATAAAATACCAGGAAATCCAGTTAGTACACCACAATGAAGTAAGGTGTAGTCCATAAATGCAAAAGTGGTTTAACAGTATGGCAGATATTAATCTTTTTTGTAGGCTAAAAGAGACAAAGCAACATCTGACTATGTAGGGGTGACCCGTACATCATGGATTGATACATTCATTCAACAAATTTGTAGAGCCAGGCATTACTCTCTGTTCTGGGATAAAATCAGATGCTCATCCGTAGCATCAGAAACATGCATTGTAGGGGGGAAAACAGACAAGTAAACAAATGCTATTTGCTAAGGTATGAAGGAGTATTTAGACAGGGGAAATATTAGGAAGAGAATAAAAAGATGATCAAATTTCTGTCTGAAATCAATAGAAAACATTATTCATGTTAGGAAACACTAGAAGTCTTTTCATTCCACTTGAAAGCAATACACCTCCTCACTCCATTATTAAAGCTGCACTCAACAAGTTGGAACCCATGCGATAAATGGGTGAAACAAATGAGTCCTCTGCATGGGGAAGGAAAATTGGGATATCCAATGATAATTACTGAAGATAGTCAGTTGGAAAAAATACGAGAGAAGTGTGTAGTAAAGTGGCAAGCTACAAAAAATATAGAGCACTTTTTGAAAATCTATTAGCAACAGTTACACAATGGAAAAACATGTCATTTATACTAGTAAATGACACTGTAACATGCCTTGATACCAATGGCAGAAAATGCACAAGACCCATTACAAGGAAATGATAAAACTCTGAAGATAAAAATGAAGAAGTCCTAACCATCTTTGCAGAAAGAAATATTTGGAATTATAAAGATGACATTTCTTTCTAACTCACTTAGAAGCTCAATGGAATTCTAGTGAAAATAGTGGTATAATTTTGGAAATTATATTGGGAAATTGTTCTTATTTAAAATTGTAGTCTTTATTTTTGTCCAAGTTATACATATTAACTTTAAATATGATGAGTTGTGCTAGCTTATAACAGCAATCCTCAGCTTTACTCTTCCCAGCTTTTGATTCACACTCCCCAAGTCAATAGTACCCAACGTTTGTGCAGTTTCTATTTATTTATTTATTTATTTATTTATTTATTTGAGAGAGAGAATGTGAGAGGGGAGAGGTCAGAGGGAGAGCAGACTCCGCGCCAAGCAGGGAGCCCGCGCCAAGCCGGGACTCCATCCCCAGACTCCAGGATCATGACCTGAGCCAA
The DNA here is from genome assembly GCF_964662115.1 of Mustela nivalis. Classification (NCBI taxonomy): domain Eukaryota; kingdom Metazoa; phylum Chordata; class Mammalia; order Carnivora; family Mustelidae; genus Mustela; species Mustela nivalis. Next base: position 115,529,940 of record NC_139022.1, on the reverse strand, counting down.
AGGCAGTTGCTCAACCAACTGAGCCACCCAGGGGGCCCTGTTTGTGCAGTTTTTACTGGTGTTTGTATCGTTCTTATTTTTCAATGAGAGGATTTTTCTGCTAATTAAGGTTTTTTTTTTTTTTCCAGTTTTGGAGATGATCGATTCTCTTCTTACTGCAAAAGGTAATAATCACTTCTCTGATCCACTTTTCAAACCTCAACCAGACTCTCTCCCACAGTCACATATTCATCCTACAAATGTGTACATGTTTCAGCTTCTCTTCCCCCCAACGGTATTTTTGATTCCATCAATGTTCAATGTTATAAGAGTATGTCTGAGTCTCACAGTATTCTATGCTTTCCCTTCATGAACAACTTGCTTTTCTGGAAGTTAATGGCTGCTTTTCTCCTCCCCCTCCTCCTCATTATTATTACTATGATGATGATGATGATGATGATGATGTAAACTCTACACTCAAAGTGCGACTTGAACTCAGATTCCTGAGATCAAGAGTTGCATGCTTCTACTGACTGAGTCAGCCAGGTGCCCCAATAATTGTCTACTTTTAAATTTGCTTTGTTATTGATACAATGGACAGAATTAAGAGAACAAGGGAGAGGAGAGAGAGAGGAGGAAGAAACAAACAACAAAAAAAAACTTCTCAACTCCATCACACACTCGAGAAAAGCCCGAGAATTTAAGTTTTGCTTGAAACTGTATTCTGGATCATCCTTCCACATCACAGTGGACTGGTTCTTCTCTGGACTTGCTGCTCAGGTTTGCCAGAACAGCAAAGCTGCTTCCCCTTCTTGGTCATTCTAGGAACATTCCTTTTCCTGGTGCTGACTTTGGCGCTCCTGCTTGCTGGATGCCGTGTCTTCCACTGTCATGGTTTACACTCTTGTTTGCGGGGAGCACTTCCTCTAGTAGGTTCCAGGGAACTGTGGCCTGGAAGTCACCTAGGGAAGAAATGCTACTGCCACTGACTACGTGGCACTAGAGGAAACTGCTGTCACCTTGGCCACTCCACCTCACACCAACCACTGGCAACCCGTGGGAGATGTGTTTGACCTCCCCTCCCCACACTGATGCCCAGAAGACCATCCATTCCAGCCATTTAGAAACTCTCACTGGCATTGTATTTTGAAATTAATCTGTTAGACCCTTTCTTCAAATCTGTCTTTACAAGCCTGTTTCTAAAAGTTAAGAAATCTCCTCCATTCCTTCGACACAGGTTGAAATAATTCAAGCTACATCAGGTAGTGCCCCAGAGGGTTCATGCTCATTAAGTTGGTGGGTAAAACCAATCTGTTTGACAAATCTGGTTTGTAATTTTAAATAAACATGCACAGTTTTTTATAGCAAACATTTTAGCTAACATGGTAACCCATAACACATGGTCTAATTCCAAGATTGTAAGCCAACATTTGGTAGAAATATTAAAAATAAACCTTCAAATATTACATGAAAGATTTGTATTTAGCAAACAGACTTAGGCAGAAACTCAAGTTTTTGGTGACAAGGTACAGAATAACTATAGTTCTCATTTAAATTTATCAGTAATAGGTATGTACCTAATTGCTATATATTATTCACCAATTTTTAAAGTTGTAATAGCTAGCGCATAAAGTAAAAGGACTTTTAAAAATTCATTGAAAAATTAAGATCTGTTTCTGCTATTCCAGTAATATTTTCAATCAAATGTTTCCCTAAAGAATATCATTAACATAGTGGTGAAATACGAAGATGGAATTATTTTCTGCAAGTCAGTGGGTTTAAATTTGTTTTTAATAGAAGGTTGATAACAGAAATCAGAAACCCATTGATCTGCTATTTAACTTTTCCAATTGTGTTCGGCATTCTTGCTTTGCACAGCGAATTTCCTTTTCTCTGGAATGAAAACTGGAAAGTTTTCTTCATCTCGGCATAGGGACCAAATGACATTTGCGTTGACATCAGCCATCTCTCCTTGGGGTAATCTATGGCAATGTTGAGGAAATGAGATTGATTTTAAGGGACTGGAACGTAAGTGAGGAAGAAGAAACTTAAGAAACAAGAAGTGAAATCACAATAACAGCTTCTTACAAGCCGTGTGGCATTTAAATTCACAAAATTAATCAGAAGAAAGAGTTGTAACTATATTCATTTTCCAAGTTAGAGCAACTTTGACTTGAATATTGTCCATCAGGAATTCTTAAAAATTTATTCTTTGCCTCAAATTTGGAGCAGTATGACTTTGAAAGACAGGCAAGGAAGAAGGGATAGGGCTGCAGGACCAAATTATGGCCATCTTTCTGAGTTTCTCTTACCTAGTTTTATATATGTATAAATATATATTTTAGACAAAGAACGGGGCTGAGGGCCCCTAGAGAGTGACCAGCGGTCAGTGTTCTACCATAAGCCTTCTGGTCAGGACTGTACCCAAGAGCCACTGCAATAAAAATTCCATTTGCAAGAGGATGTGAATTTGAGCTCTGAACAATTGCAGATGAGAGGAGGCAGTGGAAAGAGGACTTGATTAAGGTTGATCGTGATCCTCCATTTAAGGTTGATAAATCTGGGATGGGGATGGAAATCCATATAATCATGCTACTCCTGCCACCCACTGGCCGAAGAATGAGTTCTGCATAATTGAAATGTACCCATTTAGGGTTATTATTTTTCTCCACCCATAACTTCTTTCATTTTTCTATGATCCAACAGTCTCTGTTTTGAGCTTCTGTCCTTTTTGGTAGTGGGAAACTAACCTAGGCAATACATTATCCTTCTCCCAAGGTTTCAGGGCTTTGGGGAAAGGCTTTATGTTACACTGAGTTGTCAAGTGGACAAGGTGTAACTGCATGTTGTCTTCTAGCCTGTCTGGTATTCGCTGTGATGGAGCAACCCATCTGGGTCCTGGTTGTCATCACCCTCCTGTCATGATGTTCACATTTCTATGTCGTTTCTGGTTTTACATGGTCATGCTGCTTTGTCTCCTCTTCAGGCTGCAAGGCCCCTCTCAGTCTACCAGCCGCCTCTCAGCTAAATTTCTCAGGGTTTGGAGATATCACCTAGATGATATCTCTTGCCACTCTGGGGCTGTGGGAGACTGGGGAGTTACCTCAAGCCCCATCTGCATAGAGGGACTGCCACTTCACAGTATCTCAGAACATAAATTAAGATGTTTCCAGCAGTAATAGGAAACTTATGTCAAAATGCCTTAAGACAAGTTATTAGCTCATATAAGAAGTCAAGAGGTGAGGTGAGCTTCAAAGTGTGTTGATGCAACAGTTTAAAAATGCAATCAAAGGCTTGGGTTCTCTCCGTCTCTTTATCCTGCCCTCTGCCTGTGATCTTCATGTTGAAGTGGATTCGTGTCTTGGTTGTATGATAGCCGCCTGCAGAAATTACTCCTTTGTTCTTTGTATCTAATCGATGTCTCAAGCTTCTTTCTTCAGAATGAAGTAGAGCATTCCTAGAAGGCTGAGGTAAAATCCTCTTCCTCTTATTGGTGTGGCTGGATCACATGCCTCTTCTCCCCTCCTTTTTTTTTTTTTTAAATTGAAAATTTTAATTCCAGTTAGTTAACATTGAGTGTTATAATCACATGCTTATTTTTGAATTATTTTTTTAGCAAAAGGAATGGGATTACTGCTAGTCCAATATCAGGTTGAACCCAGAAGTTGGGATTAGAAATCAGTCTCCTGGAGAAGGGGTGAGTACCTGAAGAAATTTGGAATTTTTTAAGGAGAGAATGAGGAGGATAGCTTCTCTCTAGGAAATAATATCAGCCAGGATTTAGTTAGGAAAACAAACCCCTCTAGAAATTTCAAGCAGAACAAGATTAACATAAGGAATTAAAGCCGCAAAAATCATTTAAAGGTGTAGAAGAGAGAAAAATGAGGGGGTAAGATGGAATTAGTCAATGTTCAGAATTCCAGGAAGCTGCTCCTGCTCCTGTAGGAGAGCTCACCTGTCTAACCCCGAATTGCTCTGAGCTGGTGGTCTTCTGCCTCTGAAGACCGAATGCCCTTGTTGCAAGGTCATGCTGCTTCTACAGCCAAAGCCTGGTGTGGCTCTGGCTTCCTTCTTTAAAAAAAAAAAAAAAAAAAAAAAGATTACTATTTATATACCATGCAGTTGGACAATTTTAAGTGTGCAAAGTGTATAATTCATTGCCTTTAGTATATTCGCAGAGTTGGGTATCCACCACCATAATCAATTTTAGAATATTTTCATTATTCCTGAAGAAACGTTTTCTCCTCAGGCATCACCCCCTCACTCGACTCCCAATCCCTCTAGTCATCCTCCCCTCCCTCCCCCATCCTCCCCCTACCCTACACATAAACTAATCTTCTTTTTGTCTCTGTAGATTTGCCTCTTCTGGACATTTCATATAGATTTTTATAATGTGTGTTCTTTTGTGATTGGATTCTTTCACTTAGCATAACATTTTCAAGGCTCATTCATGTTGTATCAGGACTTCATTTGTTTTTATTGCTGAATATTCTTCCACAGTATGAATAGATCACATCTTATCTATCTATCTATTCATCAGTCAATGGACATTTGAGTCGTTTCTACTTTTTAGCTTTTTATTATGCTGCCATTAACATCATGTACAAGTTTTTGATGAATGTATATATGTTGGGCAGAGACTTTGGAGTGGAATTGCTAGGTCAGGTGGTAAATCTAAGTTTCACCTTTTGAAGAACTGCTAGCCTGTTTTCCAAAATGGCTGCACTATTTTGTATCCCCACCAGCACCAATCCAATGAAGTTTCCATCATTTCTTTAAATCCTCACCAGTGCTTGTGATTATGGTTTTTTGTTTTGTTTTGTTTTTTGATGATAAACTTTCCTACTGAGTTGGAAGTGGTAGCCTATTGTGGTTTTCATTTGCATTTCCCTGAAGGTTAATGATGTTGAGCATCTTTTCTTGTACTTACTGGCCATTTGTGTATCTTCTTGGAAAAATCTCTCTTCAGAGCCTTTGCCCTTTTTTTTTTTTTTTTTTTTTATTTGACAGAGAGAGATCACAAGTAGATGGAGAGAGAGGCAGGCAGAGAGAGAGAGAGAGGGAAGCAGGCTCCCTGCTGAGCAGAGAGCCCGATGTGGGACTCGATCCCAGGACCCTGAGATCGTGACCTGAGCCGAAGGCAGCGGCTTAAACCACTGAGCCACCCAGGCGCCCTGCCCTTTTTTTTTTAAAAAAGATTTTATTTATTTGACAGAGAGAGAGAAATCACAAGTAGGCAGAGAGGCAGGCAGAGAGAGAGGAGGAAGCAGGCTCCCTGCAGAGCAGAGAGCCCGACGTGGGGCACGATCCCAGGACCCTGGGATCATGACCTGAGCTGAAGGCAGAGGCTTTAACCCACTGAGCCACCCAGGCGCCCCACCTTTGCCCATTTTTAATTGGATTATTTGTATTTTCCCTATTGAGCTGTAGCAGTTTTAAATATATTCTAGCTACAAGTCTCTTAGTAGATACACAATTTGCAGATGTTTTCACTGAGATTGTGGATTGTTTTTTCACATTTTGATAATGTTCATTGGTGCATAAGGGTTTTACATTTTGATGAAGTCTAATTTATCTGCTCTTTTTTTTCTTTTGCCACTTGTGCTTTCGGTGTCATATATAAAAATGTGGAATTTGAGATTATGATGATTGACCCTTCTGTAGTCTTCTAAGAATTTTATAGATTTAGTTCATAGCCTTAGATCTTACATCCTTTTTGAGTTAATTTTGGCATATGGTTTGAGGTAGGAGACCCACTTCATTTTCTTGCATGTGACTACCCAGTTGTCCCAGCATCTTACTTTAATCTTACGCAGATTCTTTCCACTGGCAGGTCCTGAACTGAAATCTTCTTACAAGAGGAGACAAGGAAATGTAGCCCCTGTGAGAAGGAGAACTTAGACAGGTTGGAACTAGCCCATAGTATGCAGCAAATAACTTTTAACATCAGCCTTTCTGAGGATTTGCTGTCTCTTTGGTGTCTAGACAGAAAAGCAGGCTACAAGTATCCTTTTATTCAAAGATCCTAAACCTGTCTAGAATCATTTTGGCACCCTTATAACTTGAGAAATATAGAGAATATAGGGCTTAACTCACTTTATTCTATTTTTCTCTTCTGTGTTCTTCTTTCTTCCCAGTCCACACAATTCTAAAATTGAGTCTAAGAGAAACCCAGCCATATACTTTTGCAGATAGTTCTGTTTCATGAGCTTGTGTTCTGAAGAGCTATATTTTTCTTTTTAAAAGAATGAAAAAAATCATAAAGGTACAAGAGATTATTTTAGATACACTATTAGACCATAGAAAGCAGCATTTTGTCTGACAGATTGAGAATATGGTTTCACGAATGTGATGCAGAGCTCCAGAGACAGGGATGAGACTTTGGGGAAGGGAGACAGATTCTTAAGGAAGAGATGAGTAATTATAGATAAGGAGCTAAAATTTATAGGTAAGTAGGACATTGATGCCTTTGCTAGAGTTTTTCAGTTATGACCATCCAGGTATTAGGAGCAACTTGGCAATGGTTTTACAACTGTATTTTGCAATAAACTGTAGTATACTAATATAGACTGAACTGTTTAAACATCTTGGAGACTTTAATTTATTCAGCTTAAGAGCTTAGTTGAAGGGAAAAAAAATAATGGAAAGTAAGCTGTGGGATTGTTTTTCCTGAATTCTAAATTTAGCTTAAATATATTTCTAATCCTCTGTGCCAGGGATATTTTCTTGGAAATTCATTTGAATTGTATAATCTGATCACCTTTATTAATGCATGGATTCAGATGGGCATAAACATGCTTACTGTATTTTACTGTGTCAATTTTTAGCCTAGGTAATCCTGTAAATGATTAGCTAATTATATTCCGTCTGATTATCAAGCTACTTAACTTAAATCCAGTATGATTATAAAAGGCGAGTAAATCTTCCATGCCAATAGAGGAGATTCTACACATGGTTACATTTAAGAAGGCAAAGGAAACCACCATATAAGCAAAGCCTGTGCAAGATTAAATCCCCATTATCTGGATGACAGAAACTAGGAAAGAATAGAGTTTGAAGAGCAACACAAATTCACAGCCATCATTTTGAGTCCATCTTACCTTCAAAGACAAATATGATTACTCCCTGAACTGATTGTCATAAAACTAGACAAGGAACATTCCATCACCTACTTTAGGAAATGACCCTCTCTAATTTTAATTAAATTAAAATTAGTTTTTAATTAATGTTCACATTATATCTGGGCATAAATGGAAAACTTCTAAGTGATGGAGAGAAAAGGGAAACAGTTATGTGAGGATTCAAGAGTATGATGTCGTTTCAGCTCTGGGAGAAATTAAAAAAATGGAAACTAGCATATTCAGAATGTCTTTCACATGCCCATCATACTATCTCATCAAGTGTTCATGACAGGCCTAAGAGGAAGGCATAATTATCCCAGGATCTCTAGATGGGTGCACTGGATCACAGATATATTAGAATCCAGTTTGTCTGATTCTAAATTCTATGCTCTCATGGTTGTTAAATTTTGACAGCACCCTCTCAGGTACAAAAGACAGAAAGAAATACTATTATAATTGGCTTAGGAAAACCAAGTAATTTATCAGCTCACAAACTGTCATGTAGAGACCAGATCCTCCTCATTCAACATTGCCTGCTACAGGGACCAAGAGGAATTCTTCTTCTACGTTTCATTTCTACCTTTCTCTGTATTGTGCTTGCCATCAGGCAGGCTCTCAGAAGCTTCGGCTTCAGGCTTTAAAGCTTTAATCCCATGGAAAAAGAGATCCCTTTTCTAAGTTGGGGTAAGAGTTTCAGTATTGAATTCTACTATTCTTTTTTGGTCTAACTAATCTTAACCACACCATGAACAACTTGAAAGGAATGTGAATGTACAGGGTTGGCTATATCAGGAAATGTGACTTGTAATTCTTAAGCCTTATGTATATAAGTTAAAGATGCAGATATAGGTGGCAGAATGACTCCACTATTTCTGAGATTTTTTAAAAATGTAGATCATGAATATACCCAGGTAACTGTAGCAGTTGGTGCTGATCATGAAGCTTCCTGAAGTCAACAAAAGCCTTTACTTCTCTGCTACTGAAAAGGTTTTATTCACACCATAAAGTCAAACATACAGCCTCATTCAAGTCAATATGAAAATATATTACATAGCATGTGGAAAAGTATGTATTTGAAGGGGAAGAAGACCAACGTTTATTAAATAACTGCTATGTACAGGTAAGACATAGGTACATCATACCTATTTTTTTTTAAATTTATTTATTTTAGAGAGAGAGTGTGGGAGAAGGGCAGATGGACACAGAAAGAGAAACCCAAACAGACTCCATGCAGAGTGCGAGCTCCACATGGGGCTTGATCTCATGATCCCAAGGTCAGACCCAAGCTGAAATCCAGTCAGATGCCCAACTGACTGCACCACCCAAGTGCCTCATGTTATATCCACTTTTATGTTAGACAAATGATTTGGTGGGCACTAGCCACATGTGGCTGCTTAAATTTAAAACTTAAAGTGACTAATTAAAATTAATTTAAAATTTAGTTCCTCAGTCGCAGGAGCTGTACTTTCACTGTTCTGTTGGACAGCTCTGACTATCCACCTCAATTTTCCCCCTTTTGTCAGAATGGAATCTAACAATCTTAAGTCATATGAGATAAGACTATTAAGAAATAGCCAGTGTAGAATGTGTATCTTCTGTAAGAAAACCACTGCAAACTCAGAAAAGCCAGTGTCATAGGCCAAAAAAGAAGGAGGGGAGGTATTAGATACTAGATATTAAATGACATGATGGAATTATTGTCAGATTTGTTTGGTGTAATCAAGATATTGCGGTCTTATTAGACTATAGTCCAGCTCTTTGGAGATCTGTGCTAAAGCATTTAGGAGGAAAATTTTGATGTTTTTCTTTTACTCTGGAATGACAGAATGAAAAACAGAGAGATAAAGCAACGATGACACAATGTAAACAATAGTTACATCTATCTAATTGGTGCTGTTGTTTCTAATTTGAAACAGAATGAAAACAGTTTTGAAAAAGCTAACTTTCTTTTAAGAGTTTTGCCCTTTGATGTCACACTCAGAAAATGTTTTCTTAAACTAGACTTTTAAAAAATAGTTACTGAGGCAATCTTCTAGAATTTTAATGGATCATTTCTTTAAAAGCTTAAATCTTTTATCTGTTTGTAATTTGTTTTGGTGTAATGGGCACATTAAAGATTACTTTTATTTTCATGTAGTTAAATGGTAGTGAATATTTGCTTCGCTTTTAAATTCATTCACATTTTTTTTTCCTAGAAAGAGCCCCTGATTTTTCATATAGAGTTTCACCCTCCCCCCTTTCACTTTCTGCTCGTATGTTTTGGGTAATGCAGAAACAGAACATTAAAAGCCTGCTATTCTTTAATTTACTCTCAGCTAAAAAGCCCTTGGGGCAGATACCATAGACATTTTGGTAGTATCATAGGCAGTTAAAGCATGGGAGCCTGTTAAAACATGAGCAGAGAACCCTTTGCTAGCTACTACATCCTACATAATAGATTAGAAAAAAGTTTAGAGAATATTAACATATCTGTTACCAAAAGCAAAAGTGAAAGTTTTATGTTTGTTTAAATGTCTTCTATCAAAAAGTGGAGTTTCTAGATTTATTTCCTCAGGAGGACATTTCACTCATGGCTCAGGGAAGAACATAAAACGCTGTATTAAGAGGTCTTTGTACAAGGACTCACTGCTCTATTACAGGGGCTGAAGAAGCCTAGGCAACGGCCCACCACTAACTTTTTGGTGCATGACCATGGAAGATCAGAGACCCTCTGCTTGCCAGAGTCATGAACATGCAGAAACCTATACATCTCTTGGTACTTCATAGATCCAAGATGGAGGGAATGGGAAGGGAAACAGAAGCTACTTCAGAAACTGACATTGGAAAGACCCATGCTATGCCTTCTACTGCTCCAGAGAGAGGAAAAATGACTTGGGGCCGCCCTGCAGCCTTTCAGGATTATGTAAGTTTATTTGTGAAGACAGAGCCTAAAAATGCATTCAGAATGCTGGCGAGGGTGTCAGAGAAACCTACCTTTCAGGCTTTCAGCTTCTGCAATGTAAGGGAGATAGAAAAGTTTTCAAAGGTGGCGGTGGGGCCGTGGGGAATGGGTGCTGGGTGTCACCAGACAAATACTGCAGAAGAGGTGTGGAGCTTTCCCATTAGATTGAAATGTTTATTTTAAAAATTTAAAGGATCATTGATTTGCAAGTTTGAGAATAGGGTATGTTTGTTAGAGTATCTGGTGAAGGAAACAATTTGAAATTGTAACATATGTTTATCATAGAGGATTGGTTTCACTTACCATTGCTAAGAATTAACTTCTTATGATAACATGTTGCCTAGCAGAGCTCCTCCCCCAGTGGGTTTCCCACTGCTCTAAGGGTGACTAAGCAGGCTGGGTCACCAGAGGAGCCTTGCAAAGGGCTCTGATCCTTTGTTGATCCCAATATGGCATAAGAACGTAACTATCCTCTTAATATATCATGAAAAAAGCTATTAAGTGCTGCATTTTAGTGAAAGTGTCTTCTCTTGATTTAATGTGAATGTTGTTCCTGAATGTGAAAGCTGTGAAGTGAATTAGTGTACAACAAGTATCAGGAAAGACTCTTTGGGGGCACTTCCTTGTGTGAATACCTCATGGCCATGTAAAGCTGCAAATCTCAGGATTTAATATTAATATTCCAGAGAGTTATGTTAGATAAATAACAGAGGAGGCTGATAAAAATTCCCTGGGTTTTCAGAAAAGTTAAAGGCTTTGATTAATTAATTCTTTATCTTCATCTCCTCCTCCTTTTCTTTTCTTGCAAGAGTGAGATAGTTATAATCTGAGAGATAAGACAGAATCTACTGAGAGCTGTATTTGTGCAACTCTGTGGTTTGGGCAAATGTGTTAAATGAATGAAAGAAATTCATGTTGAGGAGTCTCTGCTCTTAAAATAATTTTCTACTTAAAAAAGATAACTTCCAAGTGGAAAATAAAAATGCTCTACTGATTTACAAAACTTATGTTTAAAATGTAGTTACTATTTTTGAGACATTAGTATGCACAAGGACAACTCTTGGTGCTTGAGATATATCAGTAAACAAAATAGATATCCCTGCCCTCGAAAAGCTTATATTCTAATGGGGAAAAGACAGATAGCAAACTATAAACATAGTGAGTAAGTAGATTATATAGGATATTAGAAAGAATAGAAAAATGCAGAATCTTTTTTTTTTTTTTAAGATTTTATTACCTATTTGACAGAAAGAGCACAAGCAGGAGAAGTGTTGTAGGAGCAGGGAGAGGGAGAAGCAGGCTTTCCACTGAGCAGGGAGCCTGATGTGGGGCTTGATCCTAGGACCCTGGGATCATGACCCAAGCCAAAGGCAGATGCTTAACCGACTGAGCCACCCAGGCGCCCAAAAATGTGGAACATTTTAAAGGGGGTTAGGTATGTTGCAGGGGCAGGGATGAGTTGAGATATTTGATAGGAGAAAGCACTATTGAGTTAGAAATGAAAGAGATGAAACAATAAGCCATACCTGTCCGTGAGAGGGAGCGGCAGGGGACCTAAGGGGGAATGATCCTTGGTGTTTTAAAGTAAAGAAAGGAGATCAGTATGTCTGGAATGGAGTGAGCAAGAGGACAGCAGACTACACAACGAATTCTTGCAACTTATGAAGAACAACCAATTTTGGGGGAAAAAAAAAGAGAAAGCTGGGTGAAGAACTTTAATAGACATTACTCCAAAGAAGATGCAGATTACCAACAGCACATGCAGAGATACCCAATGTCAAAAAATGCAAATCAAAACCACAATGACAAACCGCCTCACATAGCTACTATCAAAAAGTGGGTGGGGCAGGAATAACAGGTGTCAGTAGGATGGGAAGATATTGGAACCCTTATGGATCATTGGTAGGAATGTAAAATGGTGCAGTCACATGGAAAACAATATTGCTGTTCTTAGAAAAAGTAAAAATAGAATTGCCATGTAATGCAGCAATTCCACCTTTGGGTATTTATCCTGAAAAATTGAAAGCAGAGTCTCTAAAAAATATGTGTAAACCTATGCTCATGGTAGTGTTATTTAAAAGAGCTATAAAGGGTGCCTGGGTGGCTCAGTGGGTTAAAGCCTCTGCCTTCGGCTCAGGTCATGATCCCAGGGTTCTGGGATTGAGCCCCACATCGGGCTCTCTGCTCAGCGGGGAGCCTGCTTCCTCCTCTCTCTCTGCCTGCCTTTCTCCCTACTTGTGATCTCTGCCTATCAAATAAATAAATAAAATCTTTAAAAAAAATAAAAAAATAAAAGAGCTATAAAGTAGATTTCATCCAAATTTCTATCCACAGATGAATGGTTATCAGGTATGGATATACATACAGTGCAATACCATTCAGCCTTAAAAAGGAAGGACATCCTGACACATCCCACAATATGGATGAACCTTGAGGATATTATGCTAAGTGAAATACACCAATCCCCAAAAGACAAGTACTGTATGATTCCACCTGTGTATCAAGAATGGTTACTTTCATAGAGAGAAGATAGAATGGTATTTGCCAGAGGCTAAGAGAAAGGGAAATGGGGGAGTTAATATTTAATGGGTACAGAGTCTCTCTTTTGCAAGATGAAGAGTTCTCATGATGGATGGTGGCTAAAATAGCCAGGGTCACCTAAGCAGCTCCATTGATTAAGCCTCAATCAGGTCATGATCTCAGAGTTGTGAGATGGAGCCCTGTGGGGAGCCCCACCAGCACTGGGTGTGGAGCCGGCTAAAGATTCTCTCTCTCTGCCCTTCACCCCCTACCCCCAACTCACACACATGTTCTCCCTTAACTAACTAACTAACTAACTAACTAACTAATTAATAGCCAGGAACTCTTAGTGAGGGAGAGGCACTGTCTCTTCCTCTAGTGAGGCACTGTTCCCCACTGGGTGATTCCCAACAAAATACAAAAACAGTAATACCTCCCACTTTAGAAAACCTTTCTTTGATCCTATATGACTATGGTCTCATTTTTCTGTTGAGGTTGAGAACACAGTTTGGAAAAGTTGTCAATACTCTGTGCCAGATGCCTCCTTCTAGTCTGTCTTCATTTGTCTCCAAATAGACTTTCTATCCACTACTCCACTGTAGAATGGCACTCCTGACATAATTATGTGTAAAATCTACCAGCCTAAAAGCACTCATTGTGTAATACATGCATGTGGAATTGATCTGAGGCAGGAGGGTTTAATTAAATCACATCTTCTTCCCCCTGGCCTGGTTAATCAGTATGGAATAATCTGATAAATTTTCTTACTTTTACTATTTCTATAGTTTACAAGATAAAAAAATAGGAATAACTTAAGAATATCTACTTTTAATTTCATAATGGAAATTGGCTAAAAAGTTTTTTATATAGATTATTATATAGTATTAAAATAATACATACCTTTTCTTTCAGATATTCAGTTATTATAACTGAACAAATGATTATTTGTTTTAACATGAAAATATATAACGTTTTCTCATAAAGTTTCTCATAAAGAAGATTCTTCTCCTCTTGTGTTGAGCGTAAGGTAGTTATTTCATGAACCAGGAAGGGAGTTGATGTCAATCTCAGTATATTATATCAATTTAAATTTTTAATGGTTCCTAGTAATTCTGCATTATGAATCAGAAATGCCCACCATAGGCCAATATTGCTTTGTGTTTCCATTCATTGGAAGCCAAATTCCATACATGATGAAGAGAGACTCTCCTAGTGATGGTGATTCAGTTTCCATTAAGTGATCACTCACCACAGTCCAATTTTTGCCTAGATTTTGTTGTTCACTTGTCTTGGTTTCATGAGAGCATTTCTCCACTGGTCTTTATCAAGCTCCATGCACATGACCACTTAACCATATTTCTAAGCTGGATATCTTCCTTTAGTATATGTCCATTATCTCAGCTACACCCCCTTTCTGTGTTCTGGATGAACATTCACCTTAACAGGGCTACTGCATACAGACATTCATTGTGTGCTCTGCACAAAGACTCCCGCAGAGTGGTCCAGTGGAACTAAAAGTCAAGCATGCTCTGGTCCCAACCCTGACAGTGGCCTGGAATCATTGGAGAAGGGGAAGACTCATTTTGTTGACAGGAGGTGTGCGTTTTCCTCAGTTGTACAAAACAACAAGAGACTATTAGTAATCCAGCTTATGAGACTTGATTTTAGGAAGAGGCTTCCTTTCAGGATAGAAACACAAAGGACAACCACTTGCTTCTTCAGACACTTTTGCAACTGGACCTTGGACATGGGACTTAGGCTCCGATGAGAGGCATGTGCCCTATACTTTGATTCGGAAACTGGGACAGTAGAGATTTCTTGTTGCAACTAGGGGAGGCAGCAACATCCCATTCTGTGGAGTGGTAGTTGCCTCATCAGGATCCAGGGCTGGAGGTGTTCGTGATGAGACCTCCAGCATCTGGGCTCTTCCTGAGGCCTTGCTGGGGCTCCAGTTCCACAGGCTTCTGCCGTTAGGTCTCACAGATTCCCATCTGTTTTGGACCCCCTTAATGGCCTCCCCCCAGGTTTGTTTTATTAGGTTAGTCAGAGTTGACTTTTATTGCTTGAGGACAAGAATCTTGTCCGACACAGCAAGCATTCATATTGCAAACAAAAGAGATCACACCACAGGAAATGGCAAGGGGGCAGGTCAGAAAATACTCCTATCATTGCCACAGTCCCTTTTAGTCATCTTCTCTAACGTTCCTTTTGCATACAGAGATGAGAGTACTCATTATGCAGATTGCACAGATTTATTTATTCAGAACTAGGTGTATTTATTGTGCCAAATATTACAATTTTAAAAAGCAATGTCAGAAGGATACCCATGTCTTCTTTTTTTTTTTAATTTTTAAATTTTTTTTTAAATTTTTATTTATTTATTTGACAGAGAGAAATTACAAGTACACTGAGAGGCAGGCAGAGAGAGAGAGAGAGAGAAGGAAGCAGGCTCCCTGCTGAGCAGAGAGCCCGATGCGGGACTCGATCCCAGGACCCTGAGATTATGACCTGAGCCGAAGGCAGCGGCTTAACCCACTGAGCCGCCCAGGCGCCCCAAAATTTTTAATTTTTTATAAACATATATTTTTATCCCCAGGGGTACAGGTCTGTGAATCGCCAGGGTTACACACTTCACAGCACTCACCATAGCACATACCTTCCCCAATGTCCATAACCTTACCCCCCTTCTCCCAACCCCCTTCCCCCAGCAGCCCTCAGTTTGTTTTGTGAGATTAAGAGTCACTTATGGTTTGTCTCCCTCCCATGTCTTCTAACATTTTCTGATTTTGGTGTGTGAAAGGTGAAGCAGATTTCCTGTTGAACTGCTTCCAAGCGCAAAACCATCCCACATGAAGTCTACTTTTACGAGAATATCCCAGATAGGCATATTGTTGTTTCAAGAGCTTCTGAAAACATAGTATTATACCAGGAAATAGACCAGCAGTGCTTTCAGAAGCAGTCCAGATACATCCAAGAGTCATAAAAGTAATTTCACATTTAAATAAAATGAAATTGATTTTTGGTTCTCAAGGTGTGTCTGAGAAACAGAAACATTCACATAGGAGTTGGTTAAAATGTAGGCCTTGCCCAAAATATTGAATCAGAATCATATGTTTATAAAATATCTAGCTGATTAACATACACATTAAAGTTTGAGAAGCACAGGGTGCCTGGGTGGCTCAGTGGTTAAGCTTCTGCCTTCGGCTCAGGTCATGATCCCAGGGTCCGGAGATTGAATCCCACATCGGGGTCCTTGCTCAGCAGGACCTGCTTCTCCCTCTCCATCTGCCTGCTGCTCTCCCTGCTTGTGTACTCTCTCTGTCTGACAAATAAATAAATAAAATCTTTAAAAACAAAAAGTTTGAGAAGCACTAGAATAGAGAATGTCAGAGGACCTTACATACAGTGAGTCAGTGTTGTTTCCAAGTACATATAAAATATATATACTTATTCCAAGTATATATAAAGTATGAATTTGGTCATCATGAAAAATGTGTTTCTTACTGTGGGTCACTGTACGAAAAAATTGGAGAGAGAAATGTCAGCAAGATGGCCAATATGACCCTCCTCATTATGTGCCCACCATCAACAAAAATTTGGCATCAATCCATGGGAAGAAGTTACTGTGGGAGCTGTAGGGTCCAGCACCGTATCACAAAGGACCAGTGAAGAGTCTTACCCACCTGTGCATCAGGTAATAGGCAGACCTTGTCCCTGAATGTGGACCGTTAGGTGATCCATGAACTTGTATTAGCCCCACACAGCCATGGTCCAGGTGACTGACTTAGACAGTCACCCACAGATGAGAGAGTCCTTGGGAAGTCCAGAAGAGTCCATTGGAGAAGTTCCAGCCTACTGTTATAGAGACATAGAAAAAAATATATATATCTATATACATTTTTCTCAAGTGCGTGTGGATCATATGATAGGTCATAAAGCAAGTCTTGGCAAATTTAAGATTGAAATCATAGCAAATATCTTTTGCTATCACAGTGGTTTGAAACTAGAAATCAGTAACAGGAGGAAAACTAGAAAATTCACGTGTGTGGAAATCAAACAACACACTCCTGAACAACAAATGGATCAAAGAAGAAATCAAAAGGGAAATAAAAAAAAAAAACTTGAAATGCAAAAATGGAAACACATCATACTAAATTTTATGGGAAGCAGCAAAAGCAGTTCTAAAGGGAAATTTATAGTGATAGATGCTTACTTACTTTAAGAAAAAAGAAAAAATTTAATCTAACTTTTCATCTCAAAGAACTGGAAAAAGGAAAAAACTGAGCCCAAAGTTGATGGAAGAAAGGAAATGACAAATATCAGAGCAGAAATAAATAAAATAGAGATCAGAAAACAATAGAAAAGATCAGTGTAGCTAGGAGCTAGCTTTTCAAAAAGATAAAATTGACAAGCTTTTAGTTAGCATATTGTGGGAAAGAAAGAGAGAAGACTTAAATAAAATTAGAAATAAAATATATTACAACTGATACCACAGAAATACAGAGGATTATAAGAGGGTACTATGAACAATTATATGCCAGCAATTGGGATGACCCGGAAAAAATAGATAAATTCCTAAAATGTACATCCTACCTAGATTGAATCATGAAGAAATAACCCCAAACACGCCAATACTCTGAAAGGAGAATGATTTAGTGATCAAAATTTCCCTAAGAAAACCCAGGACTATCTGGTGAGTTCTTCTAAACATTTAAGCAAAACATTTCAAGAATTAATTCTAATCCTTCTCAAATTCTTCCAAAAAAATTGAAGAGAGTGAACACTCTCAAACTCCTTTTACAAGATCGGGATTACCCTGATACCAAAGCTAGATAAGGACAAGAATTCTATGGACCAATATCCCTGATGAATATAAATGCAAACATTCCCAATAAAATATTATGAAACCAAGTTCAGCAGCACATTAAAGGGACCATACACTGTGAGCAAGGGGGATTTATCATTGGGATACAAGGATGTTACAACATATGCAATTAATAAATGTGGTCTCTCGCATTAATAGAATGAAGATGAAAATCATTTGATAATCTCAGTAGATTCAGAAAAGGCATTTGACCATATGCAACATCCTTTCATGATAAAAATTCTCAACAAGTTTAGTGTAGAAGGAATGTATCTCAACCTGAAGACCATATATCACAAGCCCACGCTAAAATCATACTCAAAGGTGAAAGGTTCAAAGTTTTTCCTCCAAGATCAGGAATAAGAAAAATGTGCTTACTCTTACCACTCCTACTAAACAGAACACTGGAAGTTCTAGCTAGAGTAGTTATGCAAGACCAAGAAATAAAAGACATCCAGTCAGAAAGTAATAAAATCATGTAATAAAGTTTGCAGATAAAATAACCTTATATTGAAAGTTCTCAAGACTCCACCAGAAAACTTAGAATTAATTAACAAATTCAGTAAAGTTGCAGGATACAAAATCAACATACAAAAATCAGTTGTGTCTTTATACACTAATGATGAAATAGCTGGAAATGAAATGAAAAAATAATTGCCTTTACAACAACATTAAAAACAATAAAATACTTAAGAAAAAATTTAACCAAAGAGGTGAAAGATCGGTTCACTAAAAACTAAAGCTGTGATGAAGGAAACTGAAGAAGATACAAGTAAATGTATGTTTGTGGATTGGAAGAATTAATATTGTTTAACTGTCCATACCACCCAAACTGTCTAGACTCAGTACAAAATTTCTATGAAATTTTTCAAAGAAATAGAAAAAAATTCTAAAATTTGTATGGAACTATAAAAGACCATGAGTAGTCAAAGTATTTTGAGAAAGAACTGAAGGCATCACACTTACTGATTTTTTTCAATCTATATTATGAAGTCATCAAAATAGTATAGTATTGGCGTAAAAAAGACGCATAAACCAGTGGAACAGAAGAGACCAGAAATAAATCCATGAATATTTGGTTAACTTACATTTGACAAAGGAGCTAAGAAGTACTAAAAGGGGGGAAAGCACAGTCTGTTCAATAAATTGTGTTGGGAAAACTGGATAATCACACACAAGTGAATAAAATTGGACCCCCAAAGCAGACTACTCACAAAAATGAACTCAAAATGGATTAAAGGCTTGAACATAAGATCCAAAACCATAAAACTCCTAAAATAAAACATAGGGAAAAGACTCCTTGACATTGGTCTTGGCAATGATTTTTCTGATATGACACCAAAGTCATAAGCAACAAAAATGAAAATAAGTGGGACTACATCAAACTAAAAATCTGCACAACAAAAGGAACAGTCAACAAAATGAAAAGGCAACCCACAGAATGTGAGAAAATATTTCCAAACTTATATCTCATGAAGAGTTAATGTCCAAAATACATAATGAACTTACATAGCTCCCGAGCAAGCAAAAAACAAAAACAAAAACAAAAAACAAAAAATAAACAAAAAAAAAAAAACCCAACCAAATAATCTCCTTAAGAATGAGGAGAGGACCTGAATAGACTTTTTTCTGAAGAAGACATACAAATGGCCAACAGATGTGAAAAGGTGCTCAACATCACTTAACATCAGGGAAATACAAATACATTTCAAAACCACAATGAGCTACCACTTCACACCTGTCAGAATGGCTTTTATTATAAAGTTAAGACATAACACATGTTGGTGAGGATGTGGATGAGGGGCAGGTACACTATTCATGGGACAGTAAATTGTTTTAGTCATTATGCAAATAGTAAGGAGTTCCCTCAAAAGATTAAAAGTAGAGCTAGTGTATGATTGATCAAACTCACTTCTGGGTATACATCCAGATGAAGTGATATTGGGACTCTGATATCTACACCCCCACATTCATTATAGCTTTAGTCACAGTAACCAAGATATGGAACCAGCTTCAATGTCCTTTGAGAAATGAATGGATAAAGAATATTTGGTATATATATAAAATGGAATATTATTTAGCCATTAAGAAGGAGATCCTGGCAATTGCCACAACATGGATGGACTTAGAGTGTGTTAATGCTAAGGAAGTAAGTCAGAGAAAGACAAATACTGTATGATATCACTTAGATGTGGATTCTAATTAAGGTGAACTCATACAAACAGACAGTAGAATGGTGGTTACCAAGGACTAGGAAGTAAGGAAAGTGGCAATATATGGTCAAAGGAAACAAACTTCCAGTTATAATATGAATAAGTTTTGGGGAACTAATGTACAGCATGGTGAGTATAGGTAACAATACTGTATTATATATTTAAAGGTTGCTGAAAGCAAATCTTAAATGTTCTCACCACAAAAAAGAAATGGTAATTATGTGACATGATGGATGTGTTAAATAACCCTACTGTGGTAATCATTTCACAATGTAAAAGTGTCTCAAATGATCAGGTTATATACCTTAAATTTGGACAGTTATAGGTTTTATAGCTCAATAAAGCTGAAAAGTAATTTTTAGAGATAATAGGCAAAGTTTAAAAAAAAGAAAAGAAAAAAATTGAAAAACACTAAGCCAAGGGAACTACGCAGGTGGAATTTTAATCCCATTGTTCCCATCTCCCTAAGGATACCAAGATCCTTCTTATCTGTGGAGACATCTTACATAAGGGGAGAGAGAAAAGTGCCCCTAACTTCTAATTCATGGTCAAGGGCTGCAGATACAGTTTTCCTGTTTATTGTCCTGTCTCGTCCCTTCTTCCCACCAATATCTTAAAAAGAGAGTAATTTAAAAAAAAAGATTTATTCATTTAAAATTTTTTTTAAAGACTTTATTTATTTCAGAGAGAGAGAGAGAGAGATCACAAGCAGGCAGAGAGGCAGGCAGAAAGAGAGGAGGAAGCAGGTTCCCCGCTGAGCAGAGAGCCCGATTCGGGGCTCGATCCCAGGACTCTGAGATCATGACACAAGCCGAACGAAGGCAGAGGCTTAACCCACTGAGCCACCCAGGGACCCCCATTTTATTTTATTTTTAAAGATTGTATTTATTTATTTTAAGAGAGATAGAGTGGGTGGATGGAGGAAAGAGAGAGAGGGACAAGCAGACTCTTTGCTGAGCCTTGAGCCCAACATGAGGCTAGATCCCATGACCCCAAGACCATGACCTGAGCCAATATTAGGTCTGATACTCAACTGACTGAGCCACCAGGCAACCCTTATTTATTCATTTTAGAGAGAGAGAGAGAGAGAGAGAGAGAGAGACCACATGTGAGTGGGGAGAGGGACTGAGGGAGAGGAAGAGAGAGAATCCCAAGCAGACTCCCTGCTCAGGATGGAGCCTGACACAGGGCTCGATCCCGCAACCCTGAGAACATGACCTGAGCCAAAATCAAGAGCCAGCCACTTAGCCGACTGAACCAACCAGGAACCCCAGGAGAGTAATCTTTTTAAAAAGATAAACGGGGGTCATCCTCCATAAAGAAGTGTAAAGAAAATCTAGGTCAACAGGAAGAGACCAAAGAGAGGGAATCTGAGGGAACTTTCATCAGACCGGAACTCCACCTTGCTGTTTCTCCTCATCCTTTGGCTGAGATTTAGGATTAACGGTACAATCTATTTCCATCTGGCTTGTATTTGTACTGGGGGGAGGGGAATGAAGCTGTATATACCCAAGATCTAGGACTCCTGAGCAAAGGCTCGAAATCAACCCTACAAAGTCCGTTGGGGAAAAAGTAAGTAAACATAGCACACTGGCAAGAGTAGGAGAGCTGCAGTGGGCTATCAGGAGACAAGAAGAGGTAAATGTAGTTTAGAGGCAGGTGAAACAGTAGAGAGAGCATGGTGTTTGAAATCAGACCTGCTTTTGCCATTTACTAGCTAGGTGAGCATGAATAAGTTAACTGATTTTTCTGAGTCTTAATTTTCTGTAGAACAGCAATAATGATACATACTTCCTGTTGTTAGGATTGGATGAAGTAAAAAATGTGTTGTGCTGTATTTATAAATTAATGCTCTGTAATGTGCCCTCTTCTTCTTTTTCTTTTTTTTTTTTTAATGGGAAGGAAGTAAATTCTATGACCTCTATTCTATTGCTGTAACTGAGCAAGCTTTTAAACCATAGATTTAAAGACATGACTGAGAGCACTACAGAGCGGAAGTCAAGAGTATAAAAAGCTAATCTTGTCTGCTAAGAGGTAGAACTACTAGGCTGACTTGATTTCCTTTATGGGAAGTATTACCAGACGAATAAATTAAAGGCATGAGAATACATCCGCAATTATAAGGTAATAAAAAAAATCATGTGAAGTCCTTGTGTATCTGATGAAGAAAGGGTCTGGATATAATAGAGTTGTAGTGTTTATAAGTGGTTGAATGACATACTACAAGATGAGAATAAATATAAACAGAGAATAGCATCTCTGTTAGAGTATGTCTTTGAATTTTACCTTCTTTCATATGTTTAATAGGCATTTGCTAAAGAGTATTGTGGCTTGTTGATCAAATTTCAAATTCATGATTTTGAGCTGGCTAGCTAACATTCTAGGACAATAATTAACCCCACCAAGATCTCGAATTCTAAAGATTGACAGCATATAGAAAAATGGAATTTCAAAGGACAAAATGAATAGTCCCATAAAATTACTATGAAAGTCCCAACTAATTGTATAAATAATATTTTTAAAAGTCAGGCTTGATAGCAAATAGGAATCATATTGGAATTTTAGTAGATTATAGATTCCATGTTAACAGAATAGTATAGTTACCACCACCAGCACCAACAAAATCCCATAAAACCTTCTGTTAATAATGCTATAGAGTTCAGAATAAAGGTCAGTAAAAGCCTTGCAGTAATCCAGGTTGTTCAAGGCTTGGTCTGAAATGCTTTCTGTGTTCATTCTGGATAGTGCACATGTATCATTTGAAGGTCTTTGGATGAAAGAAACAAAAACCAATTCTATTGGGGCACCTGGGTGGCTCAGGGGGTTAAAGCCTCTGCCTTCAGCTCAGGTCATGGTCCCAGGATCCTGGGATTGAGCCCCATGTCGGGCTCTCTGCTCAGCAGGGAGCCTGCTTCCTCCTCTCTCTCTGCCTGCCTCTCTGCCTACTTGTGATCTCTATCTGTCAAATAAATAAATAAAATCTTTAAAAAAAAATTCTATCCAACTCAAGTAAAATAAGTAAAAACATAGAAAAACACAGAAACATATGGAAGATTTTTCTTTTTCTAAGAATAGCTCCAAAAAGTAAAGGAAAAGAACTTTCTTTTCTGGCTATGAAGGACTAGCCTGGCTGGACTTGGGCTCCAGCTTTAAACAAATAAAAATTAGACATAATACAAAAAAACAACAAAACAAACAACAACAACAACAAAAAACCTCCTTTCAGAGGTTGGGCCAGAGGACTGTGATCCCTGAGAAATGGTAAGCAAATGCAACGAACCCCAGAATCATTCTGGCTTTCTGATGAGCTGGTTCCTGGCCTACAGTGCAGGGGAGCACAAGAGAGTGGAATTCAGGGAGGTTGGCATGGCTGGATTTTGGAGGACAGTGCACCAAAGAGGAAAGATTTATACAAAGAAAGACTTACAGCAATTTCATAGGGTCCTTCTATTGCTTAATAATAAGCCATGATGAATGGGCTAACACGGTGTAAGAGTAGGTACATACCAATCGGGAAAGTGAAAGCAGAACAGTTCCCAGAGCGCTGGCTAGACTGATAAGCAGAGTGGAGAGAGAACAGTCTTCAGTGAACATCCAAAAAGAGACCCCCAAAAGGTCATACCTTATTACAGTGCATCAGCCTGAGTCGGATCAGAAGATAGAAGCCACGCTGTCAGTTAAACAGGGGCATTTTAATATGGAGGCTTATTGACTCTGATGAAAAGCGACTGATGATATGACAATTCTGCATGTTACTCTAGGGCCAGGAAAGCGCTTAAGGAAGGATAAAATTGAAAAGGGTTTAGACCTCATTGGAAAAGGTATAGTTCAGTATATACTGGATAGCAAAGAAGTTTGCTGGTTTGCCTAGGCTCAAGCTGCTCTGAAGTCTCTTAGGCATCAGGAAGCAACCCCCTGGAGAGCAGGCAAAACCCTGGTGACGAGTAACAGGTAGTGGGAGCATGCAGAGAGAGGAAGAGCACTGGAATAGCACCAGGGAATGCTCTGGACCACAGATGAGCCACAGAGGGTCCTGGAGAGGGAGCAGAGTCTCAGTAGACACCTCTAGTTCACAGGCAAGCTGGGTGGGAGGTGTAGAGTATACAGGGACTCAAGAGGAAACTTCCAGGCTGCAGACAAGCTGTGGCTGAGATAGTAAAGAGGGAACTGGAATGCTGGTGAGGGCAGGAGTCTTTGGAGTGATGATTTGTGCCAAAGACCTTCAGGGCACTATTTTCTTGGTTGAGAGGATTGGAAAATACTTAGATCGATTTAAAAACATTGATGAACCTCCTGCCAGATGGAGTGATCATGAGAAAATAATAATACAGATCAATATTCCACCATTAGTCATTAGGGATACATAATTAAAACCATAATGAAATACCACTGTATAGCCAGGAGAATGCTAAAATAAAAAAACTGACGGTACCAACTGTTGATGTAAAACAACTGTCCTACATTGCTGGTGTGAATGTAAGGTGATACATTTACTTTGGATAACTGTTATGTCATTATACCCTTTCTGTATAAACCAGTAATTCCACTGCTGTGAAATAAGGAAAAGGACATATGTCTGCAAAAGGACTTGTACAGCAGTATTCCTAGCAGCTTTATTCATAATGAGCCTAAACTGGAAACAACCCAAATGTCCATCAACATTTGGTGAATGGGCAAACAAATTGTGATTACCCATACAATGGAATGATGCTCAGCGATAAAAAGAAACAATCTGCTGATTTAATCAAGATTAGTGACTCTCAGAAACATTATGCTCAGTGAAGGAAGCCAGATACAAAGAAATACATATTATGTGATTCCATTCTAGAAACTCTAGAAAAGACAAAATTAATCTGTAGTTACAGAAAGCAGCTCAGGGGACAGGGATGATGTGGTGTGTGGGAAACTGACTTCAAAAAGGCACAAAGGAGCTTTTTGGCATAATGGAGTCATTCATTATCTTGACTGTGGCTCCATACATGTACAGATTACTCAAAACTCATCAAGTCATACACTTAATATGAGCACAACACATTGAATGTAAATCATGTCTCCATATAGTTGATTAAAAAAAAAGAGTCAGTGGAGCAACCAGGTTTCCCAAAACATAAAGCAGGGTAGCTTTGGGGATTAAGTGACTTGAGCTCATGGTCAATCTTTAGAACCCTGTCATCTGGTCCATCAGTTCTAGATTTTTGGTCCTTGAGCTGTTCTGATCAAAGTTCACATTCCTGCAGAGAAGGTCTAAAGGGACCAGCTTCAGTCAGGTGCTGGCTCTTGAACCTGGAAAAGATGGACCTTTCCAACAGACCTTCTCATCCAGACTGAACTAAGTGTGGCAGGAGTGGTCCCCCAAGGAAAAATGGAGCAGCCCTTAGCCGGAAGAAGTGTTAATAATGTCTGGTAAACAAACAAACAACAAACAAATGCACACTTCCCCTGGGAATTTCCAGGGGTGACCTAGGAAGATGGTGATCTCTGTATGCTTATTCGTGCCATTCCTTCAAGTGTAATCTTGAGTATGGACTATTTGCAGATGCTGTTACTGACTGGAGACACATACGTATTTGAGATGTCTCCAAAAAGAAAGAGTTCATATTCATGTAAGCAAGAGAAACCTGGTAGGAGATCGTCTGGCGTGAGTATGGCGCAAAAGCCTTTTCTGGAGGGGTGGTGGTGGTGGGAGGTAGCAGAATTCAGCTGACTATAAGAATTGTCCAGGAGTTTGAGGTTTGTGTGTGCTTCAGTTCGGAAGCGGGGAAATTCTTTGGTAGAGAAGAAGGTGGACAGTTGGAGAAGCAGATTGCAGAATTCATGTCTTGGCCAACCCACAAACAGAGAAAAACCTTTTCATTATTCTTTCTGTGATTTGTCTCCCGGGGCCTCCTTGGCTAGACGGCAGAGGGAGCCATTCCCCAAGAAATCTCCGCGCGAGGCCGGGTGGAGGGCCTGGAAAGATTCTCTGAAGGTCCCGGGAGTTCCCTTTGCCCCGCCTCTGTAAAGCAGGCTCCCTCACTTCCCCCCCTCTCCCCGCGAGTTCCTCGCTCCACCTTCCCAACCACTGTGTTGCCGCGTCGCACACTCTGTCACCACTAGGTCATCCACCCCTTCTCCGTCCTACATTCGCTCTCCTTCCCTGGCACCACTGGGGACGTGCCGTCCATCCAGCTGGCCACTCCGGCGCTGTCCCCAGTACCCCAAGTCCTCAGAGAGGGTCTAGAACACCTCCCACGGACTTTGGCGCGGGGTGCTCACTACAGGCGGGCGGGGGCACTCTCTCCACCACTACTTGGTTCATTTCTCGCGGTGACCCCACGGTTTGCCAACTTCGTGACAGGACTATTTGCTGGGATCACTTCTGGGCTGTGGAAGCCGCTCGGGGCAGGGGCAACCTGCGATCGGGATCGGGACTTGGGAGTTGGGCGGGTAGGATCCTGTCGGTGGCACTAGGGAGTGCGCGGCGCCAAGCTACACCCCCCTTCGGTCACTGCCCCGGCGGCAGCAGCTGCAGCAGCGGCAACTGCTCGCATCCCAGCCCCAGCTCGGGTTACTCCGCTCCTCCTCCAGCATCTCGGGCCAGACCAAGAAAACGTAGTTTAAGTTTGCAGCGAGTACTTTTCCCGTGCGCAAAACTAGGGGTCTGGAAACGCGCCGAGACTGGCCTTCTTTCCCGCGTGTGCACGTTGGAACCAGAACGGAGACCACCAGGTATCGCTCTCTTCTGGGACGCTACTTGGAGGCTAACTGCGCTGTTGGAACAAATTTTGCTTCTTGGCTGGCTGGCGTGGGGTTGAAAACCGAGCAGAAAGTGCTGTGCTACAAATCTCAGGATCCCAGGACCTGGGTAAGAGTTGAGCAAACTCAGTTCTGGCAGCCAGGGGACCTTGGCCGGACGCTGCCCGGTTTGTTATGGGTTGGGGGCATTTTTTTTTTTTTTCCTTCGTCAGGAGACTCGGGGGCACCGTGAGGTGGGGCGGGATGGGCTCAGACTAGGTTGTTTACGTTGTCTCAATGGTTTATTGTTACTGTTTATATTTGGTCTTGTTCTTTGGAGCCGTATAGGAACTTCCAGGAGTATTTTTCCTGGAGAGACACCTCCGTTACGCATTTTATTTTGCATTGCCTCCTCTGTGTTTGTTCTGTATTGACGGTGTCAAAGCTGGTTGTAGGGAGGTGAGGAGAGTGGAATCAGACTGAGAATGAAAAGCAGTTTCAGCAGGACCCTTTCTTCCAGACCAGCTTTACCTCTCTGGGATCTTAACTTCTTTTCCAAACTTTTCTTTTTCCAGTACTTGATATTCACATTGTGCACAGACTTGGGATGCTCCCCCTTCCTGTGTTCTCAGGGTTCTTTAGGGGTATGGGGAGCAAGCCTGGTGATTTAGACGAGAAGGGTCTTTCCTGGTTGCAATGCTAGGCTCCTCAGGGAATGTTGGGAGGGGACATTCTTCAAGCCATAGAAAGATCTGTCTTGTGTTAGTCCTTTAAATAACTTTGATCTAGAACTTTTAGCCCTGGCTTGAGAAAAACCTTTTGTCTCTCTAGTTCTTTCTGGAATTAAGGATGGTACCCCCAGTGCACGAAGTGTCCTCACTTATTTGATGTTTCTTTAGATAATATCATCATAGGAGGACCCAAATTCTTAGGGGAAATTTAAAGTTTGGGATTTTATTAGCCAAAAATTTCTTAGGCAGTGAAATCTGTACTGTTCCTAGGCAGAGGAGAATCACATTCCTTGCTGACTCTTCTTGCCTTTCTCCCTTATATCCTGGGTCTCACTTTGTATATGGTCTTCTCAACTAAAGATGATTCTTCATTCCTTATGGATGAAAAGATTAGCATCTGATCTTTTTTATACAGAAGTGCCATCTTTCTGACACTACTGCTCCAAAGGGTCCCATTGCAGAGGGGATTTTTTGTTGTTTATTTTTTTTGTTTTGTTTTGTTTTGTTTTGTTTTTTAGCTCTAAGATCAAAGAGTTTTGTAGAGGGTGAGCTTTGGGAGCAGGCAACCTGAGGTCAGCTTCAACCCTGCCACTTTCCAGTTGTGTGATTTGGGGCAAGTTACTTGATCTCTCTCTCTGCATCTGTAGAATCTGAATGATAATAATAATCCTTCTTATTGTTAGAATTGTGAAGAAGATTTAATGAGTCTATGCCCATAGAGTGCTAAAAGCCTGGCAGGTAGTTAGCTATTACTCTGATTAGGAATTAGCTAATATTATCAACCACTGCATCACTGTAATATAGCTAAGTGTTAGTTGTTATCTGTGTTGAGCTGAGCTTTGAAGGCTGTGCTCATGTGGGCTTCAGTCCCGCCAGGACAAGATGTGTTGCCAGATTTATCACACACACGATCTTTGTATTGCTTTCTGCTAGGACCCTTTCAGAAGAAAGAAAGGTACATGCGTCAGGACTGGGGCTTTACAGAAGGGGTGATGGTTGGGTGCCAACAGGTGCTTGAGAAAGGCTGGCAGGTGGGAAATCTACACTCACTTTACACCCTGCATACTACCTTAGAAAGGCCGTGCATTAATATACCTCATTTAACCTGTTTCTTAGAAGTCCATCATTAATTTGTTCAATAAATATTTATTAAGCATCTAGGGCATTTCAAGCACTGATCTAGGTTCCATGTTATTTAAGTTCGTTGGCTTCATTTTTAAAATGCAGAAGTATTTGCCTTTTGTCTCCCCTTCCCCCCACCCCAAGCATTTGAGGGCATCACGTGACACTAGCTCTTCATGAATTAAATCCCAAATACTTTTTAGCTATAATGATTTCAAGATCTGTTAAAATGAGGAGAACATACCACGGAGGAATTGAACAAAATATTCAGTATAACCTCCAGCCCAGTTACTTCTCCCATTAGCTTCATCATATGTAAATTTGCGGGGAGGGAGGTGGAAAGAGCTGGATAATCTCCAGCGTTCCTTCTATCTCTAACAATCCTTAGATTAACTGCCTTATTTCATCAGTTATTGCTTTTTAACCTTTTTTTCTTTTAACATTTGTCTTAGGTATATAAATTCTGTCACTTCCATCATTGCGTATTAATCAAGTGGGTAATGGCACAGATAATAAAAAGGAAGAGAAGTATTTAGTTCTGCTTGTATTTCATTAGTAATTTTTAGCTTTCATTAAACTGTGAGAAATTGCCAAAATTTGACCGTTTTTGACCTACAGAAAATGGCGATTTCATACAGTTCAATTTAGTATAAATCCTGGCCCCTTCCACTTTGATTCAGATCCAGTAAGTCTTGGGGGATATGGGAAATTGTGCGGTATTGCAAGTTCCCTATTGCAAACCCAAGTCACAGGCTCCTGTAGTAGCACTGAATCTACCTTCCTTGTGATTGTCTGCTTGGTCTAATAGTATCTTTCTAAGATACAAGTCTCATCGTGTCTTCGCCTTGTTTAAACATCTTTGGCAGCTCTCCAGATGGTGACCAACAGTGTCACCGGGTACTTACTGAAAATGCAGATTCCAAGGGTCCACCCGAGATGCAAGGGCCAGATATCTGCACTGAAGCAGATCCCTAAATGAATCCGGTGGAGATCACAATTGGCCTAACACTGTAAAGAAAGCCTAACCTCTTTATTATGATGCACAAGACCATAGCACATCTTCTCTGGGTTGTTTCTTCTACTTTCTTCTTCCTCTGGCTTCCAGGTAATCTTGATCTGGTTCCTTTTCCTAAAAGCATGCACTGCCTGCCTTTACTTCTTATGTGTGTGCTATTTTCTCTGCCAGAGATGTCTTTGCTCCTCTTTTCAGTCCAATCAACTTCCTACCGATTTATCCTCCAAGACATGTTCAAAGAAGACCCACCCTGTGAAGCGTTTTGCAATTCTCTCTGTTATCTCTTGTGATTGCTACTCTACTTTGCAGATGGCTTTCATTTGACATCTATTATATTATGTCAGCTGTATTTATGATCTGGATGTTTGGGCAACTGATTGGTGAATTTACCATTCCTTATTTTAAGCCTTCATCTGCATGGCTGGCACATCATAGTTATATGATAATGCCTAAAGAATGGCAGGGAAGATGGAATGAATGAACACTAGTTGACTTTCCCTAGCACACGAAGTGTTTGGGATGGTCCGGATATGTGAATTCAGGGCTGTGGAGAAGCCAGTCAAGAATTTACAATTTGGCTAGACATAGTGTGCAAAGTTAGTAAGAGAGCTAAATGGGCAAGATAGATTATCCCAAGACTTATGAAACACTATGTGCCACTGAATTAATGTTACATGTTCAACACTATGGCAGCACTATAATCCAAGAGCTGATTTTATTATACCTTTGGGATGGCTCTGGCTGTGTATAACAGTGTTGGGGCACCGGGATGGAAGTGCCAATGCCAATAAAATAAAGAACTTTTGTCCTGTGCTTGTCAATTTATACATTCTTTTGTCTTTGTTTTTATATTTGATCATAAACGTGGTGACTGGCTTAGTACTGTTTTTCCTACTTTAGTATAGGGTGCACTCTTTTTTTTTTTTTTTAAGATTTTATTTATTTATTTAACAGACAGAGATCACAGGTAGGCAGAGAGGCAGGCAGAGAGAGAGGAAGGGAAGCAGGCTCCCTGCTGAGCAGAGAGCCTGATGCGGGGCTTGCTCGGATGTGGGACTCGATCCCAGGACCCTGGGATCATGACCTGAGCCAAAGGCAGAGGCTTTAACCCACTGAGCCACCCAGGCGTCCCTAGGGTGCACTCTCAAAAATGGTCCAGATATTGATGGTGCAAAACCCTACATTTTATAAGGGATGCTGGCCCTATGAGCTACATATATTACCAAATATCTCATTCTACCTAGTCATTTATACTCTGAATTCAGTGTTCACGCCTTTCTTTAATTTTTCTTTCTTTGAACTCTTTGTAATTTTGGTGATTTCCTTCTCATTTGAACAACAGTTGATCTGTTTAAATTCAATTAATGTCTTGATTCAGATGAAATATTTGCCATTTTTGGCATGCCTAATAACCTGCGTTTTTGTCTCACATTAAGTTTTATGAAACCCAGAACTTCTCTTTGTAACTTGAGGCTTTTAGTTGTTTCATTTCCCACTCATTTTTGTGATAATAGAAATAATTTCAACGAGTGAATAAACATCACGGGGTAATGACAATGATGGTCGTGTTGCAAAAGTTAAGCTTTTAGCTCATAGACAGCTTCACCATAAAATAAACCATGGAAAGTATTCATTCATAGACTGATTTATGAAAGTTCCAGTGACGTAAGGCAGGGAGTTAGCAGCATCAGCACACGGAGTATCAACATCCAGATTGTTTGGACTTCAGATAAAGCAATAGTAAGAACTGCCCATGCTCTTTATTTCTCAAGGAAGTATAACTAGTATTCTGTATTCAAAATTAGCTTAATTTTAAGAATGAACTAAAATTCATTAGCTGTTGTTGATATGTCTTCTTTTTCCATTCTGTTTCCAAAGTTAACTTTTTCTACCTGAATTTAAGCTTGCAGCTGAGTGTACTTCTGTAAGTACATTTGGTCTGAATCATTCATTCGATCTGAATATCCCAAGGTTTTGTATTTATCTCTAGTCTCTCCTTTCTTTACAATTTAAGATGATTTTTCACGGTGGCCTTTCTAACTCTTTTAAAAACGGTTATTGCAGAAGATTAATTTATAGCACTTGATCAGAAGATTTCTCATATGATGGGGGAGAAAATAAGTAGAAACCGGTGTTTCACTTTATACAACTTTATTTGCAAAATTCTGGGTCATCATAAGGATGTTGTTTGATAATGTGTACGCTGCCATTAGCTAGTCTGGAAAGTGTGAATATGATCATGTATCCTGCTGTAATGGAGCTTCATGTCTAGTGATTTCCTCTCTTGTTTCGTCTCGTGACTTATGCTCTTAGATAAAGAAACTATGTAAAGCATTTTAACCACCTCAATTTCCTACTTAGAGGGTAATAAATCGTACTCTTCCCCTCACTTCGAAAACAAAGAAAACAGTATTTCAGTATAGGAAACCTCATCTTGATAGGTGCATGTGCAGGATATTAGCATCTGTTGAAATCATCATCTTTGAGAGCAAGGAGGCCCCATCCTAGAGGCTGACTGAGTGCCTCTTCGTGAACATCCTGGCTGGTCTGGATGAGTGGCACAGATCTGGTTTGTCTCAGACCTCACCACAAGTGATCATCCCACGATGTATCTTTAAATACCTTCTGGTGAAGACTTGCTTGTCTTCTTTAACAAAAAAATTCTGCGGGAGGCACCTGAGCAGCTCAGTGAGTTGGGCCTCTGCCTTCAGCTTGGGTCATGATCTCAGGGGTCTGGAATCAAGCCAAGCATCAGGCTCTCTATTCAGTGAGGAGCCTGCTTCCTCCTCTCTCTCTCTGCCTGCCTCTCTGCCTACTTGATCTCTATCTGTCAAATAAATAAATAAAATCTTAAACAAATATATTTTTGATAGCAAATTGAAAACCAAAACACAAATTTACCTTTTTCCTTTAGGAGCAAAACAGAAGTATATACTCTTTGTTTTGGGCCCAGGGAGTCCAATTCTGCAATGAAAATGAGGAATTTAAACTATCTACTTCCACTGGTAGCTTCAGAAGGGTACTTTATGTTTTTGGACAAGGAATTAATGATAAGATGTGACTTTGGTGTCCTTTAAAAAAAGAAATGGGTGAGTTTTATTTTTGCCCATCCATTATTTATTAGGTGTATAGGGCATAGGGATGATTATTATATGGAATTACCAAGATTCTTGCCTTAAAAATAAACAAAGATAAAAATAATACAACTGACTGGGTAAGGCTGGATGTAGTAAGGGCCAGTGGGCGGTTCTGAGAGCTTCTTTGAAAATTCATTTGGGAGAGAGTGAGGGCTCGGCGTGCTCAACAAAGGTTTCCTGGCATGGTAGGGCCTCAAAGAGAGAGGGTTTGGGTTATGGCGCATTTTAGACAAGGAAATGAGCTCAGCAAACATGTGGCTGCAGACATTCGCAAGACATTTTCAAGCAATAGTGGCGAAACCATTCCATAGGAGTGGTGAGGTAACATTTGAGAATCATTTCGTGGTAACCACACAGGGGCTCTAGGACAAGATTCTGCCTGCTCCCACAGCACAAGGTACACAAGAGGAGCCCCTCAGGTTACGATGCCACAATTTCATTACGTACAGCAGATGTGCTTTAGGGCATCTCTGGGATTCATTTAAAAATGGAGCCCTGTTCCATGAGAAGGTACAAAATGAGGAAATGGCTAATTCACTTAACAACTCTGGGGCTTCTTGGGGGTGGAGGGTGGGGTCAGGGATGTGGTTTTTCTAGCATCACCGGGATCTGAATTCATACTTTCCCTTAAGATCTTCGGTTTAGTGATTATCTTGCCCCACTCCTGTACTATCTCTTTTCACATGAAGTTGTCCACAGAAATCCAGATATCACTTCTCTCTCTCACTTTGTAAAATATCATCGAACGTGTAGCTCTGAGTGGCTGACCTTTAAGGCTTGGGACTGTGAAGGAGGTTCACATCTTAAAACTTAAAGCCATTAAACCATTTAAATTATTAATTATTGTTATAACTATTATATGTTACCTATAACCATTTCATATACCGTCATTGGTTACTATTTAGCAATTAAATTATTTAAAATGAAAAATACAAAATCCCTATGTCTGTCCGTACCATCCAGGGAGCTTTCTTCCTGTCCATCTTTTTCCTGAAGGCTCCAGCCTCTGCTAGATTACTTCTGAGTCTTCCTGCAACTTTTGCTGCCCCTCCCTCTTTGTTCTTGTTGCTGGTCCTCCCCTCAAATTCTTATTCCCTTTGACCAGCGATTTTTTTTTTTTAAATTTCCAGTCTCATTTTCCACATTCTTCCGTGCTGTGATCATTCTGATCCTTCTCACCCATCTTCTCCTCATGTTCCCCCCACCCTAAAATCTGGTACACATGCTATCAGCTATCTCCCATCTTCTCTGCCTTTCTTGAGCAGAGAGACATGCACACTCAGCCATGAGTGAGGTTAGCAAGGCCTCTGTGCAGTCTGTTTTCAAACAGAGGCCTGAGACTCACCAGCAAATACTGGCTCGCCTATCAGGATTTGGACTTGGTAGATGTGTTGCGGGGACCCGGGAGGTGTATTTTCGACAAGATATTCTGATGCAGGTGGTCCATGGACGCTCTGAAATCTCTTTTAGGGCTCTGTTCCTCCGTTCAGCAGGCCCAAGTCTTTTTCCTTTTTCTTTCTTCTTGTAAAATATTTTAGTGACTTGGTCAGAGGGGGTCAGGGAGAATAGCTGGTCTGTGAGAACCCGTGCCTCTCCTTCTCTGCTTGCAGGGACAATGGCTGTAACATAACGCCGTTCATGTGACAGCCAGAGAAAGGGGCCCATTGTTCTGTGGTTGGCTGATGCTACATTCAGCTCTGGCCAGCCATCCAACTGAGCTTGGTAGCCCCAAGGAAACAGACACACTTGAATCGGAGAGACAAAGAAAGGAGGTCAAGGCCTTTCACAGTTAAACTACTTGCAGCAATGTGTCCGAGGTAGGATTTGGGAAGGAAGAAAGTAATTCTGTGGAAGCACCATTAATCTGGCTTGGGAGCGTGAGACGTGGCGTTAGGGGAACAAGTCTGTTAGAACTCCCAGTTGATCTTTGGCCAATGAGGTATTGTTTCCAAGTACGTTCCACTGGCTTACTGCAGGGTTTTATTATTGATTTGAAAAAATAAAAAAGACCTCTCTGTTCATGGGAAGGCACATTTTCACTGCCTGTTCTCCCCAGGTTCATCAAAGACAGGTGTTTGGTCTGAAAGTATAAGGCCTATGACCTCATAGAATGATTCTTTGTTCCAGGGTATGGTTACTGTGTATATCATGATGTGTTCCTAATCCTTCCAAATCTAGATTCAGATTAAGATTTGAAGCAGAGAAGTTTTGTTTTGTTTTTGTTTTAGATTAAAATACAGTTAATTCCATTAGAAAATTATGGATCTATTTAGACAGTTATGATGTTGGGGGATTCCCATTTCAATACCACCCCCCACCCCCAACTTCCAAACTGGATTCTAGCCCTGGAGGAAGAGGCTTGCAAACTTCCTGTAAAGATCTAATCCAGAGCTCAACAATTGGCTACATTCTTTGTGTCCCAGGATTCAAATTCAAGGTCATAGCCTCAGCAAAGGTCACAGCCTTTTTCACACAGGATTGTTCATTTAGTCTGATTATTCCCTTTATGAAAAAGTGTGTTATTCATTCATGCTTTGAATCTGAGTTTCCTTCAAAAGGGAACTTAGTCCCTGGTTCCTGTGGATATTTGTAGGTGGCTATTTTTTCTTCCTTGTTCTCTCTCTCTCTCTCTCTCTCTCTCTTTTTTTCCAATTAGGCAGGGGATATAGCCTTGAGTGGGGCAAAAATGGGGAAAGCCTTTTTTGGATATAGTGGGCTGTGAAGAGCCCATTTACAAAAAGTTTTCAGGGAGTTGGTGCTCATTGGCCAGTAGGGATCCTTTTGTCTCTGAGATAAGAGGTTTCCTTACTGGGAGGATTAGGCTGAAGGAGGTTTGTACCCAGGAGAGGGCCATATATGATTTTCTCGAGGTCACTTAGAGCTCCTTGTAATTAAGTCTATCATTGCACCTTGATGGTAGACTATCATTGTAAATCCATTAAAGAAGGAGAAGCAAGTGGATTGCAGAGAGGCAAGTGGCTTTATTTTCTTCATTAGACTTCCCCTCTCCCTCCCTTGCAGTTTGTTTATACTTTACTGAGTGGATATTTGCTTTTACCAGTGAGGTAGGTGCCTTTGAAGTGTTGAAGGGGAAGACAAGACTGTTCTTTGCAGGTGGCAAAAGCATTGTGTTAAACATTCTGCTGATGAGTTAATTAATTTTCACTTCATTGTCATTAGGCTGTTCATTTGGCTCCATTCCTGTGATTTGGAAAGGCTCATTCCTCAGTGCTCTGAGGGATGAGTACAGCGCTCTGCTTGAACGTCTGCGTGGATGCAGCTTTTGAAAAAACAGGGAGGTGATATGGTCATCTTTTATTGTGGTTATGTCCCAGGTTGCACTGAATGCTTTTTTAGGCATGAGGTGTTAGCATGGGGCTTCATTTTCTATCAGAATTAGAGTCCTGCCCCAAGGAAGACTTCTGAAATGCAGACATAGTTGTGTTTAATCTGGGTGTCAGTTACATATGGGTATTCATTTAGTGGAAATATGTTGAGCTGTTCAGTTCTGTTTGTGTTCTTCTTTTTTTTTTTTTTTTTTGTATGGATTTTATACTTAAAAAGCTCAAAAAAATTTTAAAGCCTATATTCTAAATTCTAAAGTTTACTATAGAATTAGAGCTGTAGCAGTGATAGAGAAGAGTAGACTTTGGGAACCCCAACTGTTGTATAGTTTGGATCTTGGTGGAGCTGGGAAGGCCTGGAGCTTTAAACATCCATGAATTTTCCCTTCCTTCCATAGTTGGTAGAGCCCAGTGTCAGAAAGCAATGGACCAGCCACAGCATAATTGGTTTTTTTACCTTTCTAGGCAGCAAATCTGGTGCCTAAGAAATCAACAGTGTCAGCGGAGACCCGCTCTTGAGAATCTAAAACACAAGCATCCCTCCAACTTGGCCAACTACAAAATCTCACTCCCATTACTCACCTTCTTCCTTGTAATCTGTCAGGAAAAATCAAAGAAGACTCTATACATTATTTATTTTTTTCTGAGTCTCTAGGTAACATCTTCCCTGAAGTCTAATATTGAAATACTTTTATTTTTTTCCTCTCATTTTGCTAACTGAGACTTAGCAGTAGGAGGTGTGGGGCCTTGGGCTCCTCTCTCTTTGCTTATTCCGGCCGTCACCTCCTGAGCACCACAGTGAGCTCCAGGAGCAATACTGTTAAAGTAGCATCGCCATAAGCAAGGGGACACTTCTGGCACAAGAACAGTCTGTGGTCCTTGTTCCATCTAGAGGACATCAACCATCACCAGTGTGGGTCATCATGCCTGTGGAACATTCTAGCTTGCTGTTACAATATGGAGCTAGTATACTCAAACAGAGAAAACAGGAGTTTGGGGTTTGTTTTGTTTTTAAGGAGAACTTGGAGTTCTTGGCTTTAAAATGGTTTTAGTACATCTGTGAGATGTGTACATATCCATTCTGTACACTTCCTTTAGGTATTGGTCTTGAAGGTTAACTTCAAGTTAACACAAGGACTTACACAAACGTGTGATTAAAGTCATGAGTTAAGAGACAAGATTTTGATGGTCTGAATCTAGTCCTGGCTGTTCTCATTTACCATATGACATGTGATAACCTGGTTCAGGCTCCCATGTCCACCTTTTGGACCTTCATGACCCTGGGCAGGCTACTTATGCTCTCCAAGCCTTCTTTCATCACCTGGGAAGGGCAAACAGTATGTACTTTGAAGACAGCTATGTTTAGCATAGTGGGAGGCACATAGTAAGCTCTCTGTCAATATCAGTTATCACTATTTAACACCAAATAATCTTAAAAGAGGGAAGAATAATTAATAGGAATAAGGTTTGCATATACCTTTATGAAAGAATCATCCAAGGGCTTAAGTAAGATCCCATTAATTAGAAAATAGTTTCTGACCCAAAATATAAGCTATAAGAAATTTAAAATATTCTGGAATGCAACAGTTAAATTTATCCACAGGCATCAGTGTTTTTTCATGAAGATAGTATTATCTTATAGTAGGAGATCAGCGAATGAAAGTTTTCCAGGGGCACCTGGATGGCAGAATTGACTGAGCCTCTTGGTTTCAGCTCAGGTCATGATTTCAGGGTTGTGAGGGAGTCTCCTTCATACTCTCTCTCCCTCTCCCTTTGCCCCTCCCCACTGTGCACGCTCACTCTCTAAAATAAATAAATAAATCTTTAAAAAAAGACATTCCAACAAAAACATGTGCACAAATGTTTGTATCATCATTATTCACAATAACTACAAGATAAAAACAACCCACATTTCCACTGACTATTGACTGGAGACTGGATGAAAAAAATGTCATGTATGTATACAGTGAAATATTACTCATTCCTTTAAGAGGAGTGAAATCTGATACATGCTATCAAGGACATGGATGAACCTGGAAAACGTGATGCTAAGCTAAAGACACCAGACACAAATGACCACATACTGTATACTCCTATTTATATGAAATGTCCAGAATTGGCAAATCCCTAGAGACAGAAAGTAGGTTAGTGGTTGCCCCGGGCCTAGGGAGGAGGAAATGGGGAGTGATTGTATCATGGGTATGGGGTTTTCTTCTGGGGTGATGAAAATGTTCTGAAATTAGGTAATGGTAATGTTTGCACAGTGTGTTTAAAATGGTGAGTTCTATGTAGTGTGTATTTTAACTCAATGAAATCTTTTTGACCTTTATTAAAAAAAAATACACACATCAGTAGGTGTTTTGCATTTAAATGAGATGTATCTGCATCAGTCAGTCAGTGTCTGCTCTTGATGTGTCTGAGTTAAGCCTTTTGTGTGTTGCAGAGAATACCAAGATCTAAATTATACACAGTTGGGGTTCCCAAAGTCTACTGTTCTCTATCACTGCTACAGCTTTAATTCTATAGTAAACTTTAGAATTTAGAATATAGGCTATAACAATTTTTTTGAGCCTTTTAAGTATAAAATCCATACAAAAAGAATACAAACAGAATTGAACAGCTCAACACATTTTCACCAAATGAACACCCACACATAAACTGACACCCAGATTAAACACAACCATGTCTGCATTTCAGAAGTCTTCCTTGGGGCAGGGCTCTAATTCTGATAGGCAGGCATGGTCCCTACCCTCCATCTGTGAAGACAGGGAAGGATGAAGAAGCAGGTGATATGTTCCAGGTGAATTCTTCTTAGGAGAGGGAGAGAGCACTGTGACTTGGGTGATGAGAAAAGGCTTTACACCTTCACCTGAGAGAAGGTGATGAGTGAGCTTCATATAATTGGCAAAGATTGAGAAAGTACCCCAGTTGGTAGAAACGTACATGGCCAGGGTGAGAGCAGGAGGGGCAGGGGTGAGGGCTGGCAGAGGTGCCCGGAGGGGAGTGTTTTATATTGGAGTATCAACGCATGAGGTCGGAGGTGTATGTTGGAGCCAAGTTTGAAAATCTTTGAAATCTGCTTAAATTCACCTGGTAGTGGATAACAAAAGATTACCAGTGATGATAGGAGTAGAAAATCATATAAAAATTAGAAGACAGTTGGAGAGAATAGTACAGTAATTTCATGAAATCTCACATAATCTGTTCTTTTTTTATTTAGTAAGTATTTATTGAGCACCTGTTTCCTTCCATGTGATTTCCCTTGGTCAGAATGGGATGATACCCAAGATAAACAAGGTCCCTGCCCTCTTGGATTTGCACTCTAGTATACATTTCAAGCCCTGACTGTTATGTTCTGTGGATGAACGTACTTGGAAAGTTAACGCCCAGGTCATGGAGTGGTTTTGAGTGTGGGTTCTACAACCAGACTTCCTGGATTTAAATACTGTTTTGTCTCAATGTTTAGTAGATGTATGACCCCGAACCACTTACTCCAGTCTTCAGTCTCTTTATCAGTTAAGTGGGGGTAATAATGCTAGCTTTCTCATAGACCCATTATGAGGGTCAACTGACATAATGAATGTAAAGGACTCTATCTGGCATATAGTAGATGCTCAGTAAGTTTCATTTGTTTATTTGTATCTGATGAGTTTCAAATCAAGGATTTGTTGAGGTCCTGTCTCTTTTTAATTCCAGAGAGGGTCTTACAGAGACCTGCTATGGGACATCTCAGGTCTAAGGTCTTTAAGATGCTGTACTATCTTGAAAGTTGACTTTGTCAAATTACTTAGCATACAAACCCTACATTCATACTTCAGGAAAACAACAAAGTTCCTCTCTCTGACAAACTATAATCTTGATCTTGGCTTGGGAACAATATTCCAGATAATGCTTCTCCTACATTCTAGATCAAGAAGCCTTTAGGAATGGGACGCCTGGGTGGCTCAGTTGGTTAAGCAGCTGCCTTCGGCTCAGGTCATGATCCCAGCGTCCTGGGATCGAGTCCCACATCGGGCTACTTGCTCTGCAGGGAGCCTGCTTCTCCTTCTGACTCTGCCTTCCACTCTGTCTGCCTGTGCTCTCACTCTCTCTCTTACAAATAAATAAATAAAATCTAAAAAAAAAAAAAAAAAAAAAAAGAAGCCTTTAGGAACATGTTGGTCTGAGTGGTGCTCCCTGGTCAGCATTAGAGCATTAGGAGTCTGGAGATGCAGAATGTGGTTGGTGTTGCAGACCTGAGCACCTCAGGTCTCCTTTTGGAGACTTCACCAGAGTTTGAATTTAATTTCACAAGTACCACAGACCACCTCAGATCTCTGTGCCTCTGTGCCTCTCTCTGTGAAGCAGACTGAAATAACCAACCACCTTTCAGGAGGCACATTTTGGAGTATGTCTAGAAGGAATCCTTGGAGCTTATGGGAAGAGACGGCATAGACCTTGAGGGCCCTTCTATTTCTAGAATAAATGAATTCTAGTTTTTAAACTCCTTGATCCCATAAGAACTGTATTAATTACCTTTTAGTCCCCAAATGGTCAAGCACAATACTATAGACTGAATTAGATCTCCCAAAATTCATATATGGAAGCTTTATCCTTCACTATGACCGTATTTGGACCTAAGGCCCGTGAGGAGGTGATAAAGGCTAAATGGGGTTATAATGTGGGGCCCCAACCAGTAGAGCTGAAGAGGAAGAGAAAGAGACATCAGAGCTCATTCTTTCTTTTTTTTTTTTTTTTTAAAGATTTTATGTATTTATTTGATAGACAGAGATCACAAGTAGGCAGAGAGGCAGGCAGAGAGAGAGAGAGAGGAGGAAGCAGGCTCCCTGCTGAGCAGAGAGCCCGACG
This sequence comes from Mustela nivalis, assembly GCF_964662115.1. Classification (NCBI taxonomy): domain Eukaryota; kingdom Metazoa; phylum Chordata; class Mammalia; order Carnivora; family Mustelidae; genus Mustela; species Mustela nivalis. The sequence goes on along the minus strand of NC_139022.1, from coordinate 115,489,391 downwards.
TGGGGCTCGATCCCAGAACCCTGGGATCATGACCTGAGCCGAAGGCAGAGGCTTTAACCCACTGAGCCACCCAGGCGCCCCAGAGCTCATTCTTTCCATCCTCTAAGAACACAGGGAGGAGGTCATCTAGAAGTCAGGAGGGGAGCTCTCACTGGAAACTGAGGTGGCCAGCACCTTCTCCTTGGACTTCCCAGCCTGCACAACTGTGAGAAATACATTTCTGGTAAGTCACTCAGTTTGTGGTGTTTTGTTAAGGCAGTCTGAGCAGAACCCGGACATGCTGACTTTTTCGTTTATTCTCTTAAAAAAAAAAAAAAAGTCTAAGAACTTAAATCCTTGTGGGCCTGATTAATTTCAGAATTATTCAGAACTACATGAACAGGACTTTACAGAACAGGGATGTTCACATGAAAAAGTGAACCTGACCCACAGTCCTAATCTTCATTCCAATGGATAATCTTGACTTTATCACCTGCCGTATACCAGCAAGATGGCAAGGGAGCATCACTGCTTGATTCAAACTTCCCCAAGACACCCAGTCTTTCCCCTAGTGGAGGTGCTTATCAGCAGGGAAATAGTCAATGAGGAGTGCACACTGTTGTTAGGAGGACAGGAGGCACGGGAATAGATTTTCTCCACTAGATTTTCGGGTTTTGAACCACTGACCCCCTAGGTACTCTTTAATAATGCAGCAGGACTGAAGGGTAGAGGCTATGAGGGAGGGTGAATAATGGAGGTCGTGCCAGCAAAGCAGCCCCTTGCCTCAGCTAGGAGAGACGAGGCAGTTCCTCACACCAAGGAGTGGAGGTCCTCCTCCAGGAAGGACCATGATTGCATCTGAGCCCAGCCATGGATTCAGGTACAAAGGGTGCCTCAGAAGAGCTGGCCAGATGGTCTACTTTTATTTTGGTGAAGACCTGCCTGGAACAAAGGCAATTTACTTCTGCCGCCGGTCAATACAAAAACAAAAATGTTTATGATGTCAAGCTCTGCCAAGCTAGGGCTGGGGCAAAAAAATCCTTGCCTTCCTTTCAAGGCAATATGTAAATGATGCTTTGTAGTTTTGTTTGTACAACTTCTGGGGACCATTCAGAGGGCCTCCCTGTAGCCCATCACTTCTGGAGAGTTCAATTTTTATGGTGGTGATGATCCCATAAGCTAACCCTCTGGGTTCAGTTGTCACCTGCCAGCATAACTGTCTTTGGCTGAGGATATTGCATTGTTACAAAGTCCAGAGATCTTCTGAAAGCAATCCCCTAAATTTGCTTTTAGAATTTCAAACATGTGCTTATGGGTCGCCTTCTCCCTAGAGGATCAAACTCCAATCTTTCTCAATTTGTCTGAGTTCAGGTGTGGCAGACAGAGAGATATTAAGTCTCTATCCAAGAAGGATTTCTTATAGCTTGACCTCAGGAAACTCCTGTCTAGCCAGAGAATTTGGAAGAGAATTTTTCATTTTTTGGCACAGTTGTAACTATTTGTAAAAATGGAACCATGAAATTAGAGTCCAGCAGCATGTAGTTTCATTCACTGGCACACACGGGAGACCACAGTGTTTTTATGTGTTAGGGGCTGACGTGTCCTCTCTCTTTCCTTTGATGGTGAGTGTGTCCGGCTCCACTGCTGAGAAGGAGGGCAACCATGGCCTGACAGGCAGATTTCAGAGCAAAATGTCAGTGGGTAAAGAAAGGGCTGTGGAAACCAGGCAAGTTTTGTCATTGACTTCTGAGAACCTGTTCTTTAAAACCAAAGCAGCTTCTCAATCTCTGCTTAGGAGGTGGACCTATCACAACTCAGAACCCAAGCAGAGCAAAGCCCCTTCAGGGTATACTGTGGCCATTTGTTCCACGGTGTGCTCCCTGGTATGTGGGGAGAAGACCAGGCCTCTGTCTGGCTCTGGAGGCTGTGCCCACAGAAAGTAAGCCATGCACAATGGCCAGCCCGCTCATTCTTTTTTTGCCCAGCCGTTGCTGGCTGCTGAGAAGCTCAGGAAAGTGAAGATGCTTGTGGGTGATCAGTGTGTCAGACCTCAGAAGGATCCCCAAGGCCCCAGTGGGGAGCGTACGGTTAGGGAAAAGAAGTCCAGATGAAGAAAATGATTTAAGGAGAAAGTAACTTTTGGGACGTTTCATTCCATTGGTTCAGTTCAAGTTGTTGTGTGTGTGTGTGTGTGTGTGTGTGTGTGTTTTTTTTAAAGATTTTATTTATTTATTTGGCCATTTTTTTTTTTTTTAAGATTTTATTTATTTATTTGTGTGAGAGAGAGAACACAGAGGCAGAGGCAGAGGGAGAGGGAGAAGCAGACTCCCTGCTAAGCAGGAAGCCTGATGTAGGGCTTGACCTCACAAGTCTGAGATCATGACCTGACCTAAAGGCAGATGCTTAACTGACTGATCCACCCAGGAACCCTTGATCCAGTTTAACTCTTCATGAAATGTGCTTTATGCTGAGTTCTGGGAGGTTGATGGGTCTGAGTTCTGGGAGGTTGATGGAATCCCCCAAGCATGAAATTACAGTACTACCCATGAGTGTAGCTGCCCACTTTTTAAAATTGTATCAATGTGAGGTAAATGTTTGTGTTTTCTAATCTGGTGCCGAGGAAAAGCATTAGAAGTGATGCAGGGGCGCCTGGGTGGCTCAGTGGGTTAAAGCCTCTGCCTTCAGCTCAGGTCATGATCTCAGGGTCCTGGGATCAAGCCCCGTGTCGGGCTCTCTGCTCAGCAGGGAGTCTGCTTCCCCCCTTCCCCCGCCTGCCACTCTGCCTGCTTGTGATCTCTCTCTCTGTCAAATAAATAAAAAAATCTTAAAAAAAAAAACAAAAAGAAGTGATGCAGACGTTAAGGTCAGTGTCACTAATCCATACAATTTTACATTTTTTTAGCATATTCTTCAGTGAAAGAAGTAAACGTTTTTTGAGTGAGGGAGCATATTTTCCCACTAGAACTCTGTTAGGTAGCCCCGAGTGGTGGAATGAATATCTTATCTGGAGATTAAAGATCTTGTCTTGAGATCTAGCTGTTCCTCTATTTGATCTTTGGCAGTTAAAAAAAAAAAAATTCTTTGGTGTGTGTTTCCTTATTTATAAGATGAGGAAATTAGAAAGGCCTGTTTGCAATGCTTGAACTTGACTAGGAAGTCTCTTGGGCTGTGTCTGGGGTGTGTGGGTGCCACTGAGTGGGCAAGTGAGAATAGGGTAGGTGAGTGATGCAGACAGGCTAGGTCTAGGAACCGGGGAGGGTCCCCCAAAAGCAGTCAAGAGGGTCCCTGGCTTCACCCAGGATGGAAATCAGGTGCAAGCCAGAGAAAATGGAAACAGAGTTTATTGCATAGTGTCAGTGACAGGCAGTGAACAGCAGACAGAGTATCTGGGAGACTCAGAAAGGAAAGGAGAATGAGTCTTGTCCCCATTTGGGGCTCGGAATTTACATTAGAGAAGGATCTAGCGTACATGGTCCTCCAGGTTTCCACTATAGGGTCCAATCAAAGGTGAGTGTCGGGTGAACAATAGGCATTACTCTGAATTACCAAAGGTAGGGATCTTGAGGCCAGCATTGGCCAAGGTTTCTTTGAAGCTGGCATCCTGGAACACATTTGGGATCTGGCTCTTGGTGGTATTTGCAGCCTAGGACAAAACTCAGAGAATAATTTACTTTCATGCTTCCCCTTGAAATGGGAAGAGAGCTTTCCAAAATGGATTCCCTTTAGTATTTCTGCGTCGTGAGGGTTCACTGCCTAGCGCCCCTAGAGCAGAGCCACAGCTTCGCCATGGAGCTGGATGGTGGAGTTAGACACCAAATGCAAGAAGCACAACTGTGTGACAAAGAGAGATTACCCTTTCTGCTCCCTTCTGTGGACTGCAGGAGCTGAGGACAAGCTTTGGGACAGCTGTTGTCCTGCGGGTTCCTCCTCTCGGTCGGCTCCTGGTTAGGGCACAGCCTAACTGTGGGACTCTTGCTTCTTAAATTGTAACTTTATTGATGTCTCAAAATTTAGCTAACTTCAGACTGAGTCCAAACCTTCTCCTCTGGATACATTTGCTTCTACTCCATTATGACGGGTCTTTGGGAGAACAGGTAAAAATGAAGTGTTCTCTCTCTCTTTTTAAAATTGACACACATGTTAAAAGCAAGCAAGCAAGCATTAGCTTTTATACATTTTGAGAAGTCTGGTATCTGCTCTTGGTCCCCAAGAGACCCTGAAGAGAGTCAGGTGATGGCACAGAGCCTCAGTTGGGGAGGGTTCTGCCCCACTGGGTCCTAGAGGACTGGGACTCTCTAATCCGCACCACATGCTGTGACCTGAGCAGACCCCACAGGACAACAGAGGTCTTGCTGTCTCCTTGTGGAGCAGTTGCTCAGAAGCCGGGCTACAGCTGTGGCCTGCTTTGTGGGCAAGTGCAGCGTGCTGATTAAACTTGATCTTTTAAGCCCCTTTCTCCCTATAGGTATTATAAATAACAACTGGTCCTCAGGAGTACCTGCCAGAGGGCGGATTGAGAGCTCCATTCTGTACTCCAGAAGGCGTTGTTTTGTGTAACCTTAACTTCTTCAGCCGTGAGAGGGGTGGGAGACTCAAACCCCAAAGCAAAGCCATTTTACTGTGACCCAGAAAATCCAAGGTGAGGAATTCAGAATTGAAATCGAGGAAGGCAAGTTCCTCCCAAACCTCAAATTCCTTAGAGCGTCTCTAGGAAAGTAAGAAGTACACACAAGTAGAGCCCTCTACGTGCCTTCGTTCCAAGTCAAACAATCGATTCAGAATTCGGGCCAACAAGTCGCCGAGAGCCTGAACTCTGCCCTGGTGCAGTGGCTTTGGGATGTTCGGTGCCCTCTGGTTTCTCTTTGCTTCAAGTTGAGAGACAGTGAGATGGCGCTTTTTGGGTTTCTGAGTCTGGGTTCTGGAGGAATTTTTATATATGTTACAGCTCTGCGGGAGAGCAGGAGAGGTGATATTCCGGCTCGGGGTGGGAGGGGGTGGGGGGGTAGACAGCGATGGGTCTGGGGCCAAGAGAGGATTACACTGTTGTCATTACACTTGCTGACATTTGCCTCGGGTTCTCCCTACCAGATTACAGGTCCGTGCATGAGCCGTGGAAGAATGTGTGAATGTTTGTTTTAATCATGCAGATGGGTAATAAAAAGAAGCAAACAGGAGTCCCCTATCTCTTGGGCAGACATCTGTTACTTCTTAGAACTTGGCTGACTCTAGATAGTTCTCCCCCCCCCTTTTTTTTTTATTGTGGTAAATTAATGTGTAACCCTTTTTAAGGGTAGGGTTCTCCAGTGTTAAGCCTATTCACACAGCATGCAACCCTCACCATCCTCCCTCTCCAGAACTTTTGCATTTTCCCGAACTGAAACCCTGTATCTGCTAGACAGCAACTCTCCATTTTTCCCCTTCACCTCCCACTCTGGCAACCACACTTCCATTTTCTGACTCTATGAGTCCGACCATTATGGATATCTCATATATGTAGAATCATACATTATTTGTCGGTTTTTGTTCAAGATTTTATTTATCTATTTTGAGAGAGAAAGAGAGAGCATGAGCAGGGGGAGGAGCAGGGGAGAGGGAGGATCCCAAGCAGACTCCACCCCCCACACAGTGCGCGCTGCTGGGCTCCATCTCATGGCCCTGAGATCCTGACCTGAGCTGAAATCAAGAGTCAGGGTCTCAACCAACTGAGCCCCCCAGGGGCCCCACCATATTTGTCCTTTTGACTTAGTTCACTTAGCATAATGTCCTCAAGGTCCATCCATGTCACAGCACATGTCAGAATCTCCTTCCTTTTTAAGGCTCAATGATATGGCATCATATGTATATACCACATTTTATCGATACATTTATCCCTTCATAGACATCTGTGTTATTTCCACATTGGGGGTATTAAGAATAATGCTGCTGTGATCCTTGATGTACAAATCTGTTTGAGTCCTTGCTTTCCATTCTTTTGGAATATATGCCCACAGGTGGAATTATTGCATCATGCGGTAATCCCATGTTTTAAGGTTTTTGAGGACCGGCTATACTGTTTTCCACAGCAGCTGCAGTATTTCACATGTTCACCCACAAAGCACAGGGTTCCAGGTTCTCCACAGCCTTACCAACACTTGTCATTTTAGGGGTTTTATTTGTTTTGTGTTTTGATCATAAGCCATACCCATGGGAGGAACCACTGGCTCTTTGTGATTTTGATTTGCCTTTCCCTAATGATTAGTGATGCTAAACATCTTTTCCTATGTATATTGACCATTCCTGTTTATTCTTTTTTTAATTTTATTTTATTATTTTTTTTTAAGGTTTTATTTACTTATTTGACAGAGAGAGATCACAAGTAGGCAGAGAGGCAGGCAGAGAGAGAGGAAGGGAAGCAGGCCCTCTGCTGAGCAGAGAGCACGATGCGGGACTCGATCCCAGGACCCTGAGATCATGACCTGAACCGAAGGCAGTGGCTTAACCCACTGAGTCACCCAGGCGCCCTCCTGTTTCTTCTTTAAGGAAATAGCTGTTCAAGTCCTTTGCCCATTTTTTAATTAGGCTGCTTATTTTATTGTTGTTAAGTATAGATGTCTTTTTTTTTTTTTTAAAGTTCTGGATTTTTATCAGATATATGATTTGCAAATAGGTTTTCCCACTGTGTGGGTTGCCTCTTCACTCCATCAGTAGTGCCCTTTGACACACAGTTTTTGTTTTTTACAAAGCCCGATGTATCTGTTGGGTTTTTTTTTTTTCCTTTTGTTCCTTGTGCTTTTGGTATCATACCCAAGAGATCACTGCCAATTTGCTTTTAGATATTTTTAAATATAGCTCCTTTTTCTCTAATACCACAAAAACCATGACTTGTGGAAATTTTTCTTTTGAAGGAATTTTGCTTGGAAATAGCTCTTCTTTTGTTTGCAGTGGGCCTTAATATAATTTCAGAATTGGTTGACTTCACTTCCGCCATGCTCTACCCATCATTCTTTTCTTCTCAACGGATCACAAAGGCTCACTTGTGGATAAAGAAAAAAGAGAGTGAGGCTTAGTTTGAAAAAGCCTCAATCATGTATATTATATGGGCTGAGGAGAGAAAGTCCAGATTTAAGTAGTCTGGAGAATATGAGAGGGCCCTGTGGTAACCATGGCTGACAGGAAGTATATGACAACAAACTGGACTGCCATTTGTCTGAGAAGGCTGAATTCTATTTTCTAAAGCTCTTTTTGCCTTCCTCAGGCTGGAAAGATTATTTGAAAATAAGGCAGGCTCTAGAGGCAAACCTCTAGGGAACTAGCTTCCAGTCTCTATCCCGAGAACTGAAAAACTTGTTCCATAGATACTTCTCCAAGTGTATAGATAATGGCTTTTATCAATGTTCATTCCTCTTTAGAAAACACTAACTGTTCCTTTTATTTTTATTAAATGCTGGTAAGACTCTTCTAATAGCTCAGAAAAATCCTTTCCCTGCTTGCTCATTTCTCACACTTTACTTGTTATTATTTTGGGGTTATATTCTGTGCACTAATCACCATTAACAGGAACCATGCATCCAAAATGCCACAGATCTTGCTTGGTAGAAAACAGCAACTGGGAAGTGCATCGTACATTTATACAATCTCATCCTCAAGGAGAAAATTCCATCTGGAGAAAGAATGCCTCCTGGGCCTTCTTCTTTTCACTGGTCTGTTCCAGAAGAATGTATTTACAGGATATCTGTGTTCTAGTATTTTCCTCTGACTTCTGCTGCAACCACATGTCACACTTTCTGGAGCACTGGGATGTTGTTTACTCTAGGCGTTGGTTGTGTGTCCCTACCTGGCATGTGCTCAGGGTAGACGTTGCTCTGACATTCCTGGCTGTCCTGTGGGTCTGGTCTCAAGAGGGCTTATCTGTGCTAGTCACTCCCCCCACACTGCTGCTGCCCACACAGTCACTTGAGTTGTGGGTGTCTGAATTTTTGCACCTTTAAAGCATGGAACTTCTTAAAAGTGCAACCCTTTTCAAAGGAGCCATGGATTCATGAGTAGATCCACACTTGCCTGTATGCTCAGACTGGAAGGTATCCGTGATGAGCTTTCCTGGGGACAAGGAAGGGGGGCAGTAAGTTCCTCTGATTTTCACGCTACAGAATGAGATGCTCTTAAAAGCCAAATTTGGTGGTCTTTTCCTAGGACTGGGGATCCTGAGATACCCGCTTCTTGGTGCTGCCTGTGCACTGTGTGTTTTAATGTCATCATGACATCAGAAGCTGGGAAGTGCTTTCCACCTGCAGTGTAACTAACTGAATGATCATCCCCAACTTTAGTGTCTGCAAGTAGGCATTCCAACAAAAACGAAAGCCCAGCCCCTGATGGCCTCCCCTGGCTCCTTTGCCTCCCCAGCAGTGCCCCTTATGTCACAAGCTGCAGGGAAGTGGGGTGGAGGGAAGGAGGGAGAGGAGCAGAAGTCAGAGCAAGCGGACCAGGCCCTGTGACCAAGTTTCCTTGGCACCGGGAAAAAGTGCCTTCAGCTGGCACGGGGGCTTGTGTGCGCCAAGCTTTGCTTGTTTGCCATGGAAATCCTGGTTGTAACAGAGACCGGTGCCATTCAGGCAGTGAGCGGGGAGCTGCTTTTATGGGGAGGCTTTTTTGGCACTGTGTCCGACATACACTCCAGTCAATCACGGGAAAGTGCCTAATAACAGATGTGGTAATTAAGCCTGAAGAACTCTGTCTCTATTTTTCCGTTTTTTTTTATTGCAGGGAATAACAAAGTGCCTCATTAAACCTCCAATCACGCTGATTTTTGAATTGGGCCCACCGATATTGTCAAAAATGACATCGCTGCAAGGGCTTTCTTCCTAAGTCCTTATCAGCCCATGGTGCCGCCAGGGAAAGGGTGGATTAGTTTGGGGGAGGATGATCCTGTTCTTTCTGTAGTGCCCTTTGCACTCTGGTACCAAAGCATGTGAAGATTCCAGGGGCACAATCAGATTCCTTCAAGTACCTTCCATAGAAAAAGGTTTAGCTTCTACGTGCTTGTGTGAATATAAAATGCCCCCTGATTCTCTTAGGTTCAAATTATACTGCTTATAGCAAGAAATTAACTTTGGTTTTCAATCCTAGAAAGGTTTCAGATAACCTGAAACCATGGTAAATTACCATATTTTAATAGGATAAATTATCTGGGAAAAAAAGTTTAATTACATCTGAAAAGGTCTGTCTTTGATTGTGACAGTTTCTAAGGCAAATGTCTTCATTAAGGTTGTTTTTCCTTCTTTCTTTTTTTAATGATGAACATGAGTCTGGCTCATCATTAAAGAAAATGAATCTAAGAGTTTAATGACCTGGGACAGGCAGAAAAAATATATGTCCTTAATAGTAAGAGAACATAGCTCAAAAAATTCTCTTAAGCTCCTCTGAATAGTTCAGAGCTGGTTCTGTGTGATTGGGGCACTCTTGGGAAAGAGCCAAGTGCTCTGCCCATTTCTGACTTGGCTCTGTTGGGTAGTGTAGATTTGGAAGCTGCATTTATATTCTGGAGATAATTTTTTTGTTTCTAAAAAATGTCCATAGGCATAGAGATTTGGGCAGACATTTTGTTTTAAATATTTTGAAAAGGCTCGGGCTCCCATTTTCTAAAGATATTGATTCATTTCCTTGATTCCTGATGCATAAATTTGAGTTTTTCAGGATATTTCCAAGAGAATTTCTAGTTGACTGTATTCTTAAATGTAGCTCTTAATCTGACCCACACGAAACAGGTGATTTGTAAAGCCTAATTAAGATTTATTTTCAATTCGTATATTAATGAAGCATAAACGTGACCTACTGGTAATTTGTATATATTTAACATTTGTACATATACATATATGTAAAGGTATACCGACTTGAATGTTACTCCCTCTTTGTTGACTCATCTGACACCGAATATTTGTAATGTACTTTTATTCATAAAGGCAACATTCTCCATCATTGGTGTCAAACATGTTCTTGCCAAATATGAAAGCAGGCATGTTTTGAGTCAGATTTTTACCACATTAAAATTTGTTTTAAGAAACACCGATACTGGGGTGCCTGGGTGGTTCAGTCGGTTGAGCACTGGATTCTTTTTTTTTTTTTTTTTAAAGATTTTATTTATCTATTTGACAGAGAGGGCGAGAGCACAAGTAGGCAGAGAGGCAGGCAGGGGGGCTGGGGAAGCAGGCTCCCCGCTGAGCAGAGACCCCGATGCAGGGCTCGATCCCAAGGCACCGAGATCATGACCTGAGCCGAAGGTAGTCGCTCAACCAACTGAACCATCCAGGCGCCCCAAGAACTATATTCTTGATTTCAGCTCATGTCATGATATCAGGGTGGTGAGATTGGGGCCTCTCCCTCCAGCTTTGATTTCAGCTCTGAGTCTGCTTGAGATTCTCTCTTTCCCTCTCCCTGCTCATCTGCTCTGTCTCTAAATAAACAAATAAATAAATAAAAAGAGAATAGAAACCCAAAACCCAAAACTCAACAACAAAGATACAGTAGGAAAGACCCAAGGTTTAAGCGAAGATGCTATGGTCAGGATTATTCAGTTGTGGACCAATCAAAGCTTTTCTTTACATGAGAATCAGATTAGTTTTCTTCTGTTTTTCCTAAGAACAACAAGATCTTCTGGGATAAAAGAGCTCATTTGTTAGTTTCAGTTCTCTTGCTGGGGAACTATTTCTATAACTTAATGGATAGGCCTTTTAGAGGAAGTGGCAACTTGGCCAAGTCAGAGCAGCCCTGAGTAGAAGCGCCATCTCCTGGGGGCAAGGTTTCTCAAAGCCCCCCCCAAGCTCCCAGCTGAGGTGTTTGTTTCCCTTCCTACCCTTAGTTATTGGTCTCTTACCTCAAACCTCTGGACTCATGTCAGCTGCCCATGATTCACAGAAGGTGATTCCTGATTGCCCTTCAATCTCTCAGATCACTGCCCGCAATGATGTGAGCGTTCTATGCTCTATAGCCCTAAGTTTTGATCTAGCTTGGTTAATGACCATTTATTGAGCATCTATTATATTCTTATAGATGTGAAGAGAGGTGGTAATCAGGGACGAGTGCAGGAGAAGACTAGAGCAAGACTCGGGCTTTGCTTTCAAGGTGTTTATAGCTTAGGAGATGGGATGGGCTACGCTGAAGACGAACCTGCAGCCGCGGGTAACAAATCCATATTAGATGAAGGTTGTGCAGCTTTAGTTCCATTGGAGGTTTCTATGCAGTTTTTAGGGAGAATACTAAAGGATATTTTTACTCAGGTCCCAACACATCATTAACTAGATACTTAATGAGAGCATAAATTATTGCAGAGAGAGAAATAAGTTGACAGGAAGCTTATGTAATGGTTTGAATTTCAAACACTTAGTGAGGCTTACATGTTGACCTAAGGGAATTACAGAAATGAATCATAGACCCTTGAAAGTTAGCAGGACAGGAAAAATATAATCTGTGCAAGAAACCACTTCCACCCTCCGTAGATTCTTCAATTGAGATGGTCTTCACGGGCAGTTTAAGTCCATTAGGTTTTAGTTTTCCTTTTTAAATGAAATGATTAGAGGGTTTAACACCTTGAACAAATGACAGTGATACAGTTTATAGGAACTGATTCTTTGTAAGAAAGAAATGAATGTATTCAGTGTGATGGGGGTCAGCTTAAACTGGATTGCTTTCTGTTCTCTGTAGTTTCCCTTATTTATGATAAAGTGAAGATGCTGCTATTAGAGATTTTGAAATTTTAAAAAGTGTTAAGGAAGAGGAGTTATAATAAAAGCAAAAGGGAAATGACATTTTTAAAAGAGCTAGAATGGAAGAAGGAAAGAAATTAAACAAAATGTCGCAAATTAGGCCTGTGTTTCTGCAGACTTCAGAGCTCATGCCTTTGGTTCAAATACTTTCAGCTTCTCTGGTTCAGATTGCCCTTTACAAGTTAGCCAGCATTTGCTTAAAAGCAGAGGTGTTATTCACCATGAAGCCTGTAATTACTTTAATATTAATGTTATAAATAATTAATATTATTTTAATATTAATATTTGCTATTTAACATTTAATGTTAAATATTTAATGTTAATGTCATTTATTTATTTATTCTTAACATTATACTTCGTATGTATTTGTGGCTACCTGTGCTTTTTGTTTTCTTGCCTCATTTAGGTAATGTACAGACCCTTACGTACATTTAGGATACATTGAAATGTTCTTCATTTGCAGTCACATTGTGAGCTACATCAAAGACCATCAGAGACCTTAGTTGTTTTTCAAAATTAAGCCTTAAAATTATAGGAACCCCCTCCTTTTCCTTTTGTCTATATTTCAAAAATATATTTTAAATAACCTTCGATATTCTTTGCCCTTTTCTAGCTTGTTTTTATATTACACTTCATGAACTCAATGAAGAAAGGCAGTCCTGTAGTTAACTGTAGACTATAATAATCTGCCAATAAGTGAGGGGTTCATTCTAGGGTATTCCCAGACATTGTTTTTCTGGAGAAGTTTGCAGAGCTGGGTCCCTATACTAGCATACACAGTGCACCCTAGGAATTGTGCTTTTCAGCCGTGAGGCTGAAAGTTTTCCTCTTAGCATAGTAAAGCATTGCCATTGCAAGGTTTGTTCCATTGCTCCTTTCTCCCTGACTCCTATACCATCCTTTGTTACTTCTGTCGCCTGACTCTCAGCCCATCCTGGACCACCCCTTTGGTGCTACCAGTGTATGCTCCTGGTCACTTCCCTGTGGCCATAGCGGAGATGAATACCAGGTCCCTAAAAACATGACTACATGTAGCCATATCAGAGGAGAGCCACTTAATGAGAATACAGGAATGCCAGTGAAAAGAAAGCCTTCAGCTTTCAGTGAATGTACAGAATAACTACTAATTAAGCCCTTGAAAGTATCCATAGAATTCTCTTATGAAACAGCATCAGTTTTTTTCTCTAATTGAACCACATATTTTTCCAGCAAAGTGTTTGTTGTTTTTCTATACTTATAATCTCCAGTATTGTCATCATTTTTTTTTCAATGTTGGGATTTTCCTTTGCAGTGGTATTGTTTAGCAATAATGGGACAAAGTTTAGCAATTAAATGGGACAATCTTGACCTTCCATTTTTCCCCATATATATTGAGAAAAATATTTCAAAATCCAGAGAAACTGATTTATGTATTCTGAGCTTTGTCTTTCCCATGGGTCATTTATTCATTCATTCAGTCAGTCAGTAGACAAGAAATATTATTGAGCCCCTCATCTGTTGCAGGAACATGTAGAGTGACCAATGTATTGTTTTGACATGAAGGAATTTACCAGCTGGTAGAGACATGAATAAGACAATGGTGAATAAAATAGCGTGCTTTTCTAGTCTGAAAAAGTCGATGTCATCTACTCCCAGGATGCACCAGGTGGATGGGAATAAGGAAGGATGTTTAGATTGGCCTGGGAGCACTTCTATGGTGGCATTTGCTTCTTGAAGGATAACTGGTAAAGTCAGGTAGCAGGACAGGCACTGCTGAGGTAATAGAAATGATACGTACATGCCAGAGCTTTCTGGGCGATAAGGATGGACTCAGATGATCTTGAGTGAGGAAATGCCAGTTTGGACTTCCCTGAAAAGAAAGCTTGCAAAAACTTTTAAGTATAGAGGTACCTGAGTGGCACAGTCTGTTAAGCATACAGCTCTTGGTTTTGGCTCAGGTCATGATCTCATGGTCGAGAGACTGAGCCAGGGTTGGGTTCTATGCTCAGCGTTGAGTCTGCTTGAGATTCTCTCTCCCTCTGCCTTTCCACCCCTCCACCCCCATTCTTGCTCTCTCTCTAAAATAAGTGAATAAATCTCTAAAAAAACTTTTTAAGTATAGATGTGTGATATTCTGATTTGTGTTTTGACAGAATTGGGGGCAGCATGGAGGACCAGCTGGAACTGAATTGGTAAAAAGAATAAATCAGTCAAACTGAAAAGCTATTCAGAAGTTAGTGTTTTTAGACTTTGGTTTTAAGCTTGCTATTAATAAAACCTACTTTATCTTTAAAATAAAAAGTCAAACTAAAGGACCCGTACTATCTACCTGCTTACTGCTCTAGTTAGAACAGGGAGTAAAGTAGGTGAATGACAAATGACAGATGCATATATTTCTCAACTTTTTATTTCATATTTCTGTGTTAAAATGAAATTTAAAAACTGAATGGACCTTTCAGGAAGAGTCAACCAACAATTGGCCATTTCTTCACTCCTAATAGAAGTTTCTGCTAAAATATAGAAGTGATCATTTAAGAGTACAGTCATACTTAGTAGGTACAGTTGGCATCACTGACTGAAAATGATTTTAAAAACAGATATGATTTTGAAAGAAGATAAAAGGGTCAAATGATATGTCCAAAAAGGTAAAATCATCCTATAATATACAAAGCTTATAAATGCATGAGGTCAGGGGCACCTGGGTGGCTCAGTTGGTTAAGTTCCTGACTCTTAATTTTGGCTCTGGTCATGATCTCAGGGTCATGGGATCAAGCCCCTTGTTGGGCTCTACGCTCAGCAAGGAGTCTCCTTGAGTGACTCTTTTTCCCTCTTCCTCTGCCCTTCTCCTCACTCTTTTTCTCTTCCTAAAATAGACATACAAGTCTTTAAGATAAATAAATGAGGTAAGAGATGACAACTCTTGCAACAATTTTTCCACTGGGACATTGACTGATGCCTGAAAAATTATGAAAAATAAATTAATGGAAAGCACTTCCAATTTTAGTATATGTACTGCAGAGGCAAGCACTGAAAAACACTTCCAAAAAGCAGATCAAGTGTAATTGGCTGAGAATAAGAGACAAACTCTAAAATGCCCATGGAAGTTGTAAACTTGCCCTATTTAAATTAACAAGGTCAAAGTCTCCCTACCCTGAAACTTTCAAAAAACAAAAAAAGGTAAGTATTTTTAGGGTAATTTAAAGTACATAAGGGATGTACAACTGCCTCATGGTACATAAAAATGATTAATTCTTGAAAAACTCATGACTTGAAATATCTATTTCTTCACCAGATTTTTATTTGTCCCATTTACCAATTCAAGATCTTGCTAGACTCGAGAGGTCTTACTAGATCCAAGATTTTTTTTAGTTCTTTGTTCAGATCCACATATATGACTCCTGTTTATACATTCTATTCTATACAGATACATATGTCTATACATATCTATTCATTAAATTCATTCATTCATCCATTTAGCCTCCCTCTGCTAGGTGTTGCTCTAGGTACCAAAACATCACAGAAAACCAAAAAGCATTATTGCAGTGAAGAATTTGGGGGTGTCCATTTGTCTTTCATCAGCATCAGCTCCTTTGTGACAGCCCTTAGCAGAACAACTATGAAGCTCATGTCCAATTTGCTCCTTTTTTTAAAAATATTTTATTTATTTATTTATTTGACAGAGTGAGATCACAAGTAGACAGACAGGCAGGCAGAGAGAGAGAGAGGAAAGCAGGCTTCCCACTGAGCAGAGAGCCTGATGTGGGACTTGATCCCAGGACCTTGAGATCATGACGTGAGCCGAAGGCAGCGGATTAACCCACTGAGCCACCCAGGTGCCCCCAATTTGCTCCTTTGATGCACAGACTGAGTAGACATAATTCGTTGTGAGCTCCTCCTCCTTGATATGAAGAGGAGCATTCGTAAGTTGCCTTATGAAAGTCTTGGGCATTTCATCAATATTTTAGTATTAAACTTTTATAAGAATGCTTGGACTTATAATTTGTATTATATTCTATTAAGACTGGCATCAGCCACAGGAAAAAGAAATGTAATTGTGTCTTAATTATCTTTGTGGGCAGCAATTCATAATATTGTGTACACTGACAAGATCTTGAATTTGGGGCCAATATTAGCCTAGGGAGAAGCTATTTATGAAAGAGCTTTGTGACCTTGGGCATACACTGAATTTCTCTGGATCACAGTATCATTTACCATTTGTAAAATTAAGAGTATTGGACCACCTTCCTGCTACAGGCTATGTTCATACAAAAGCTGATGAAACTTAGGCATTTTGGAAGTTTGTAAAGAAAGACAAACGGGAAACTATAACTCTATAAGTTTGCTTGCCATTCAAGCTGCCTTCCTGGCTGGTATTTATGAAAGGGAAGTAAAGCAGAGAGAAGATAAATGGCCTGACATTGATCAAAGTCTGATGCCAAAACACACTAGAATTTTCCTTGGTTGCCATACTTTTCTGTCCCCATTGCATACAGATCCTGAATTACCCTAAAAATGGCAGAGGAAGATAAGTACAGAGACACAGGGACATTAGAAGAGAGAATGATGGATAATGTGAATGAAGAAAGTAGTATGGGGAATGGCCCTTGATTTCCTATCAATATGAGATTGTTCTCAAACCATTATTCAGGGTCAGACAGGGTCACTTTGTGAATAAAAGATCTGTCTAGATACCACAGGAAGTGGTGTTGCTACTTCAGCATGTGGTACTTTATCTACTAAAACAAAGCCCTATTTTAAGAGTCATAAAGTTGGAGTTTGGGTTGTGGCTTCTCATATTTACATATATATGCAGTTGGCGAGGAAGCTGAGGTGGGAGGGAAGGCTGCCCAAGTATTTTCTCCTTAATGTCTGGGCCAAACGCAACTTTGAATAATTATGTTCTTCCGCCTACTTACATTTCTTCAGCAATTTCCTCACATTTTGCCTCAACTCTTCAAAGCCTTTGACCATGTGGGCTTAAAACCATGAGGATGAAAGTGTCCAGACTCTTTTGTGGCCATGCCTGCTGTGAGCCATCCCTGTGGTCATTCTGTATCCTGGTCTGGATTTGTGGTTCTGAATTGAGCAACCCTGGGAAGAATGGCAGTTGAGTCCCGATGTTCCTGATTATTTTAAACATCAGTACAGTGTAAATATGGAAATACCTTTTGTACTTTCTTTCCTTTCCTTTCTTTTCCTTTCCTTTCCTTTTCTGTTCTTTTCTTTTAAGTAGGTGATGTGCCCAGCATGGAGCCCAACAGGGCACTTGAACTTATGACCCTGAGATCAAGACCTGAAGTGAGATCAACGGTCAGACACTTAACTGACTGAGCCATCCAGGCACCCCTACCTTTTGTATGTTCTAATTCAGGTTCTCAGTGTTGGCCAGAAGATAGCTTAGTCACTTGCAGGATCTAGCTTTTAATGAATTTGCATTTTAAGAAGAATTTCTTGCTCCATTGTACAAGTAGAGTGTTATTTTAGAAAGAAAGTGGCACTGTCACTGGATGAAGATGGTTTGCCTGAAATCAGGGGGCCTGACTTCTGGGTTCTTGAGTTGGACCATTCACAAACTTACTCTGTGATATAGCTGAGTCACCATAACTTGGGCCTCCAATTATTTCTTCCATAAAAATGAAAGGATTTTGGTTGAAGTCCATAAGGCCTTAAACTCTAACTTTCTGTTCTCTTTTTTAGTACAAAAGCTCTCTGGACCCTAAGATATGTGTAGTGCGCTGGAAACTTTTGGAAGCCAAATGACTGTTACAAATATAAATTATTTGGCCTGTTATGAAATATTAAAAAAGAGGAATGCTCTGTGTGTGTGTGTGTGTGTGTGTGTGTGTGTGTGTGTGTGTGTATCCCTCCTTCATAGAATCTGGACAGATGCATTTGATAGGAAAATTTTCTAAAATCTTGGTCCCATAGATATTCTTTCCCTCATAGAGTCTTCATTTCTCTGTGTTTTCTTACGTGAGAAATAACCTTCAGGGAAAGGAAGCTTTGAGTTGGATTGTTCAGCTGTGCCTGAATAGTATTTCAGGAACTGAGTGTTAGTACAATGACCCAGAGATGACCAGGTGACATATGGGTGGCCCTTGTCATGCCAGTGATGGGGGCAGAGTAAGTGCCATCATCCTTCCTATTATAGCTCTATGCATCACTGCAAAGGACCTTCCTAAGAGAGGGACCGAGCAACTACATAGGCTTCCCAGTCCTGTCTCCATCCACCTCTGACCCCATGTGCAAGGAAAGACTTAAGATTCTGATGACACCCATCTATCCTGCTGTATGTCAGAGAGATATATTTTCTCCTTTTCCGTTGTATTATGATTTGGCTTTGTCTAAAGGAAACTACATTTTTTGTCATGTATTCTGTTACAACTGGATTTTCTTCCTGCTGGTATTATGTCAAGGGATTGGTCCAACCTGACAGTCAGCTTCTTCAATCCATATTATTGGTTAAAAGAAGGAAAAAGACAGTAGGTCTCTTTCTTCTTGGACTGATCAAGTTCTGTTTTCTAGTTCATTTCTCTCAAATCCATTCATTCTTTGCCTGAGGTCTCATGAGGTGTTTGGGTATTTTACCTCAGGTCAATCTTAAACCATGATATTCAGTGCCATTCCTGACATGGCTCTAAAACTCCTTTTCACTCACTTGGTTTTCCACCCTATGTTCCAGACAATCTTGCCCATTTGCCTTTCCCTCTGGGAAGTTTCTTTCTATGCCTTTGTTCCTCATGGTTCTTCTGGGTATGCCCTTCCTTGCTCCATGTAATCAGCAAAACCTGCAACATTGCTTTCTCTTATGTCTATGCACCAGTTGGGAAGACTTTCTCAACTCTACATACTTATTGGTAACCCTTTTGGACCCTAATCCCATTTTACATTGCTTTGTCATTATCATGGACATGATACTACTCTCCTATTCGACTGTAAACTCTTGGAGGGCAAAGGCTGCCTTTGCCAGGGTTTGCTGACTGAAAGAACAGTTGTCTGTTTTTCAGCAAAGCCTTTGAAAAATGACTGTGTGAAAGATGATTAAAATAATGACATGATTAGGACAGTTGATGAAATTTGAATCAGGTCTAGATTAGATAATAATAGTGCATCAATATTAAATTTTTCCATTTGAATTGCATCAATGTTAAATTATTTTCCATTTAGGTAATTGTACTGTAGTTACATATGTGAATGTCTTGTTCTTAGGAAATGCACATTAAAGTATTTAGAGGAATAGGGGGCAAAATTTCATGTATAGATTACTCTCAAATGGTTAAGTGTGTGTTTGTAAATGGATAGTGGCAAACTACAAATTACTCTCAAATGGTTAAAGGTTTGTGTGTGTGTAAGTGGATGGTAGTAAAGTAAATGTGGCAAAATTTTAGCAGCTAGTGAGTCTGGATGAATGTCATTCTTTGTTATATTTTCATAGCTTTCAAGTAAATTTGAAATTATTTCAAAGTAAAGAGTTAAAAGAGTTAAAAAATTAAAACAATAATTAAATTTTATTTATTTTACATATATTTTATTTCTATCAATAAATTTTTATGTATTTATTTCAGATACAATTTATATATATTATCAGAGATAATCATGGAAAACTAGTTCAAAGGCAGGAAAGGAAAAAGAACATTTATTTGTAAATGAAAAAGCAACCCAGAGAAAAGTTTAGAATCCGTTCATTCAATATTTTGTAAGTGACCAGTAGCACTGAGCACATGATGAACTCCTGGTTATCACAAGGCAGGTCAGTTCTTCTAGGTAGTCAAATGCTAATGGTTAAGGATAAGTGGCAGGATAATCTAGGGCACGACATTGTGTGAAAAAGCAGCAGCTACACCTCAGGGCGCAGGCATCTCGAGGTCATGCCTCCCAGAGCAAAATAACTGAAACTGTAATTAAAAGTCAAGGGGCTCCTGCCAGGAGTTACAATGCAGAGAAAAGATTTCAGAATCTTTTCAGGTGGTTTCTGCTTGATGCTCCTGAAGATACCAACAAAATTGTGAGCATTATTGAGAGCATTTTGGAAGTCCAACAAGATATTTTTGGTATAGACATATTAAAATAGAGATGTACTGGTTTTCTATTGCTGCATTACCTCAGTTTCTGTGTGTCAGGAAATTGGGAGAAGCTCAGCTGGTGGCTCTGGCTCAGGATCTCACGAGGTCATAGTATGCGTCATCGGCGGTTACGATCACCTGAAGGCTTGGCGGGGCTGCAGGATCCACTCGCGTGGCTGGTGGTGGGACACCTTCCATGAGGCTTCGCCTTGCTGCTTGAGTGTCCTAATGACATGGCAGCTGGCTTCCTGGCGGTCTCAAAAGCAAGAAGGGAACCGTGTTGCCTCTGATGATGTAGGTCTGGAAGTTACACTCTGTCATTTTTGCCGTATCCTATTGGTTACACAGTCTATTCATCAAGAAAGGGTCTGACACAAGGCAGGGATAGTCGGAGGTCAGCCTGGAGGTTGGCTACAATTCTGGAGTATAATTAGGGTTGCCAAGGCATAGTTGTTGAAAAAGGAAAGAAAGAAAGAGTAAATCTTATAATGGGGCTAATAGAGTAGTTTTTTTTTTTTTCTTTTGTGGACAGGCCAAATAAATTAGGACTCCAGATTGAGAAGAATTAGTGGGAATGTTATTGAGGAATATTAAGTCATGAGAAGTTTAGGAAAATCAAAATGATTTTATTCACTGAACCCTGGAATGAGAAACAGTGTTTGAAATTTCTTTTTCTTATAAAAAAGAGAGGTATTGTTTCACAAAAGGAGATAAGTAGACTGAACCAAGCAAATAAAAGTGCAATTCATAATGGTTTAAGCCACAGCAGCTGTCTTTTTTTTTTTTTTTTTTTTTTAATGAGAAAGAGTGCCCAGCTGAGGGGCAGGGAGGAACAGAAAGAGAAGGAGAGAGAGAATCTTAAGCAGGCTTTATGCTCAACATAGAGTACAGAGCCTGATGTGGGGCTCGGTCCTGGGACCCTTGAGATCATGACCTGAGCTGAAATTAGGAGTCAGTTGCTTGAGCCACCCAAGCACCCCAAACATCTTTTATGAGTCTGTTCTTATGTCTGTCTTTGTATTTCTGATATTGGGTCTTTTTACTTTCTTTTTTTCATGATCAACATTAGAAGTTTGTTTTCTTAGATTTTTAATTTTTATTTTGTATTCTTTTATTTTATTATTATTATTCTATTAATTAGGCTCCATGCCCAGCCTGGAGCGGGAACGTGAGGCTTGAACTCACAACCCTGAGAACAAGACCTGAGCTGGGATCAAGAGTTGGATACTTAATTGACTGAGGCACCCAGGTGCTGCCAGCTGTCCTTGATATTGAGCCTATTTTCTGTAATTTCTCCCAGTCTCACCAATTCTTTCACTGGTTTCTCACATACTTCCCTTAGTCTACCTTCCCTCCAAGGGCAGTTCCACCCCACCCCTGAATGCACAACCTCCACCTCTTCCTTTGCCCCCAGTCCCTGTTCCCTTCTTTGGATTTTGCACACCCTCTCTGTGTTAATCTCTGAAACATCTCTTTCATATAATAATGTGCCCTGCTCAAAGACTTCAGTGTATCCCACTGCAGGCAAGATAAAACCATATGAGCTCCTTAGCCTGGTGCTCAAGACCCTTATCACTGAGCTCTGCCTACTTTTCTAGCACTGCCTCTCAGGATTCCTTACAAGTCCTCCTGCTCTCCACCCGCAATCTTGGCTCCCACTTCTCTCTTTGCCTCATGGCCCTTTGCCATGGTTTTCATTTACTCAAGGCTTCCTTTTACCCGGATGTGATGCCAAGAACAGATCACAGATGTTGTAGTCATCAGCCAGATTGGTTCAAATCTCTGCTGTTCTAATTGTTGGTTTTCAAGTGAAACATTTAATCTCAGCCAATGAGATTACATATGTGAGGTGCAAGTCATGAAGTAGATACTCAGAGATTTCTAGTTCTTTTTCTTTTGAATGCTTCTGTTCATATTCGGCCTCTTTTATGAAACTTTCTTTCTCACATTGGTTTTTTTCCTCCTTTTAAAACCCTGGTCATCTATTTCTATGTCAACTCATTTGGCAAAATAATAGCTTATTTAGAATTTTCATTCCCTAGTCGATTTGGACGTGTTGAGCCTGAGACCGTGCCTTATAAGTCACCATGGTCCCCACAGTTGCTTGAGCTTCAATCCTTAGTGAGTATTGTTTGTGGAATTTTCCATTCCTGGGGGCGGGATTCATAGGAGTGTTTCGTAGTACTACCCAAAGTTGAGGACATGTGGGTGATCAGGGTGTCCTTTCAAACTACCCTTTAATGCCACCTAGATATTACGTGTGATTTCGGCAGGTTAAGTCTATGAGACTGTACCTCTCTGTTCCCACAACAGCCTCTTCTGGGCTTAACTGTGCCGGCATTGTGCTGTATTGAAATGGTCTGTTTGTGGCCATTCTTCATGTGGTTGGTGAGCTTCCTCAGGGTGGCCGGCCCAGCGCCTGGCATCTTCGGGGCTTGTCCAGTTCTTGTTTGGTGTGAAGTATCTAGTGAATGCCAAAACTGGTGTGAAGCACTCAACTTCCTGCTAACGTTTAGGGATATATATACATATATATTTATATAAATATTTATATTTATTATATATATTTATAATATATAAAAAATTTATTAAATCCTATACTACAAACTTATGGTTTTATAAGCAACATATATATGTCTCTTATAATTTATAAATTATAAATTTAAATTATTGTAAATTTAATTATAATTAATTATATTTATATAAATATAAATATATAATATATAAATGAATAACATAATAAAATAAATATAAATAAAATAAAAATAAAGAAATAAAAACAAAATAAATAAATATATAAAATAATTATGAATTGTTATAAATTTAAATTATTAAATTATAAATTATAAATAACATTTATTAAATCTTATACTGCAAACTTATAATGGTTTTATAAGCAACATATATATATATGTCCCTATACTACAAACTTATAATGGTTTTATAAGCAACATATATATATGTTTTATAAGCAACATATATATGTTTTACATATATATGTATATATATAAAACAACATATATATGTTTTATAAGCAACAATATATATATGTTGTTTTATAAGCAACAATATATATATGTTGCTTATAAAACAACATATATATATGTATATATGTTGCTTATAAAACCATTATAAGTTTGTAGTATAGGATTTAATAACTTTTTTTGGTGTCAATAGCCACACTCATGTATCTTATATCCTTAGAGTCTTCTAAAGAATGCTGTGTGACCACCCATATAAGATGACTCAATGTGACTCAGAAGAATATCTGTGTTATGGTATTTGATGTGAGAAAAATAACACAAGGTTTTATATACACACAACATATATAGTACTTGCATTGCATATATAGTACTTGCATTGCTTCAGATAGAGTTATGCTTGCTTAAAGTCATATGCTACTAGAGTAACTAGCTTTGGATGGTGAAAACAAAAGTCACAACAGTGCCTCTTGGATTCTTTTTATCTGCAAAGTAGTGTTTCTGTGGAAATTCTCATCTGGGTTGTTTCAGGACAACCAGTAGCATTCTTCTTCCTTTTTTTTTTTAATTTTTTTTAAGATTTTATTTATTTGACAGACAGAGATCACAAGTAGGCAGAGAAGCAGGCAGAGAAAAGGGGGTGGGGAAGCAGGCTCCCCGCTGAGCAGAGAGCCCCGATGTGGGGCTCCATCCCAGGATCTTGAGATCATGACCTGAGCTGAAGGCAGAGGTTTAACCCACTGAGCTGCCCAGGGGCCCTCCCCCCCTTTATAAAGTAAGTTCTACCACCAATATGGAGCTTGAACTCAGGACCCTGAGATAAAAAATGACATGAATAAGCATTGACATATTTGGTACCTCTGAGCTGGAGCTCTGATACTCTATTCACAGGCTTGAAGCTCCAGGAAGAACACAGCATGCTACCTTCTGCCCTACTTGGGTGGCCTTTTTGAGGAAAAGCTAGTATATTATTTATTGATTAATGTGATGGGGTGATCAAGGGATGGGGGTTGTGGAAATGTGACTATTCTTAATCGTGAAATTTATTTTCGCTTAGAAAACTGTGAGATGATTTTAGGGAAATGAGTTTGAGAAAAAAACTGGGTGAGGGCACCCAAGTTATTTCTATCAGTGCTCTTAATGATTCTAGGAAGGAAATAGATTTGAAAGGCAGAAAGGATTGTCTGGCATCATTTATATCTCTGTTGTTGCAAAAATAAATTAGCAAGTCAACGCCCCATTATTTATTTCTCCCTAATACACTGATCAACTACTCCCTATCATCAGAACCCAGATTCATCCACTGTAAGGAGTGTATTTAACCTGATTATTTATTGTGGGTTTTGTGAGACTAAGCAAAGCCTCCCTTCCTAGTAGACAGCAAGAGTTAATTCTACCTGCTGTGTTTCTTTTTTCTAATAGGGGCACTTTAGCAATGCTAATCAGTTGTACTGATTTTCTGTTTTGATTTTTCCATAATAATTAAGTGAATGATATGGAATGCAATCAAGTTTGGCACTAGGGGGTTCATGCAAATGACTTTTTTTTTTAACATTTTAAATTTTGTTAAATGGAACCATAACGAAAGTTATTTGAAGATGAAGACTGAGTGGGTGGGGGGTAGCAGAACTCTCCATTTAGAGTTTTGAATATTTTCCAAATGTCTGTTTTAATGAAGCAAATCACTACTGTATTACCTTTTTTTCAATTGAAATAATTCTATTTTTTAAAGATTGTGTTTTGTTTTCATTTGTGCTCCAAAGTGGAAGATTATAGTGTAAGACAAGATAGCACGGCTTAAAAGAGAGAAATGGGGAGAAAATTGTGTCAAATTTTCTTCTTTCAGGGTAGATACAAAGGAAAAATGGTACATGAATTTTACTCAGTGAAACCTATAGAAGAAAACAAATAAAGCAGGGAAAGAGTATATGTAATGCCCCGTACACTTCTTATTTGGGTTGTGTCTCTCAGTGCCTTTTATTCAACAAGAGACAGAACAAAAGGAAGAAGCATCTGTGTTTTTGAATATAGTGAAATGTATTTTATAGACTTCTACAGCTCATTGACATGTCTATGAATCCCTCCACAGTATATAACATTTGAATTATTTTCTCAAAGGGTTTTAACCTGTTTATGTGAAGTTGCATGATCCCTGCATCTGGGTCTAGCAATTCTTTTTGCTTTTGATGTTTTATGCTCTAATGCAGATTATTGTAGAACTCCATTAATTTCTTATTTTCATTAGGAAAATCCTTTGGGAATGAGACCCGCTGATATATATATACATTTTTAAAAATGTCCTTATATTTTCCCTTCTGTAAACACCTCCAGCAACTTGGCAATGCAGTTAGGTTTTTTCTATGCCAAATTTCAAAAGCACAGGGAAGATGACCAAATTTTGCTTTTTTTTTTTCTTCCTGCCATCCTCATAGAGAGGTTAAAGACTTCATAGAGCTTCACATCAAGTGCAAAGCAAGAAAGGCTTCAAAAAGATTAACATTAACATTTTTACATTAAAGGAAAACACACAACCTTTTTTCTTTTTCTTGGCAGTTTGATTCATTGCTTGCAGCAATTTCTAACTTTACAGACTAAACATTTCTAATTGGAAAATGAATGGTTTGAGTCTAAGATGGTGACTCACGATATAAACTTTCCAATTTGGGGTAATTGTTGGTAAGTAGATGGCAGATTACTGTTGACTAGCTCTCATTTTGTCTTTGAGGAGAGAATGAAAGTTAATATACATGTTTCACACTTCGCTGCAACAAAACGCTTATCCTGAGGTAGATAAAGCAATGAGACAGATATTTGCCATGCTTGTTTGTTACAACTAAGTATATTAGAGTTTGCTTTTTTTGATGAATGAAGAAAATATTAGCAGTATATTACATGTCTTCAACTGTGAAATGGGGATCATAAAAACACCTTTTTCTTAGGTAAATGGCTGTGAGGGTTGGACAGATCATGCACATAAAATGTTCCACTCTGGGCCTGGCCCCCCGCAATCGGTCAGGAAATTATTTCCCATCATCATCATCACTCTTGGTCACTCCTGTTAAGTGGAAAAGCTTCTTTGGTTTTATAATGTTAAGTTTCAGCTTTTACAACTTCATGACAAACACCAATAATTTGAATTACTTTTTAAGCCCTATTTTGGCCTCCCATTTATGCTTTTTATGTTAGAATATATTTTGTGGTGATGGAAACTCCCCTTTTTAAAGATTTTACAACCTCTTATAGTGGCTTGCAGTATCTTTTCATTGTCCTACACATTCATGATATTATTTCCTTGTTCTAAAGCAAATGTTGTCTTTAGTTTTAGTCTTTGTGCAGTTAGAGGCAGGTGACTTGTCATGATATACTTGATATACTTATCCTTATAAACAGCCATGATTCCAAAGGACTGAATACTTCTTCACGTGATCTAATGTCTTGAATTTGAAGGATAAACTATTTCCTAAGGTTAGGTTTTTGCTGGTATTGTTGTTTATTGTTCATTTGAAGATAAACTTAACCCCCTCTTTTTAAAGTGATCTCTATACTCAGGGTGGGGTTTGAACTCATGAGCCCAAGATCAGGAGGCCCACACTCTGGGGTCCCTGGGTGGCTCAGTCAGTTAAGCGTCTGACTCTTGGTTTCAGCTCAGCTCTTGACCTCAAGGTCCTGAGTTTGAGTCCTGAGGAGTCTCCATGCTCACTGGGAGTCTGCTTGAGATCCTCTCCCTCTGCAACTTCCCTGACTCATGAGGAAGAGCTCTCACACACATGTGCGTTCTCTTTATCTCAAATAAATCTTTTTTTTTTTTTTTTTTTAATAGGAGTCCCATGCTCCACTAACTGGAATAGCCAGGCATCTGAATAAACTTATCTTTTTAAACTACAAGGTCATTATTGAATAAATTTTGCTCCCATTTGTTTCTGTCCCTTGTGGTGTAAAAAGTTAGTGTAACTTCTCAAAATGCTAGCTCTCATCTGGAAAATAACTGCTTCAGTCACATGATCTGACCTATTGTTACTAGTTTTCCTAGTTTACCAATAGGCAGGCTAATACTTATTCTCTTTTTAAGTAGTAAATGGATCAGCTATTTGTATTTCCGTGTCCATTTTTACAACGATTTCATAAAGTCATTTTATTTAAATGTGGCAATTAAACATTTCCTTCTGACTAAATGGTAAGTTCCTGGAGGTGAGGAGATGGGTGTGAGTTTCAGGCACAGGCTGTGCCTGCTGTGACACACCCGAGCTGGTGAGTCCCGGCACATAGTAGGTGTTCAGTAAATGCCTGCAGATGACTTCATGTGAGTATCTCCTGGGAATCTCAAACTTGTTGTATCTAAAACTGAACTAAAGCTTCTTCCTCCCAGAAGGGGAGGGTGTCTGTGCTTCTCATCTTAGTGAAGGGCACAACACTCCATCCATGGGGCTCTTCCAGCAAACACTCCTCTCTCTTAATCCCATATTTAGTCACCAAGTTCTACTGAATCCAAGTCTGAAAAGTCTCGCAGATTTGCTCGGTTCCCTGCAGCATCTGTGTTATTCCCCCGGTGCAGTTCATGAACTTGGTAATGGTGTACCAAACCTTTGTGATATGCCCGTCTCTTTCTCGGCTGAATTAATTTGCGCTCCCCAAAGTGTGCTTGACCCTGCCTCCCTCTGATTCCTTCTGCATGGAACATTCTCCTTCATCTTGTGTCTCCTTTGTGGGCCTTTTTGGCAAAAATGCTGCTGTTTGTTTTTCCATTGTGTTCCTTCTTCCTCTCAAGAACACGATGTTGGTTTTCTCTAACACAGACCTCTAAACAGACTTACATATTTTTCTGTACACGTGCAAACAAACTTCTGGTTCTGGTTTAGCTGGTTTTGTTTCTGTTGAGCAGATGGGGAATTGGAATCACTAAATGTAAGAAATGAACATGATGATTATGAAATCATACACATCTTAATGGCCAGGGGCAGGAACCGTATCTGTATTTGATGCCCAGTTTTTGCACGGTGCCTAGGATAGAGCAGACCTAGAAGACGTTCAGTGCCCAGGGAATGGATTTTTGAATGAATCTCAGTTTGAGTCTGAGGTGCCTCTCTCTTGAGTCAATGGAGCTTCTGTTTCATCCTTTACCCTCCAGGACAAATGAGGCCAGATTCCTCTGTGAGCCCTCTTCTTCCAGAAGGGAAATATGCTTGGTGAAAGAGTCTGGAAGCCTGCATTGCTCCGAACTGTTCGGGAAGATTCCTTTAATGTTGGTTGGCATGGATGAGAAGGGCTTTTGTTGTAGTGGCAATTAATGATGATTTGCACATTTTTGTAATTTACAAAATGGTGACCACCCTGCACAGCACAAGAAATACCTCTCTCTTGGACCATGAAATCTGGTGACCCTTCTATTTAAACACATGGCTTGTAATGTGTGGTTTAGCCTTAGTGACAAACAGGTTCTGAATGGTTGTTGTACTGAAAAGAATTCTGTTTGGGTCATTTTCATGCTTCTCTAATTTGGATTTTTGTTTTCTTGTAGGTTTTTCTTCCCCCAAAAAATGGTTATTTCTTTGAACCCATGCCTGAGCTTTATCTGTTTCTCATTATGCCTCTGGAGCAGGACAGCATCATCACTGAATCTTGAAGATCCTAATGTGTGCAGCCACTGGGAAAGGTAATCATTCTGAAAGTAGTCTGAGAAATAATTTCTAATTATTTTTATATATTGGTATTATCAACCTGATATATAAAATAGACTTGGAGATGAGTTTATAGAATTACTTTTATGTAAATACCAGTAGTTATAATAATAAATTAGTATTATTGCATATAAAGTGAATTTGAAGGATAACCTATTTCCTAAGGTTAGGTTTTTACTGGTATTGTTGTTTATTGTTCTTTTGAAGATAAACTTAACCCCCTCTTTTTAAAGTGATCTCTATACTCAGGGTGGGGTTTGAACTCATGAGCCCTCACTCTTATGGCATATAAAGTGAAGAAATTTTGATCTATTGATTCTAACACAGGAGTAGTTGTAGCATGCTGGGAAAATATTACTAGCTCCATTCACATGATCTCCCAAACATCTCCCTGCTCTCAGTCTATTTTGCAATAATCTGGGGGAGCTGGACTTATGCATGGGAACCAATGGGTGAGTGGTGAAGGACAATATGAAATAATGTACTGAAGGGTGGCCATGTGTAGTGCAAAAAGTTTGGGCTGTATGTGGCCTGAAAAGGGTGACATGATTTCTGGAGGCACTGGTGAGGGTGCATGGATGTAATGTCGGCTAAGATGCTCTCAGAGACCTGAATAAGACGGAGCGGATAGCAGTGATTGAGTGGAGTTCTAGGAATGGAAGGTGGCCTGAAGCCAGTGCCGTGCAGACTGCTGAGGGTCTTGAGCAACAGATCTAGAATCAGCCCAGTACTGCAGGAAGGCAAGACAGATTAGATTACATCAAAGCAGATGATGTTGTATGTAGATGAAGGCATTATGCAGTGGGAGAAGCAGAGGCAGGACAACGAATAGGTTGAGCTCAGAGTCAGTTTTTGGAACAGAAAAATAGGACAAACCATCTAGCGCTACCACAGTATAGTCAAGTGTAGTCTATACAGCTCCACTGTGCTACTTGCTTTTCTCTTGAAGCATCATTAGCCACAGGTCACCTTGCAAATGTCAGTTTTCCAGAGAGAAGGCGGCACCCTTCTAGTCCGCTCGAGCACTCCAGAGTAATAGGTAGTTTTGATAGCTGTATGTGCCATTTCATCAAACTCTCTGTCTCTTTCCCCCGTTCTCCTCAGCACCATGGGGAGCACAACACAGGGGACATATTCCTGTCACTGTCATCAGCACAGGTCAAAATGATCACACCCAGAGCCTTTCAGGCCCAGCAACTATGTTATTGTAGGGGCACCCTGGTCCCTCACTCACAGCATTATTTTTTTCAGTGACAGCTTCCCCATGTCTAGGCACAGGCTTACAATCACGGTAACAGAATCCCACTTCTCTGATCCATCCATGGAGTTATGTATCATTAGGAAACTTTAAGCTATAGAGGAAATATGTACATGTAATCAAGATCTATGTATCTATGGTATTAACTGTATTATATAGAATCAAAGGGGAAGGACCTCTTATTAATTATCTTTACAGTCATCACAGCACCTCCCATAAACATTTCAGCTACCAACTGCATAATAAATATCCATTCAAACAATTAAAAATGAATCAGTGAATATAAGGATGGTTACCTATCACATTTCAAAAAGGGAGAGGCCATTGGTGGTAGAACTTCTGGGAGGATGAACCCTTTGGAATAGAAGGAAATAATCACATTCAGAAGATACTGTGAGATAAGAATCAACACATCTTGTTCATACGTGGATTGTAGGATGGGTAGGAGTCAGCAGAGGTGAGATTTAGAACCTGCTCTGTGGGGCGCCTGGGTGGCTCAGTGGGTAAAGCCTCTGCCTTCAGCTTGGGTCATGATCCCAGAGTCCTGGGATTGAGCCCAGCAGCCAGCAGGCTCTCTACTCCATGGGGAGCCTGCTTCCTCCTCTCTCTCTTCCTGCCTCTCTGCCTACTTGTGATCTCTGTCAAATAAATAATTAAAATCTTAAAAAAAAAAAAAAAGAACCTGCTCTGTGAAAACCTGGAGGTGTCATTGTACATACGAAAAAGAAAAGGAAGAGTACTGATTTAAGAGGGAAGAGATGAGTGCAGGTGCCTTGTCACGTCGCTTTGAGAAATGGGTCTGGTAGCGTTTTGGAGCCCAGAATCGGGAGTCTCCAGCACGATGTGATGTAAGCGGGTGAACTCTCTGAGGAAAAGGCTAGAAAGAGAAAAGAAGCCAGGCTTCAGGTAACCCAGCACCCACTCAGACATGCGCATTTCATCCTGATTCCCTCCTCATTATTCAACAAAACTTGGCAACACGTAATTGCATGTTTTGTTCACTAGGGATAATTTCCAGGGTCCAAAACCCTGCCTTGCTTAGGGCATGTGCTGGATAAATCACTGTTGATTGAGTCCACTCACCTTTTGACAGGCAATGAAATGGCTCAATACGGACGCCAGTGGGGGAACGGGTGGGAGAGGATGGACAAGGGGCACAGTAGTCTCTAAACCTCATGCATTTCCACTGTTGCAGAAGTGATTAGAGTGACCTCTAAAACACTTACTAATGAGGAGGGAAAATGAGGGTGAAAGAGTTAGGGACATGATGGAGATTTTTTTTTCTCCCGACTGTATTTTTTTTCTTTTTTTTTTCTTTTTGACTGTATTTTTTTCTATGACTTTCTAGAAAGAAGGATTGACAGCCATACTTTTCTTACTGATACATTTCCTATTTAACACTAGGTAATTATTCTTGGAAGAAAGGTAAAAGAAAGTGATAAGAATGGAGGAAGGAGCATAAATTAAAATGATCAAACAAGAGTGCAGGGGACACGTTCTGTATTTTCAGACCTGAATTGGGGCTTGAATGGACATGGGGAGAAGAGGATGAAGGTCAAGGACAGAATTCTTGGTGGTAGCGCTGAGTAGGGCTCATTGAGGCTTACCTTATCTCAACCCCACCTGGATCAAATGGACTCAGCCAGAGCCTTGCTTCTCACAGTGTGGTCTGTGGGGCTGTGACTTGAGCCCTACCTGGGTGTCTGTCAGAAATGCAGACTCTCAGGCCCTGCCCCAGGCCTGCTGAATCATTTATTTTCAAATAAAAGTAGGCCTCATTTTCATGTAGCAATCGTGGTTCTTAGAAGTCATACAGAAAATGAAATTAAGGAAAATGAAATCACTTAAAATACACAAGGGGTGCTTGTTATTAAAGGAATCCCATGCAGCAGCCTTTCAGAAACTGATAATTCCACGAATTATCTGTTCCTTCTCCACATCCCCTTTCCCTGGTCTGTGAGTTTATGTGTCAGCATCTACTGGGGTTTCTGCTAAAGAAGACACAAGAGAAGAGAACCATTCTTGGCCCATCCCCATGGGAGGTGGCACACAGAAGTGGTAATAATTGAAGCAGCAAGTCCTGAAGCGAGCAGAGATAAGGAATGATGATTATTACCATATCTGATTAAAGTAACAAGATCATTTTGGCAGATAGAATGTAATTAACCACTTTGGAATGTGGCCAAGCAATGATGGCTTCTCCCCGCCCTCCCTCTCCCTCCTCCGCCCCCTTCTTTGACCTTAAATTAAATCTTGCTGGGGTTTCTCCCTGGATGATATTTAATAGGTTAAAGTCCCGGTGATGATATGTTTTCAGTGTCTTTGAGAAGATTAAGCACACAAGCAGGAGGTGAAGAGTTACACATCTCTGTGGTGAAAATAGTGTAGAATTGAGATCAGATTCCCTTTATACCACAGTTTGGCACTCATTGTCTGCTTCAGAAGCTTCAGATGTTCTGATGACATCTGAGAGGTGGCACGGGTCAGCATGGTGTCTGGGGGACACGGTGTTAGTGCTGGCTCTAGGCTGACTGCTAGCACAGGGAGCTCAGGGTTGCTCATTTGTGATAAAAACAGGATTGGACTAGACAGTCAAGAAGGCTTCTTCCCGCTCTGACTTGAGAGCCGCTGATGAGGAACACAGAGGTGTGGACGGTTAGCAGAGGGAGGCACTGATTATGTTCAAACAGCAGCTTGGAAGCGGTGATAAAGACCCAGAGGAGGCTGGCCTGCCCTCAGAGATCTTTTCCTTCATAAGGCAAGCACACAGCCTCCACAAAGTGGCCCCTTGAAAAGTGACATGTTAATTCTTCAGCCGTAGGTGGGTATTAAGCAAATCAGGTATAGTCAGTTACAGAGTATTTGGCAGTCATAATTTGAAGAATATTCACTATTTACTAACCTGTTTAGGATGCACTCAAGTTTAAAAGTAATTTTCAGAATTATATGCATAGTGTGATTATATTACGATAAAAGCCGAAAAACTAAACCAACACAAAAAGCTAAAAAACCCCTAGGGACTATAAAAAAGCCAGCAAAATGCTGTTGGTGGTTATTTAAGAGTCAGAGAACTCTGTCTCCTAAAAATATTGTTTTCCAAATTCTGTAGTGTGATTAGAATACCATTAAAAATGGCCAGGCAGGGGTGGGGGAGAGCAAGATTGTATGGAAAAGAAAAAGAATGTATAAAAAAACCAATAGGAAGGAAATTTGGTGTGAAAAGCCTAAAAGCCTTAAAGCCCTTCCCCCATAGACTTCACCAGAAGCCTGTTTGTGATCAACGTGCAAATTAGTTTTCAGTCCCTTCTGAATCAGAGGAGTCAAGCTGGAAGAGAAATGCACAAAGCATAATACATTTTGTCTTTGTGTTTATGTATTTCTCTATCAGAGCCCTGTTGTGTTATTTCTAGCATTATGGGCTGGCCCCTCTTGAGAGCTCTTTGGGGGCGGGAATTGCAGAGATGTTCAAATAACTGTTTGTTGAATTGGAATCCTAAATTGTTTGATGACCCTTTTCTAGAGAAGAGCTTTTTTTCTGTCCTAAAACCAGAGAAGCCTCCCTCAGATGTGTGCTATTAGTGAGCGGCAAGTGGCTAGAGGAAAAAAATGGTATATTTCAGCATCTCCTCTCCTTTAAGCAATCCTCCAGACCACAAGAAATTAGTGATTTGCCTGTGGAATCCATTTGCCTGTGGAATCCATTCTTCTGTCCACATTAAATAGGATGTGTTTGGCCAGGACCTCTTTGTTGATTATCACTTCTGCTCACCAAGTCAGACAGACCTTAACCATCATAACACGGCCTTTGAATTTTATGGGAATAATGCATCAAGTTTAGTTCCAACAAACCAATTTATGGGGATAATGCATCAAGTTTAGTTCTAACAAACCAATTTAGTTCTGTTTAATTAGTGCTGTAGAGCCTGGTAGAATATTTTTGTCACCCAATCGGCCTGGATGGATGGTAGTTTCTTTTTTACTCCCCTAGCATGTGTGGACCGTAGCTGCTTTGTTCATGGGTAATACAGGACTATACCTATATGCAGAGAACATTCATTCATTTTGTTCTGCACTGAAAATGGAATGGAGTAATAACGCTCTAGGCCTCGAGATTCAGTTATTTACAAGCAGCTGGATAGGCAGGGAAAAAATTGGTGAGAAAGTCTTAGAATTTGCATTAACCTGAACCTCAGAACCGTGCTAGAGGTCAGAAGACATTGTGGTCCAAATATACAACGGAATATTACACAGCCATCAGAAAGGATGAGTACCCAACTTTTGTATCAACATGAATGGGACTGGAGGAGATTATGCTGAGTGAAATAAGTCAAGCAGAGAAAGTCAATTATCCTATGGTTTCACTTACTTGTAGAAGATAAGGAATGACATGGAGGACATTAGTAGAAGGAAAGGAAAAGTGAAGAGGGGGAAAATTGGAGGGGGAGACGAACCTTGAGAAACTGGACTCAGAAACAAACTGAGGGTTTTGGATGGGAAGGGGATGGGTATTAAGGCGGGCGCATGGGAGCCCTACATCAAAAACTAATGATATACTGTATGGTGACTATTATAACAAAAAAATACCTTATTGTGATAATTCATTCCAAGAACCTTTATATTTTAATAGAGGCCTCTTTTCCCCTAAAGGGGTTGTATCACAGACATGGGCGTTTGTATCGCATATACTCATTGGAACATGCTCTTGGGGTAGCCTCAGGTGGCATACAAGAGAAAAGGAAATAGTCACCTAAAATGCATGGAAGAAATTCAGAGTGCCAAGGAGGAAAGGATCTTCAAGACCATCTGTGATTCTCTGGTTTTAAAGTGTGATACTCAAAACCCAGGGAGTAAAATTATCTGCTGATGGCAGTCTAGTTTCTCCACGCCCAATGAGGATAATCAGTTATCCTGGTTATCCGATTATTCTGCTAATTCAGTGATCTTTTCAATAGGGCCTGTTGGATCTGCATGAGATTTGTGGAGCATCCTGAAATTAACCTACAAATCAAGTTGCGATGATCCAAAGAATGAAATACACAAAAGTGTGAACAGTATGATTATTTTATGGATTTCCTATTGAAGCCTAAGTGCAGAATAGCAAATAGAGGCCACGTGGAGAAAGAAATCCCCCTGTGGGGGAGCCCAGCACCACATAGCTTTTCAAATGAGAGGGTTGTACTGTGTGTCTAACCTGAATTCTTCATGCTGACGTTTCAGCCGCATTCCTTCTGTACATTCTCTAGTCCATAGCTCCTAGTAATGAAGTTGGTCTATTGATTTGCTGCAAGTGAGTCCTTTATTGGGGCCCATTCCATTTGCTAGTGTGAATTAAAGATTTTAGTGAAAATCTTTGAGACTGTTCAAGAGAAGAGGATTAACTTATTGGGCCAAGAGGATTCTCCAGGTTTTCCTGTAGGCAAGAATTCTAAGCCCTTGAGCCTGTAATGGACTGCTTTAAAATAAAGAACTATGACATTGAACACTGAATGCTCTTTATGTTTTATGGATGTTTTCCACCTACATTCTCAGGACCTTAAGATTGCATGTTTTTACTTTAACAAGAAGCTGTTAGTGAAAATGTATTCGAAACCAGGCTAAGTAGCAGCAGGCCGTGGATATGTATATTTCAGGCTAATTGTTTCAGTGATATGTTTAGAGACTTTGTAGTTTTTACTTAAAGGTTGCATATATTCTCTCAGTGCCTGAGAAGTAGGGCAGGCACACAAAACCAAATTAATTCAAGTTCCAACCTGAGAAATATGTTCTTTCTGGTTTTCCGGAATCAGTACCAAAATGTATCGCTATGAATATTCACATGGTCTCCGTGCTTATTATTTGCATGCAGACTTAGATGGAAAACTTCCTGTGAAAGGTCTGGATTAACCCTGCATGTCTGGGATAAGGGGATGGAATTAAATACAGAACAATATGTGGCAATCATGTCTGTAATCATGTCTGTAAATCATGTAGGATTATCAGAGTTTATGGTGAATGGGAAAGAGAATTCCTTTTATGAAATTTAGAACATGAATTCTTGTCCTTTGCGTGTATCATTAATATCTGTCCTTTCAGTGCTCTGGTTCCAATGGACACCTGGAAACATTCTCTATTAAAAGTCAGTGTGGAGTCACAAGTGAAGATATTAACCTCTGATTTTTTTTTAATACATGGTATATCATGAATGTAAGAATAAGAAATATTGATTCCTTATCTTTCTTCTTTTTCAGCTACTCAGTGACTGTGCAAGAGTCCTACCCACATCCCTTTGATCAGATCTACTACACTAGCTGCACTGACATCCTGAACTGGTTTAAATGCACACGGCACAGGTAATCGAAGCTCAGGTGTATTTATGAATTTGGCTAACTGGGAAGGACTGTAGTGCGGAAAATGAAATATTTGATACAATGTGTCTATTTGTCTCATAAATAGTTATTGAGTGCTTGCTATTATCCTAGCCTTGTTCCAAACCATAGGAGTTATATAGAAAAAGCAAAACTGTTTATGTGCCCTTGAGGAGCTTACAGAGACAGTGTCTACTAGCTACCATCCTTTGGTTAGCAAGAATTCATGCAGCTTTTGTGTGGTGCATAAATGGGGGAGACCCTCTTGAATATGGACATCACTAGGTACCAAGACATTCATATTCCAGCATATGTGTCTACTTGATTATCTGACTCAATTTAGACTAACTTAATTGTTTTTTAAGAGAGAGAGAGAGTGCATGCACATACATGCACTGGGGGATTGGGGAGAGAGGCAGAGGGAGAGAGAAAATCTTAAGCAGAATCCACACCAGCACCGAGCCTGATGAGGCCTAGATCCAAGCTGAAATCAAGAGTCAGATGCTTAACCACTGAGTCACCCAGTTGTCTTTAGACCAACTTAAATTTGACCTCAATGTAAGGCACATAATTTTTTTCTATAAATGTGAAAACAGAAAAGGAAAACATCTTAAGTAATAACGTTACTATGGAAGGGAACTGTGATACCTTACTTTTATTTGTAAAATGCTTACAGTGGTGTGAGTCATGGGTCTAAATATGACACCTGTTGATTTATGCTGCATTAAACATTAGGCTCAATATTATTTCTTCAGACATTCCTTATCCACTCTATCTAAACAAGTATTCCCTTCCTGCCCACTCTCTTCCCTTACTCAGGCCTTATTTTACATCACACCATATAATCATTACCAGTCAATGTATGACATATTTCTTTATTTAATATGGATCTTACTGTAGGTCTATCTTCCCCAGTAGAATATAAGTTCCTTGAGGGCAAGGCTTTATATTGTTGCTCATCATGAGTTATTTCCCCAGTGCCTAGAGTAGTGCCTGGAATAGAGTAAGTGCTCAGAAAACATGTGTTGTATAGATAAATCAGTGAATGGATGAAGATTTAATTAAATGAGGGTCGTTTGTCTATAACCTTCTATTTTATAGTGGGATGAGACTGTATTGTCATAGATTTTTCAAGGAATTCTCTGAATTCTTCCTTAAAACATATGTAAGTAAAGGATAATTAGATCAGTGTCATATCTGAAATTATTTTTAAAAATTTTATTTATTTATTTGAGAGAGAGAATGAGAGCATGAGCAGGGGGAAGGGTTGGGGCAGAGGGAGAAGTAGGTTCCCTGTTGAGCAAGGAGTCCTGCATGTGGCTCAATCCCAGGGCCCTGGGATCATGACCTGAGCCGGAGGCAGACGCTTAACCGACTGGCCACCCATATCCCCATCATATCTGAAATTAATCAATAATTTCCAAGTTATCTCAAGATAAGTGAAATAGGAAAGTCACGAAACTTCTGATCCCTTGAAATAAAGTATAGGTTGACTAAAATGGGCAATTTTAATAAATTCTTAAACAAAAAGATAAGAGCATAATATTGGTCAAGACATGTAGTACATGCTCCTTCTTACCTATTTTAGAATACTTCACTTTTCATACCTTTATTATATTTAATAGCTCTTCTGTATCAAAATATAAATTCCTTATTCCTAATCAAATTGCCAGTCAACAAAAGTAACAATGTGATTTTTCCTTCCATGCAGAATCAGTTATCGGACAGCCTATCGGCATGGGGAGAAGACTATGTATAGGCGCAAATCCCAGTGTTGTCCTGGATTTTATGAAAGCAGGGAAATGTGTGTCCGTAAGTAAGACCTTTATCCCCTTGTGGGCAGCTTGTGTTTCCCAGTGTTGGTGTACACTTGTGAATGGCAGCCGAGAGGGAGGCCCGGGGAGGTGGGGCAGCTTGGACCATTCCCTGTCACCCTTGGCTACTGCTTTCCTGATCTATGGAATGAGGGAAGCATTGCTTTGTCCCTCTGTCCTATCAAAAATCTCCACATGAATGTCACTTGAGGAGAAAACAGATGTTATAGAAGGATGATTTAGGGCCGGATGTCTCAGTGTTAATTACCATTTTGCAATAAATGTCTCTTTGGAAACTGGTCAAGGAGTCACTAGACTCAGGTCACAGAAGAGAACAGAGGCAGGACTTCCCCGCAGCAGCTGACCGGAGTCCCGAGGCAGCTTCTGAGAGGCCACTGTGTTCTTTTCTGGTGCACAGAATGATGAAGCTTACAAAAAGCAGAGGAGCTTTCACACTAAGAAACAGCTCTAAGTCTGAGTCACAAAGTAGACCTTCTTCTTTGTCATTTTCTGTCTCCCCTCCCCATCTCACCAGTTCATTCTGAAATGTTTCAGGGGAAGTTGGAGATTTTATGATGCACTTTAGAAGACTGTGGAATTTCATGTGCAATTAAGTTTGCAACTAAGGTTTCTTTCCACTGTGTTTAGGATGTAGAGAAGAGAGATCAATAGAAAGGGGTGTATTCAAATATTTTGGCTCCACACACAGCTAGAGGGGCAGCATTGCTTTCTGAGCTGAGGCACTGGTGTTGAGTAGCATCGAGAGAGACAAGGTTCTGCTTTAAACTGAAGACATTAGGAATGGTTGGACACATCCTGGCTTAAAAGAGCCGGGTAATGTAGCACTGGGTGACTTTGGAGAAGCCCTTTATACCTCTTGGATGCTCCTTTGATCTCAAGTGCAGAGAGAACTTAAATGGATAGTATATGTGTCCTCTTTCTTCCAATGACTGGATTCTATTCTTTTTTTTTTTTTTTAAATTTTATTTATGTATTTTAGAGAGAGAGAGAGAACAGGGGGAGGGGGAGAGGGAGAGAGAATCCACAAGCAGACACCCTGCTGAGCATAGAGCCTAATGCAGGACTTGACTCCAGTCTCGATCCCAGGACCCTGAGATGATGACCCAGGCTGAAATCAAGAGTTGGCCACTTAACTGACTGAGCCACCCAGGTGACCCTGGATTCATTTTTTTATAGGAACGGGTGCAGTTCCTCAACTTTGATTTAGAGCCGGGGCTCTATGTCATAATAAATGTTCATTGAAAAAATTAGAAAATGTAACAAGAGAAAAGGAAAGAAAAGTAAGAAAAAGAAAAGAAAGGAAAGGAGAAAAGAAAAGGAAGGGAAAAAAGAAAGAAGAAAAGAAAAGAAAAATACAGTGTGAATTTATTTCTTGGTTAGTAAATGTACTTCTGTAACATATTGCAAATGTCAGTGTGTTACTGAATTATAGATTGTTAGCAAATTTCAGCTGTTGAATATTTATGTGATTTCCATGTTTTACCTATTATGAACTGCTGGAGAAGACATCATTGTGGTTAAATCTTTGTTCATCCCCTTAATGAATAGGTAAGGATAGATTCCTAGAAGTAAAATTGCTGGGTCAGAGGTATACATGTATTTTTCAGATGTTTGGTGTGTTTCCACTTTATGTGGGATTGCTTTCTGCTTATCCCTGTGCCAATTTTCCCTTTACTAATATTTTCTTAATTTGCATGTCTTTGATTAATAAGGATGCTGAATAAGAAAAATTACATGTTTATAATCAAACATCTTGGAGGATAATCACTAACTGATCTCTGTGGCCCCGGCTGATGGGAATTTTCCAAGGAAAGCCCTGAGTGCACACAGGGGCACAGGGGTGGGGGTGGACCTCAGCTGTCTCGGGCAGCCACTTTACCCAGAAGCTTCAGGGTAGCATTATCTTGGTGCCCATGCTGGGGCTCAAACTTACAAGAACAGTGGTCAGTACAGTAAAGGAGTGATTCTATCTCCCAAGGTTCATTTCTCTTACCCATTTGCCAGAAGTTGCATATAAAGTCAAGAAGTGACACAGAGCCTGGAGGGCTACCTTCTGGTCATACCTTCTTTCCTTGAGGGCTTGCACGTGGGAAGCTAGATTTTACTGGCAAGCTGGTGAGACCGTGGATCCAAGCAGGGTCGGTCGGTGTTTAGAGCTTCATGGTCCATGCCTTCCAGAACCCAGCACCTCTGTCATTTTGTTCAGTACTGTGTCCCATCTCAGGAAGCTGGGCAATTCCCCAACCCCATCATACCCGAATATTAAAATGGTAAAAATAACTTTTCCTGTATCTCAAACTAGGCAGGTTGCAAGATGTCCTCCTCACTGCTTGGATGGCTAGCTCTAGCATTTGCTTCTAAAATTTTTCTTTTTCTAAGCCTTTCAACCAGTCAACTGCCCCTGGAGACTGAAACATTTTTCTTTTAGATATGTTAATATATTTAAGCAGCTCTCTGTCTGGTCACAGAGGCCTGGGAGCTATTTGGTCTCTTTAAGGGTATTTTCTATTTCTCCACTCTGATGTGTTGATTTCATAGCTTAACCTCAGTGGACACTCAAGCTTCCCTTACTTCCTAGTTCCAGGAGATGCCTCTGGTCAATCTTCTCTGCCCTCAATAGCCGGTACCAGTGAGGCACCCTTGTGGATAGGAAAGGAAGAGAGAACACAGGATTCTCTTTTTTTCAGTTAGGTTTTGCTGTTGGGCACCTAGTGTCGTCACCATTGTTAACTGTCATCAGTTACCAGAAGGAATAGAAACACAGGAATCAGTACTAATTTTAGTTTAATTTTTGGTAGTAAGTTTTCCTAGAAGGCAAAAAAGGGCGATTTCATGCGACTACATACTTGCATTTGGAAAAAAGTTTCCTTCGGGTAGCTGGAGTAACTCCTTCCGGAGAGCAAGCTCCATCCTCCCATTTCCTCCCACCCTTCCTTCCTCCCGCCAACAATGAAGCCCACCTCCTAGACTCAGACTGTACAGAAGCTACTGGTTGGCAGAGTACACTGAGTGTGTTCAGAAGATAGATTATGTCATCAGGCAGGAAGAATCGAAACAGAAAATATAGGGTATGGCGTTGGAATCTGGGTGGGGGAAAAACGGTTGGAAAAATTTCCAAAAGGCAAATATCATTAGACGTACGATGTCCATGATTTCTTGGTGAGGTTTTCACCTGTTCCTAAAAATAAACTTTTTACGTTTATTCAACTTCCAGGGTTACTCTTCTAGCCTAATCTTGTATTTAATTACTCTTGATTTAGAGAAATTAAAATGTTAATGAAGAAATGCCCAGAGGAATGAAATGGATTTAGTATGTGTGTGTCTGTTTGTACATTGTATGTGTATGTAGGTTTGTGGTGTGTGTAAAATGTATGTGTGGATATGATTTTTTGTTATCTGTTAACTTTTTAAATTTGAGTCTAGTTGACACATGGTGTTATGTTAGTTTCAGGTGTGATTCACATAGTGATTCAGCTTCTCTATACGTTATGCTCTGCTTACCACAAACTTAGCCACCATCTGT
Source organism: Mustela nivalis (assembly GCF_964662115.1). Taxonomy (NCBI): domain Eukaryota; kingdom Metazoa; phylum Chordata; class Mammalia; order Carnivora; family Mustelidae; genus Mustela; species Mustela nivalis. Next base: position 115,448,019 of record NC_139022.1, on the reverse strand, counting down.
CGCCATAGAATGCAATACCAGTATCACTGACTACATCTCCTATGCTGTGCCTTCTATTCCTGTGACTGATTCCCTCCGAAACTGGCTGCCTCTACGTCCCTTTTCCCTTCACCCGTTTGCCTGTCCTTCTACCCACTTGCCTCTAGCAACCATCAGTTTGTTCTCTGTATTTACAGGTCTGATTTTACTTTTTTGTTGTTCATTCATTCATTCTGTTTTTTAGATACATTACACAAGTGAAATCACATGGTATTTATCCTTCTCTTTCTGACTGACTTCACTGAGCACAATACTCTGTAGGTCCATCCATGTTGTCATAAATGGTAAAGTCTCATCCTTTTCTTTGGCCATATGATATTCCATGTGTGTGCGCTTGTGTGTGTGTAAGTGCATCCCATCTTCTTTATCCCCTCTTTTTTTTTAAAGATTGGCCACCTGCATGTCTTCTTTGGAGAAATGTCTATTCAGATCCTCTGCCCACTTTTTAATTTGATTTTTTTTTTTTTTTGCTATTCAGTTTTATGAGTCTTTATATACCCCCTTATCAGATTTATGATTTGTAATTTTTTTTATTAGTAGGTTGCTTTTCATTTTCTTGATGATTTCCTTTGTGGTGCAAAGTCTTCTTAATTTGATGGAGTCCTACTTGTTTATTTTAATTTTTGTTGCCTTTGTTTTTGGCATCATATCCATAAACCTAACACCACGATTGATGTTAAGAAGCTTACTGCCTGTATTTTCTTCTAGAAGTTTTATGCTTTTGGTACCATGTTGAAGTCTTTAATCCATTTTGAGTTTGTTTTTGTGTGTAGTGAAAGACAATTGTCTGGTTTCATTCTTTACATGTGACTGTCCAGTGTTCTCAGCACCATTTATTAAAGAGACTGTCTTTTCCTCATTATACATTTGTGGCTCCTTTGTCGTAAATTAATTGACCATATATGCATGGATTTATTTCTGGGCTCACTTCTGTTCCATTGATCTCATGTGTCTATTTTTATGCCAATACCATACTGATTTGATTACTCTAGTTCCAAATCAGGAAGCATAATGCCTCCAACTTTGTTCTCATTTCTCAAGATTGCTTTGGCTGTTTGGGGTCTTTTGTGGTTTCACACAAATTTCAGGATTGTTTGTTCTGTTTCCATGAAAAATATCATTGGAATTTTGATAGGGATTGTGTTGAATCTGTAGGTGGCATTGGGTGCTTTGGGCTTTTTAATAATATTAATTTTTCTTTTTTTTTTTTTAAAGATTTTATTTATTTATTTGACAGAGAGAGATCACAAGTAGGCAGAGAAGCAAGCAGAGAGAGAGAAAGAGAGAGAGAGGAGGAAGCAGGCTCCCTGCTGAGCAGAGAGCCTGATGCGGGACTGATCCCAGGACCCTGAGATCATGACCTGAGCCGAAGGCAGCGGCTTAACCCACTGAGCCACCCAGGCGCCCCAATATTAACTTTTCTAATCCATAGCATGAGATATCTGGTATATTGAAGTTATGAACATAAAAACCTGGTGTTTCTCATACCAAATTCAGCTTATAGATGTTCTATTCATCAGTCTAACAAACTCTTACAAACACAGTGAAGGGCTTCTAACTAATGTTTTACAAATTTAAACATGATCAAGTTTTAAAAATGGAATTTATGCTTTTAAAATGGAATAAACATTATAGGGTTTGATTGTTTCACACATTTCTTTATTGAATTTAAAATATTCACAAGGCTGAAATATCGTTACCCCCTAAGAAAATAATTATGCCATCTCATGTTTTTGTTTTCCTGTTAGAAAAAAAAAAAAAATTGGTGTATCTTCTCAGTTTGTTGAAGTTTTTGATTAATTAATTTGTTTTCTTCAATTGTAGTAAAAAATGCATAGCATGAAATTTCCCATCTTCCTAATTTTTAGGTGTATTATTCAGTGGTATTAAGTGTATTTGCTTTGTTATGCAACAGATCTCTAGAACTTTTTCATCTTTTAACACTGAAACTCTATACTTATTAAATCTGAATTCCCCCTTTTCCCTTATCCAGCTCTTGGCCATTCACCTTTTAACTTCTTTCTGTTGCTGGGGTTTTGCTACTTTAGAGACTTTATGTGAGTGGAATCATATAGTCTTTGTCCTTTTATGACAGACTTATTTCACTGAGTATCTGTCCTCGAGCTTCATCCATGTTGTACCCTTTGCTAGAAATTCTTTTCCTAAGCCTACATAATATCCCTTTGTATTTTCTGAAGTTTTTAAAAGCAGGCAATATTGTCCTTGATTACTACCTTGGTAGAAGATACTGAGCCCATTGTCTATTCTAGATGTATTCCATATTCCTGAAATTTGAGACTTATCTAGTCCTCGTCCTATTTTTCAGGTTAGGTTAGAACCATCAACCCAGTTGGTGTCCCTGTTTGATCGAATTTGACATATCACTTAGTCATTAAAATATATAAATGTATTTGTGGCCTAACTTTACTATGGTAATTGCTACAATTATGATTTATTGATTTTCATGTAATTCTTACATTTTATGACACCTATCTCTTGTAAATATTAAAATGATATCTGATGGCCTCTTGCAAATCCTGTGGCTAGGTTTGAATGTGAAATCATAACCTCTCAGGTCATCTTGTTCATGCTCTTCCATCTTGCCTTGATGCTGGTCCCATATACAGTCTGAAGTTTATAAGAGTGGCAGTTGTGTGGCTGTTCTTCCAGGGTATTAGTTTCCTCTATAAATAGATCAGTAGTCCCCAGATGCTTTGCATTTTCCATCTTCTCAAACACCCCACCCCTATGTATATATATTCCATGCAGTTCCCTAATTTAGAATTTTGGTCTTGTTCCTAAAGTGAAAAGATGAGTAACACAAATTGACCTAAATGTAGTGGTCAGTTGACCAAGACTATGTATGAACATCTATTTCTCCCTCATTGTTTTGCCTCCCTCCTTGATCCTTCCCCCCTTCCTTCCTATCTACATACCAGTTCACCCATCCAATTATTAGAAACTGAAATAAGTTAGTGGATGCATGAGCATCATTTTGTATCTCACTTTGTACATGCGAGTGATTCATAAGATAAATTAGATGGGATTCTGGGACAAAGGGCATGCATGTTGTATCACTAAGGATCAGGTTCAGCTATGAGATGGCAGTTTGTTTCTTTCTCACATTGGAGCCTCGAGTTGGGTAACCCAGTAGGGTCTCCAAGCAATGTTTACTTCTTTGCTCCACTGTCTCTAGGGTACAGGCTTCATCTTCATATACCATTGTGGATCTCCACATGTCTATCCTGGTCCCAAAGCAATGGATGGAAGAGATGGGAGAAGGGGCAAATGGCAATGCCAGCTGTCTGTTTTTTGTTTTTTTGGTGTTTTTTTTTTTTTTAAGGATTTTATTTATTTATTTATTTATTTGAGAGAAAGCATGACCAGAGGGAGGGGGCAGAGGAAAAGGGAGAAGCAGACTCCCTGATGAGCAGGGAGCCCAGGACCCTGGGATCATGACCTTAGCTGAAGGCAGATGCTTAAGTGACGAGCCGCCCAATGCTTCCAGCTGTCTTTTTTAAAGAAGGTTCTTTTAAATAAAAGTGAGCACATTCCATTGCCACTTTGTCACAGTACGCCCTAACCTGCAAGAGCATTTTAATTCTGAATGGTCAAGGGCCCACTAAAAATATATTTTTATTGGAAGGAAATAATGGATATGAGGTTAAAGGAGCCATCTTAACGCCATTTTAAGATTTTTAAAAAAAGATTTTAAATTTATTTTCAGTGTAACAGTATTCATTGTTTTCGCACCACACCCAGTGCTCCATGCAATCCATGCCCTCTCCAATACCCACCACCTGGTTCCCCCAACCACCTACTCCCCGCCGCTTCAAAACCCTCAGATTGCTGTCCAAATAGGTTGCAACAACTTGCTTGTCCACTAAAAGTATATGAAGATGCCTCTTCTCCACATCCTCACCAACACTAGGTAATACTATTGCTTTCGGCTTGTTGGGGGAAAATGGTATCTGCCTTCCTATGCATTCCCATAAGTACCAGTGAAGGTATTCTCTCCAGAAACGTACATTTATTAGCAATTTATAATTTGGTTCCAAGGATGAGGATAGTCTAGGGGCTACAGTGAGACTGCTTTGTTCATCCTTTCCCTTCTCACCCCAGAGTTCCCCAGGTCCCCCTTTTCCCAAAACCTTAACTGTTGGCAGCTCCAGGGATGCTGTGGAGCCAGGGCGGCCTCTTACCTTCTCCCCGCAGCTCCCTCCATGAGCACTGAGGAAAGAGGAATAGTCTGTGGTCCTCTGGCAGGAAGGGCAGCTTGGAGCAGCACAAGCCTAAATGCAGCGGTGTGCTGGTCCATGGAAAGGAGCTGAGATCCAGACTCATGATGTTTATGCTGCCGCATTTGTGGAATAAATGAGCGTTTGAGGCAGCTCTAAGGGTCTTACCATTATTTACAACATTGGAATCTCAGGATGATGTGTTTGGAATACATACAACTGATTTTCAAACACATACTTGAAACCGACTTCTTAGCAAGTAGGAATCTCCTGTATCTATAGGAGATACAGATATATAGATATAGATATATAGATTAGATTGGGTTCATGGTACTAGGAAAATCTCACAGGAAAAGTAGCCGCAGAGTGGGAAGTTGATGCCTCTCCCTCTGTGGGAAGGATTGGTCAATTCCAGGACAAGGCTGGCCATATGTTCTCACTCCCATGTCCTAGGTTTCACCTTGACTGATGACAGGGACTACAGATAGGGACTGAGCTGAGCTGCTTGGGGCAGCACAAGAATGGACAAGGGACATGGCCAGGGTTCCCTTCTCTAGGCCGGCTCCCATCCTTTTGCCTCAGATGCCCAGTGTCCTTCCTGCTGAATGCTCCTGTAAAAGAAGGAGCTATCTTGAGACCTATCTCCTTTGTGGGGGACTTAACTCTGCCTCTCTGTTTTTGTTAGATGGGGAAGGTCAAGTGGTAAGTTCAAATTAAAGCTGTAATGGGGGAATTGCAGGCAGTGTGGCTTGTGAGGAAGACCTAGGAAGAGGTTTGGGGACTGAGTCACCCACTCTATTGCCTTGTAGGCCAACCCTGATGGCGGAAGATCAGCTCCCATGGATGTGCCCTGCATGTCTTTGGCAATCATTAAGAGAACTCTGGAACTGTAAACAAGAAGCCTTAACTCCCACTCCCACACACTGAACAGTATATGATTTCCTGTTCTTAGTAGAGACCAGTGTGACAATTGATTACCGTAGCAGTGAATGAATATTCACAGCTGATTTTTAACTTGGCCAATTTTATGAAAAACAGAACTGGTTGTAGGGAAATAAGGAGCTAGTACTGGGGTGCTGTTTATATAAAAAAATAATTACTGCAAATGTACTTTATTCTTGTTTGAATGCCCTGCTTTAGTAAACAATGGGTTTTATGCCAAATTTGGGGTTAAGGGCTTAAAGACATCTGTAGCTCACTCATGCAGGACTATTTTTCTTCCAGGAAGCAGATAGACCCCATAGGTGGCACTTAACACAACCCATACATTTTCCCTCTTTCCTTTCCTTTTCTTTCTTTCTTTCTTTCTTTCTTTCTTTCTTTCTTTCTTTCTTTCTTTCTTCTTTCTTTATTTCTACTAGAATATTATGTTATGCTAAACTGGAATCAACAAAAACCTTCTCTTTTGGGAGAGGGCACCATCTCTTAGAAGCAGTGACCTGGAACACCGTACCTAGAAGGATTCTGAGGGGGAGTACCTGAGTGGCACAGTTGGGGAAATATCCAACACTTCGGTTTTGCTCAGGTTGTGATCTCAGGGTTGTGAGATCAAACCCCACGTGGGCTCCACGCTGAGCAAGGAGTCCGCTTGAGATTCTCTCTCCCTCTGTCCCTCCCCCAACCTTTCTCTAAAATAAACAAATAAATCCTAAAAACAAAACAAAACAAAAACAGAAGGATTCTGAGGCCACGTAAGTGCTAAGAGAGAACAGAGTGACTCATCAGTGATGTCTGTCATTGTCATTGGGTGGCCTGAGTGCCTTATACTTGCCATAGCTGTAGTAGACCCTAGTAGCATTCTGTAACATTTTGGACTTCTGGAGTCATGGGGATATCATTTATGGTTCCTGAATCATGCAGTTGGCCATAGCTTCCTATTATACCCACCTTCCCCCTTGAACCATGAAGTCATATACCATTGTTTCTGCTATTGTCCCCAGGAATAGAGCGAGCTCTCTCTTCATGCACTGGAATATCTGCCAGACTTACTCAGGATTATATTGTCAGCAATTTACGGAAGTGAAAAAGAGACCCAACAGCCACGTTTTGCCCGGTGTCAGCCGTAGGAGGGTCTGAGAGGAGGGAGAGTGCAGGCTTGGGCAAATTGTCCTAATGGGCAAGGCTTTTGGGAAGAGCTGCCGTGTGGATCCTTATTTCCTTCACCTGGAGTTTGTAGAAGAACACAGGAAACTCCTCAGTCTCAGGCTTCATGTCATTTCGTTTTTTTTTTTTTTTTCTTAAGATTTTATTTATTTATTTGACAGACAGAGATCACAAGTAGGCAGAGGCAGACAGAGAGAGAGGAGGAAGCAGGCTCCCTGCTGAGCAGAGAGCCCGATGTGGGATTCGATCCCAGGACCCTGAGATCACGACCCGAGCCGAAGCCAGGGGCTTAACCCACTGAGCCACCCAGGCGCCCCTGTCATTTCGGTCTTTTGCTGCTGCAAAGTTTTGGGCTCAGATTTTTCAAGATGAGAAGAACTAGAGTACAGGGCAAGATGCCTTGTTCAGGCTGTGAAGTTTTTGCTTTTGACAGAGGGCCGTTGATTGACGAGCTTGGTGTCTCTCTAGGGAATTTAGAGGGGCAGAGTGAGACCTTAAGGAGAGAGGAACAGCTCCCTGATGCTGAAGGCTATTTGAGCCTTGTGCTATGGATTTGCTTGACTCTCACAGCCTCGATTAATAATAAAGTTGTGATCTTGTGAAATATTTCCAAACAACTGTGGCTGGTAGACCCTTAAGCAGACCCTTTTGAGTCCACATAAAAGCGAGACAATCCTGTTAGGCTAGCCAAAGGGATCTTGAACTGACAGTAGTCAGATGGTGTGTTTCTAAATATACCTACTCATGATGCCCTTTCTGCCACTGGCAGGGGATTTTTTCATGTTTCCATAGGGACCCTGTATTCTGTTGCTATGGAGCCCAACTTGGTGCAGAGGAACCTATCACTAAATACTGGGAAAGGTCCTTTGTCCACATTCTTCACCAGTAGAAATTCCAATTTTCCCACACATCTATTGGAACCTAAACTTCAGGTTTCCACTTTTGGTTTTTGGTCTCAGCTAGTAGTAAAGATAACAAACCTGATAAACAATGCAGAGAAATCTTTATTGGTTTACTGATGGTCAGTGTTTGCTCACTAGTTAGGATTTTATAAAGAGGAACTGTGGATTTAATAATAATAGTAATAGTAATAATAAACCATGAATTCAGGATAACCTTTGCCAAACAGAGGGAAATCATGTCTGCTGCCTTTTTTTTTTTTTTTTTTTTTTTTTACTTGAGAAAGCCTGACATTAGAGTCCCATGGAGGCAGGGCCAAAGGGAAGCAATGAAAAATCATTGCCTTATCTCTAGAAAATTAGTTCCTGCAATTTTAGCTTTCGCAGGACAGGTGGAATTCTCACAGGTCTAACAATTTACGTGGTCTCCTTACAGGGATAGATAATAGTTAATAGAAAATCTCAGAACAGAGAAGCATTTTTTATTGTACTGTGGCTCAGAACTTTTTATAGCAAAGTCATTTTAAAATAATGGAAAAAACACATTTAAATCAATTGTTGATTTAAATGACCAACCACAAAACATTGACCTGGCCAGATAATGACAGAACTTGCATTTTTGTCTTCTGGCATGGTGACTGTCAGCACTTTCACAAATAAACCAGTAGTAAACCTGGTACATCCCTGTGGGCCACACACAGAGTTGCTAAAGGGATGGGGGGGAGTCACGTAATAATATAAGCAGGATTGCATGGACACTATTCTTCCCGTAAGCTGCAGCAATATCCCAAGTTCCAGAGGTGGTTTTTGTCTTGATGAATAATTCTGAAAGGGTTGGAGGAAATCAGCTATAGCTCCAAGAGAACCACCCCAGAGAGAAACAGCCTTCTTAAATAGACCACAGAGGACAGCATGATTTGAAGATGGGTTTCCCTGACCTCTTGGGCACATTAGAGGGGCAAAGTCTGTAGGAGCAAGTCTAAAAACACGGCCACCAAACGGATGTTTAAGCTCAGAAGCAACTAGATTGATCTATTGTACTTAACATATAATTGGGCGACAACAAAAGAACTCTGCCGCCTCATGTGAAGTTGATCTGTTGATCAAAGGAGGAGAGTAGGTTTCCAGAAACTTGGACCCTGGGTGTTATCTGTAGTTATATGCCCCTAGTGTGAGCTACTAAATTCCCATCCCATAGTATTCACTGTTGCATTATCCAGTAAGTTTGGGAAATGCCTTGTATTTGGTCCCCTTTCTCAAAGATTTATGGCAGTCTTATAAAGGCTCTGGAAATGCTTGGAGTAAAAAGACATGTTTCAAGTTTATTTGCCCATGAAATTCCACCCCCACTCCCACTTTTCTTCCCCAAGATCCTGATAAAACTGATAGTTCTCAGACTCTACTTATTTGGGAAACAATGCTATAAGGAATTGGTGTTCTTTGGATAACCTTAGACTGGTAATTATAAATATTTAACTTATCAGGGACTCGTTGGATCTTTAATTTCTTGGGTTTTCTTCCTAGCTCCCTGAAACTGACATACGACAGGCAAGTTTAAGGTGTACAACATTATAATTTGACACACTTGCATGTACTGCAAGATGATTATAATAGGGTTAGTTAACACCTCCATCATCTTATAGAATTACTGTTTCTTGTTTGTGATGGGAGGATTTTTTAAAAAGATTTATTTATTTGCAAGACATGAGAGAGTGCATGGGGGAAAAGAGAAAACATCCCCAGCGGACTCTGCACTAAGCATGGAGACTGATGTGGGGCTTGGTCTCACTATCCTGAGATCATAGCTTGAGCACATGGTGAGAACATTTAAGACCTACTTTTCTTAGCAAGTTTCTTTATATAATACAGTATTATTAACCTTAGTTGTCATGCTGTACCTTAGAGCCCCAGAACTTGTTACTGCAAATTTGTACCCTTTGGATTGTTTGGGTTTTGCTATTGCGTTGTATGAGTTTTTATATATTTCGGATATTGACCCCTTATCAGACACAAGATTTGCAAATACTATCTTTCATATTGTAGGTTGACTTTTCATTTGGCTGATCGTTTCTTTTGCTGTGCAGAAGCATTTTACTTTGATGTAATCCCACTTACTTATTTTTGCTTTCATTGCTTTTGCTTTTGGCGTCCTGTCAAAAAAAAAAAAAAAAAATCACAGCACTCTTTCCCTATGCTTTCTTCTAGGAGTTTTATGGTTTCAGATTTTATATCTAAGTCTTTAATCCATTTTTGAATTAATTTTTGTAAGTAGCATAAGATAGGGGTCCAGTGTCAATCTTCTGCATGTAATTTTCAGGTTTTCTTAGCACCATTTATTTAAGACACTCTCCTTCCCCCACCCCCCTGAGTATTCTTGGCTCTCTCATCAAATATTAATTGACCATCTATGCCTTATGGGCTCTCGAATCTGTGCCAATGGTCTGTGTCCCAGTACCATACCGCTTTGGTTATGATAACTATGTAATATAGGTTGAAATCAGCAAGAATTATGCCTCCAGATTTGTGTTTATTTCTTAAGACTGTGTTGGCTCTTTAGGGGTGGTTGGTGGTTGTAGAAGAATTTTGGGATTGTTGTTCCTATTTCTGTGAAAAATGCTATTAGAATTCCAAAGCTATTGGTAAGCTATAGAGAGAACATTGAATAGGCTTTGGGTACTATGGGCATTTTAACAATATTAATCCTTCCAATCCAGGAACACGACATCTTTCCACATATTTGTGTCTTCTAAAATTATTTTCATCAAAATTGCATAGTTTTCAGTGTACAAAAGTTTCAGCTCCTTGCTTAAATTTATTCTTAAGTACTTTATTGTTTTTGATGCTATTGTGAATGGAACTGTTTTCTTTCTTTCTTTTTCAGATATTTTGTCATTACCATACAGAATTGAAGCTGATTCCTCTGTGGTCAGTTTTTTGTGTCCTATAACTTTACTCAATTTGTTGATTAGTTCTGTTTTTGGTGAAGCCTTCAGGATTTTTCTTTATATAAGATTATATTATCTACAAACAGAGACAGTTTTGCTTCTTCCTTTCCAATATTGATGCCTTTTTTCCCCTCTTCCTTACCTGACTGCTCTAGATGGGACTTCTAGGACTAAGTTGAATAGAAGTGGTGAGAGTGGGTGCCCTTGTCTCGTTCAAGATCTTAGAGGAAAAGCTTTCACTTTTTACCATGGTGTTAGCCATGGGCTTGTCATATATGGCCTTTCTTAAGTTGACCTGCATTCCTTATATACCCAATTGGTTGAGAGTTTATATCCTGAAAGCCTGCTTTATTTTGGCAAATGCTCTTTCTTCACCTATTGAGATGATCATTCAACTTACCTTTCATTAGATTAATGTGGTATATCACATTTTTTAAAGGTTATTTATTTATTTGACAGAGAGAGAGAGAGAGTGATCACAAGTAGGCAGAGAGGCAGGCAGAGAGAGAGGGGGAAGGAGGCTCCCCACTTAGCCGAGATCCCGATGTGGGGCTCAATCCCAGGACCCCGAGATCATGACCTGAGCTGAAGGCAGAAGCTTAACCCACTGAGCCACCCAGGTGCCCCTATCACATTTTTTTTTTTTAATGTTGAACCATCTTTGCATCCCAAGGATAAATCCCTTTTGCATAGTGTATGTGATCTTTGTCATGTGCTCTTAAATTTGCCTTGCTAATATTTTGCTGAGAATTTTTACTTCTATATTCACCAAGGGTATTATTTGATAATTTAGTTTTCTTGCAATGTCCTTAACTGGTTTTGATATCAGGATAACACTGCTTTTGTAAAATGAGTTTGGGAGTGTTTTCTTCTAATTTGGAGAAGAGTTTGAGAAAACTGGCATGAATTTTGTAAATGTCTGGTAAATTCACCAGGGCAACCTTTTGGTCCTGGGCTTTTCTTTGTTGGAAAGTTTTGTATCTCCTTACTCTGATCAGTTTGTTAAGATTCACTTCATGAGAGGCGCCTGGGTGGCTCAGTGGGTTAAAGCCTCTGCCTTCGGCTCAGGTCATGATCCCAGGGACCAGGGATTGAGTCCCACATCAGGTTCTCTGCTCAGTGGGGAGCCTGTTTCCCCCTCTCTCTGCCTGCCTCTCTAACTACTTGTGACCTCTATCTGTCAAATAAATGAATAAAATCTTAAAAAAAAAAAAGATTCACTTCATGATTCACTTTTGGTAGGTTTTATGTTTCTAGGAGTTTATCCATTCCTTCTCAGTTCTCCAGTTGGTTGATTTATAGTTGTTCATAGTAGCATGTTGTAATCTTTTTTATTTCAGTGTTACCAATTGAAGCATTCTCCTCTTTCATTTCTAATTTTATTTGAGTCCTCTCTCTTTTTTCCACAGGTAGTCTATCTAAAGATTTGTCAATTCTGATAATCTTTTTTAAAAAAACCAGCCCTTAGCTTCGTTAGTCTTTTTTACTGGGTTTCAGTCTCTATTTCTTTTATTTCTGCTCTTTATCACTTCCTTCCTTAACTTTGGGCTTAGTTCGTTCCTTTTTGTTTTTGTTTTTTTCTAGTTCCTTAGTTCTTTGATTTTTTAGAGTTAGATTGTTTTTTGAGATACTCTATTAACGTCTGTGTTTATTACTATGAACTTATCCTTTAGAACACCCTTTTGTTCTATCCCATAAGTACTGATATGTTGTGTTTCCTCTTTGGTTTGTTTCAAGACATGTAGTTTTTAAAAAAATTTTGTTGACCCATTGGTTGTTCAGAAGTATGTTGTTATATTTCCACATATTTGCGAATTTTCTACTTTTTCTCCTGTTAGTGATTTCTACTTTCAACCCACTAAAGTTGAAAAGATACTTGATATGATCCCAGTCTTCTTAAATTTGCTAAGACTAGTTTTTGTAACCCTTATCATTTGATATCCTAGAGAATGTTCCATATGCAGTTGGGAACAACACTACTCTGCTGTCTTAGGACAAATGTGTCTTATATATCTGCTTCAGGTCCATTTGGTCTAAAGTAAAGTTCAAATTCAGCATTTCCTTATTGATTTTCAGTTGAAAGTAGGATTTTGATATATCCACTGTTGAAAGTAGGATTTTGAAGTCCTTCTACTATTATTATATTATTGTTTATTTCTTCCCTTATATCTGTTGGCATATGGTTAATATATTTAAGTGTTCCTATGTTGGGTGCATATGTATTTACAATTAACTGACCTCTTTAACATTATATAGTAATCTTCTTTCCCTCTTGTTACCCCTTTTGGCTTACAGTCTCTTTTCTCAGATATAAGTATAGGTTGGTACCCCTATTTTCTTTTGGTTTCCATTTGGCTGAAATATCTTTTTTTATCCCTTCACTTTGAGCCTGTATGTATGCATAAAGCTGAAGTGAGCCTGTTCTGGGCAGCATATGGTTTGGTCTTTCTTTTTTTTTTTTTTTTTTAATAAAATCAGTAATTCTGTGCCTTTTGATTAGAGAATTTATCCATTATATTTAGAGTACTTTTCAGTAGGTAAGGACTTAATAATGCTGCCTTTTTGTGTTCTGTTTGGTAGTTGCTTTGTCCTCCTGTCCCTCTGTTTGTCCCTCTGTTGCTGCCTTCCTTTGTGAACTGATGATTTTTCCATAGTGGTATCCTTTGATTCCATTCCCTTTGGGTATCTTCTGTAGGTTTTTGCTTTGTGATTACCACGAGGCTTATATAAAATATATTATAGATATAATAATCTCTTTGTGCCCTCTTGTATTTTTCATTCCATTCATTATGTTTTTCAGAGTCAGAATTTCAACTTAGTTCTTTTCAATTATTTTTTGTTAAACTTCTCATTTGTTTGAATATTGTTTTCCTAATCTTAGTGAATTCTTCTTCTTTTGTTCATGTAGCTAGTTGAGCTTCCCTTAACAGATATTTTGAATTCTTTATCTGGTAAATTGCACAGCTCTCCATGTGTCTTTGAGGTTAGTTATGGAAGATTCCTGTGTTCATTTGGTGGCATCATGTTCCCTTGATATTTAATGTTCCTTGAAGTCTTTGTTACTGTTACCTTCACATTTGTAGTACCAGACACCTTCTCCGGTCTTTACTAACTGACTTTAGAAGACAATGTGTTCTGTCAGCCCTGCTAGGGATTCTGAGGCTTTCTCAGACTCTCTATTAATGTGTTTGCTTCTTTCTTCTTGCTCCCTCTTGTGGCAGAATTCTTAAACTTGCATGCCTTCTATTCTGGAACACACCAGGCCACGTGCTCTCTTTTGCTTTCCCAAAGCAGAGTCTCTCCTTGGCCCACAGATTTGGGCTGACTTTCAGGATATGTTCACTAGCCAGCTGCCAAAGCTCATTCTTACCACCGTTGAGAGCATACACAGAGAGCTGGACACAGAGTTTGTGTGGGGAGTAGTTTGAGGAACATGGAGTGTCCAAAGTGTTCATGGGCCAGTTAGGAGAATCCACAGGCTGGGCATTCCCAGTGGCTCATGGGTAGGCTTCTTGGTGAACTGTGAAATGCAGATGGTAGGATCCACGTTGCTTTAATGCCCTCCAAGATTCCTATCTGCTGCTCTCCCAGCCTCTTCCCTCTCCCCAGTCATGTAGGTCACAACTCTATACTCTGGATGTGACAAGAGAGAAATGGGCCTCTCTGACAAAGTTCTACACATTTGGGGGAGCTGCACACTCATTCCCACACTCTCTCTTTTTCCCTGGCATTAGAAATCACAAGCACAGAAGGGCCCTTGCGACACTGAGCTATGCTGTCCTGGGGGAGGGGTGATGAGTAAAATACAACTCTTCCTCTTATCCGCTCCATTGTGTCCACACTTGCATTTTGGTTTTTTTTTTTTTTTTTTTTTTTTTTCTTCTTCAATGATGTGCTGGAGCTTCTCTCCTGGAAACCTGGTCTCCCACAAAGGCTGTCTCATCCATGGGTGATTGTTGAAGAGAGTGTTCTTCAGGGGCTTCTGGGCCATGGCCAAGATGGACTAGAGACAGTTCATGGGCCACCACAGGGTCCACAGCTGGGACTGAGGTCTGTATGTCTACTCCCTGATGCATGGGTGGGCAAGACGCCTGGGTCCTTTGGAGTATGGCGCTGAATCCCACAGCTCGCATAAAGGTGATTTTTATGTCCCTAAGGGAGATGCTGAATTGCTTTTGAGGGAGAGTACAATCTTAATATCTGTTTTAACAACTCAAGAAAGGGAAATACTTGGTTGAGTCATGAGAGGATATAGCAGACCTTCTACCCTTCACCATGACATAAAAGATGTACTTATTTCCTGGCTTCACCATCGGAGCCAGCATTGGTGGGGCCTCTCCCCCAGGCTTTGAAGATTATTAATCCAGACATTTCATGGCCAACAATTGTTCACTGAAAATAAAGTCATCAGTGAGTATGCCTATGAAGTTGATCTTGATATTACATTCAAAATAGCTATATAAATGATAGATTTGATTCAAGGGCAAAAAACAAAAACTAAGAAAAAAGGACAGTTATGTTAAAAATGCCATCTGTTAAAGAACTTAAAAGCTGTTTATTCTGAGCACCTTTAGGACCATCACTGCTCTTTTCATAAAGCAGGTCTAGTAGTTTGTGCCAGAGGGGGCAGACCCGCAGGCTGGATGACCTGATGTATAATCATATTTGATTTGGTCCACAGAGTGTTTTACATTTTTTTTTTTATTTAACATGAAACTTGAGACTTTCCTCTTCCATGGAAAAAACAGGCAATTGGTAGCAATGGCTTGATGTTATTATGTCGCAGGAGACTAGAGCCATTGAAGAGGAGCTGCCCCTTTTATTATTTTTGTTGAGATATAATTGACATATAACATTACATTAGTTTCAGGTGTACATTTCAATATATATATGTTGCAAAATGTTCCCCACAGTAAGTCTAGTTAACATCCATCACCACACATAGGGGCCAAATATTTTTTTTCTTGTGATGAGAATGTCTTAGATTTACTCTTAGCAACCTTCAGACATACAATACAATATTATTAGTAGAGTCACTGTGCTGTCACTTATTTTATAATAGGAAGTTTGTTCCTTTTGACCTCCTGGAGCTATTCCTTTTACATGAGCAAATGCTCTCTCAATATTCTCAGGCCTTATTTGACCTGCTTATTCTCATCTTGATCCCACATGACTTCTGGGGGCATTTGAGTTCATGTTCCCTGGTTTTCATGGGACATTCTAGTAGCAAAAGTCCTGCTGCCAGTTTTCTCTTGGACCCTTCATCCTCCTCTCTTTGAAGGAGTTCTACCACTTATTTCATATATTTGGCTTAAGTCTTCGATCCTGAAATGCAAATATGTCCCTGACAAGGAGATAACCTTTGTTGTTATTATTAGTCATCAACTCTTGGCTATGAGGACTCCATTTATTGCCAGGCTAGTGGAGATAAGGCTGTAGAAAGAACATGAGGGCACCAGAGTCTAAAAGGAAGTGTCCAGGGACTGCCACCAAGGAGAAGGGAGGTGTGAGAACACTGAATGGGAAAAGCAGCTACCATAACTCTGACACCCATTGCCCTCTTAACTGCCTTGAGCTGGCCTTTATTACGAATGTGTGATTCAGATGTATTGGCTAACCGGAAGCAAAGTGTCTGGAACCAAGTGACACTGAGATGAAATAGGCAGACTAGGGGAAATGCCGTGTGGCAGTAAACATGCTGTGGGAAAGAGTATTTGTGCAAAAATTCCATGGCTCCATGGAGAGTAGTCATAGCAAGAGGAATGCCTTTCCAAAAACTGAGGAGCCTGGTATGGCACTTCTTGTAGAATCATCTCACTTTCCCCACAGACATCCACATGACAGGACCAGGAGGGAAATGATAGATCACAAATGAAGGTGCTCTCCTTCTGGTTTCTTCTCTAAACTGTACACTGATGATTTTGAAATCCTTCTCATATTGAAGTAAGTTGGAGTTTGTCTCATCAGACTGGTGGTAGGCTGAGCTGTGGCAAATTCATGCTTAGGAAAATCAGAGTTTATTCCAATGCTTATTAACTTCTTGAAAGTATGATCCATTAGGATCCTGTTACTTATGTGACTTAAATCTGATTTAGTCAAAAGAGACAATGGGAGGTCGTGGCCAAAATAGATAATGCCTGTGTATGTGTGGAATTGAGCTAAAAACTCTTTCCATTTTCAAACAAATGAATAGGATTATGTACTCCACATATGGCATTTCAGTCCCTTGTGTGGGATCCATTACAGTAGTCTATTTCAACACAAATGTTTTTTTCCTCCTCTAGAAGTTATTCACATGGTAGAGGAAAAGTTTATAGAATATTAGAATATTACATTGCGAGTTTTTAGCATAAGAAATTCCCCCAAATAATTATTTCTTGGGAGCTTCTAAGCCAACACCTTCATAAGCATTCGCAGAGCCCAGCCATCAAAGACCATAGATTTTTCCAGAAATTGCCAAGTGTGTACACTATTTTAGTGTTCCTTCAGTTTTTTTTAAAACCTGCCCGCTTGTAGAGAGGTCTTTCTCTCCTACTTTGGTAGTTCTCCTCACACTTTAGTTCTGTTTGTTGTTGTCTTTAACAGTTTTACCGAGGTAAAACTGTCAGAGAATAACTACAAGTTGAAGTGTACATGTGGTAGATATTGGCATGCATTTCATGTCTATAACTGTGAAACCACCCGTCTCAGTCCTGATAGTGAACATATGTATCACACACAAACATTTCCTCATGCACCTTTGTAGTTCCTTCCATCTACTTTGCCTGTCCCCCACTTCCTCAGGTACCCACTGATCTACTTTCTGTCACTCTTGATTAGTCTGTTTTTTCCTCGAGATTTATATAAATAGAATCATACAGTATGTTATGTTCTGTTTTATGTCTGGTCTCTCGCATTCAGCGTAATCATATCAGTGCTGATCCATATGGTCGTGCGTCTCATTAGTTCATTCCTTTTTATTGCTGAGTAGTATTCTACCATATGGACCCACCGCCATTTATTTATCCTTCCGTGTGTTTATGGACTGTTTGGGGCAATTACAAAGAGCACAAGTTCTTGATATGGATGGACATAGACCTTTTATTTCTCTTTTCTCAAGTCTGGGAGCAGAGTGGGTGCATCATTTGGTTCTTATACACAAGTGTTCGGAGATGCTTTATTTGTAATTGCCAAACACTGCAAACCATCCAAACATTCATGGAAACATTTTAAGGAAATTTCCACCTTTTCCAGAGTGGTTGTCCATTGTACTCTCTCACTAACAATGTAGGAGACTTGCAGCTCCTCCACCTCTGTGCCGTCTGTGAGCACAGCCCTGTTAATTTCAGTTGTTTGACTAGCTGTGCAGTATTATCTTGTCATTTTAGTTTGCGCTGTTCTGGTGAGTGATGATAATGTGCATCTTTTCATGATCTTATTTGCCATTAATACATCTTCTGGAATTAAGTGTTCAAATCTTTTGCCTATTTATTTATTTGTAATTGCACTGATTATTTTCTTAGTACTCCTTATGTATTCCGGATACAAGCTCTTTATCCGACAATAGTTTTTTAAAAACTTAGTTTCATTCTATGACTTATCTTACATTCTCATATTGTTTGTTGAAGAGCAAAAATTTTAATTTTGTTGGACAAATTCATGAATCTGTTCTTTTGCAGATTGTGTTTTTGGTGTTGTATCTAAGAAACCTTTGCCCAGCCATGGTCCCAAAAGTTTACTCCTCTGTTTCTTCTACAGGTTTTATACCTTTAGGTCTGTGATTCAGTTTGAGTTAATTTTTGTATATGCTGTGCAGTTTCCCACATTTATTTATTTGTCTATGGATATTCAGGCTTTCCAGTGTTGTTTCTTTTTCACTGAGGCCTTTCTACAGACTTTGTGCCTCTGTAAAAAGATAATTGTTCATACATGTGTAAATTAATTTCTGGACTCTCTTTTCCATTCCACTAATCTATTTGTCTATCTTTACACCAACATCTTTAGATCAAGTAGTATTGTATTTCTTTTCCAAAGTTGTTTTGGCCACTGTAGGCACTTTGTATTAACATATACATTTTAAATCAACTTGTCAATATTTATAAGAAAAACTGCTAGGGTTTTTACTGTGTTGAATCTATAGATCTATTTGGAAGAGAATTGATATCTTAAAAAATATTGAATCATCTGGCTTATTAACAAGGTCTACCCCTGGAGAGAATATGTATGTTCTGCTGCTGTTGTGTGGAGTAAATTCTGTAAATGTCAAATAGGTCAAATTGATTGATGATTTTGTTAAATTCTTTACTTTCAGAAGTGTTGTTAATTCTTAGTGAATATGTCTTTCACATTTTGGTGAGACTCACCTTTTTTTTGGTGCTATTGTAGGTAGATTTGAAAATTTCAATGTCCGCTTGTCTATTGCTAGCTAGTATATAGAATTAGTATATAGTATATATAGTATATAGAATTAGCATATAGTGTATATATAGTATATAGAATTAATATATAGTATATAGAATATATTTTTGTACATTTTTTATTTGTAACTTTGTTAAACTCTTATTATTTTTACTAACTTTTTTGTAGATTCCATCAGATATTCTACATACATAGACATAGTTACATAATCTATAAATAAAGGTAGTTTTACCTCTTTTGTCCCAGTCTGGATATCTTTTTTTCTTTTTTGTTGTGTTATTATATTTGCTAAAGCCTCTACTGTAATGTTGAATAGATATTGCAAGAGCTGACTTCCTTGTCTTCTTCTTAATCTTATGTGTGTGGGGGGGCACTCATTCTTTTACTATTATTTTATTGTATTAGTAGTAGGTTTTTCCTATTTGTCTTTTATCAGGTTGAGAAAGCTCCTTTTTTATTCCCAGGTCACAGAAAATTTTTTATCAGAAGTGGATATTGGCTTTTTTTTTTTTTAAAGATTTTATTTATTTATTTGACACAGAGAGAGATCACAAGTAGGCAGAGTCAGGCAGAGAGAGAGAGAGATCATGACCTGAGCTGAAGGCAGCAGCTTAACCCACTGAGCCACCCAGGTGCCCCTGGATATTGGCTTTTGCCAAATGCTTTTTCAGCTTTTTTCGAGATAATCATTTTCTGATCTCTTATTTTTATTTTTACTTTTTTAATTGAAGAACCAACTCACCTGATATATCTCCCAAAGGGCAGCTTTAGTTAGGAATCATGTTTGCCTCCAATAAATAGATACCTGAAAAATAGAGACACGTACATATTAAGGGTTTATTGTCTTGATGTAATAAGAAGTCTGAAAGTAGTTGACTCGCGGCATGCATTCACCCACACAAGGAATACAGAGCAAAGGGTTCCATGTTTCTCTGGGCCCTTCCTTCAAGGTCATGATGGTATTTGCAGATTTAGTCATTTTGTCCACATCCTGGACATCAGAATGGAGAAAAAGAAGGGGAATGACACTTACTAATTAAGTCTGTCCCCTAGATTGTCTTCCCCAACCTGGATGCTTCAATCCAGAAAGAGGCTGGGAAATGTAGTTTATTGCTGGTCACGTCATTGTCCCTAGTAAAAGTCGGATGGAAGGAAGAACAAACATTAGGTATACAATTTCGTGATGTTTGCCAAAGACACGACTAATAGGCACTCATTGCGCTTGTCTTTAAGAGCCATGGAAGCCCTATTAGGAATGGAGGGAAAAGGAATTTGAGGAAAGTATTTTTTAATTACATTTATTAAAGGCAGATTTCTGGGCTCCCCATGTTCTCTTACTTTCCATGACTCATCAGCCATCTCTGCAGGTCATTTGTGGACCACCAGTGGCTGTAGGGCAAGAGACCTGATCCCAAGCAGTGGGGTTTTGCAACTTTGGGAATGGATGGAAGGAGAAGGGAGTATGAACAGCTGTTGTTAGCCATTCTTTCCTGCAACTGTAATACAAAGGTGTCCACTTCCTCCTTTAAGATGTTCTTTAAGGAGAACCTCCTTGATCTCACTTCAGTTGCAATTAACTGCTCTTTCTTTTCTTTTGTAGTATTTTTTTTTTGACAGCTTTATTGAGATATAATTCTCATACCTTCTACTTCGTCCACTTAAAGTATACAATTTGGTGGTTCTTAGTATATTCACGGAGTTGTGCAACCATCACACAATCAATTTTAGAATATTTTCATTCCCTCGGAAAACCCCTGTAACCATTAACCACATTCACACCTAATCCCTCCCCATCCTAGACGACTAATGCACTATCTGTCCTTAGGGATTTACCTTTTGGACATTTCATGTAAATGGAATCATTGAATATGCTCTCACAGTATTTTGCTCACACCCCTGCATTCTGCTCTGGGTCCGTTGAGTTTGAGGCACTTGTATTTGACTTCCTCTGCAGAGGGAGTGTTCCTGGTCTGCTGTCTCTGTATCCAGAGTAGTGCCTACAGTGTGCCGGCAACATCAGTAAACACTAAACTGAAAGAAAGAGAATTCCCTTCCCCTTTCTAAACAAACACAGTGGAGTAGGTTGCAATGTAATGTTTAGATATAGGAAAATGAGATTATTCCTGTCTGCACCTGAACACTGTAATAGCAATTAGAGGTTTTTTGTTTTTTTTTTTTTTAAGATTTTATTTATTTATTTGATAGAGAGAGAGAGAGGTCACAAGTAGGCAAAGCAGCAGGCAGAGAGAGAGTGGGGAAGCAGACTCCCTGCTGAGCAGAGAACCCAATATGGGGTTTGATCCCAGGACCCTGAGATCATGACCTGAGCCGAAGGCAGAGGCTTGAACCCACTGAGCCACCTAGGCGCCCCAGCAATTAGAGTTTTGTAATAACTATATAGTTGGCCTCAAACAAAAGTATTGTGGATAAAGTTTATCTTAGAAGTCTACTCTCCTTGTTGTAATCTTCTTAGTTACAACTCCTAGCCCTCTAGTTCAGCTGCCCCAGTAGGGGGTCCAGCATTACCTCTACCATTCTTTCCACCCCTGCCCCCCACCTCTCTTAAGACCCATCAGAAGCTTTGGTCTCCTGTGAGTCAGATACTCGAGTTTAATCCTTCTTTTGCCTCTAACGCCAGCTATGAATGTTGGGAAAACCATTCCATATTCCTACCCTCGGTTTCTTTGTCTGAAAAAAATCTGGTGATTATGTTCAGTAAAGGCACCTTTACCTCTAAAAATGTATGTTCCTCAGGGCACCTGGGTGGCTCAGTGGGTTAAAATCTCTGCCTTCGGCTCGGGTCATGATCCCAGGGTCCTGGGATCGAACCCCACATTGGGCTCTCTGCTTAGCGGGGAGCCTGTTTCCTCCTCTCACTCTCTCTGCCTCCCTTTCTGCCTCCTTGTGATCTCTGTCAAATAAATAAAATCTTTAAAAAAATGTATGTTCCTCTATAGAAACTCAGAATAAAGAGTGAAAACAAGATTTGTGACTTATTGTATTCATTTATAATATCAGAATGAAAGGAATTTCTGAGGTAAGGTTAGCTAGAAGGTTTGTGTTTCCACCAGACAGTTATTTTTAAGAGATACTTGGATCATGGAAACATTTTTCAGATTAAATGAGCTGATGACATTATGTCCATTAGAACAACAGTAACTATTTATTATATTAGGAGATATAATTGGTTTATAAAGGAATCTTTAGTCTGCCCACTTTTTTTTTTCCATACCCTGGGTGTAAATCCAAAGTGAAATGTATGTGGCAGAAGAGAAAACCATTGAGTATAGTTCCGTGTCTCTTGGTATTAAAGCCAAGTATTTACAAGTGAAAGGAATGAGGTCCATGGCACTAGTAATGGGATTTAAATGGATTTAGGAACTAAGGCTGAAATGGGAGCCTAATTAGAGAAGATCCTGGGGTCATCATGTCAGTCCTCACCTGTCCGTCAGGCAGACAGGCTGTCCACAGCTTTCACTTCAAAGATGGGGCATGTTCTTCTCATCAGTGTTTCCTGCCTGCCAGTTCTTGAGCGAGAAGATGCCTTGGCTGCCATTCACAAGTCATGTGTCTCCAGCAGTGCATTTAGTGGGGGTGCAGAGGTTCAGCTTACATCTGGTTCCAAAAGAGGACAACCCGAAAGTCAGAATATGAAATGTGATGATTTTCTTAAAGGGAGGTGTGAAAAATAAATCATATTGCATAGGTCATTTTTGATAGCATTTTCCTGATTATAACTGCCCTTTTAAAAATAAGAAGAAAGGACCTCAATAGGGAATAAAGTGACTGTTTTTCATTGATGCAAGAGCCACACTTATGATGGATCTTTTGTTCCTATTCTTTTTTTTTTTTTTGTACCTATTCTTGAAATCTAAGTGATAAGTGATTAAACATTTGTTAAGAGGGACTGCTGTTCCTTATTTCTTTCTAGTTCACTTTGGGATTTTTTACAGGAAAAATCGATGTCTTTATCTTACTTTGATTTCTCACATGGAGTTTGTTAGTTATGGAAGCTTAGACCCTGGAGTAGGTGGCATCTGAAGCTAAATGAGGAAAGATGAGACTAGAGTAGGCATCGAGGTCCACTGATGTCCTTGGGAGAGGGTCTGTGTTTGTCCATACATATACCATAGTGAGTGTTCCTGCAATTTGGCCAATTGAGATATTTGAGGACATAGAGTTTTATGGATTATTTTCTTTTCTTTTGATGTCTCCCTTTGCTCCTGCTGGTCTAGCTGTTACTTGGTGAAGGCTATTGCTAGATATGGGAGTCCAAACTGGTGGGATAAGGAAGGACATGGAGCACACATGACCCTTGTGTGAGAGTCTAATGTTGTGGGAAGATTCTGCAGTATGGCTATAGAATTTGTATTCTTTCCCTTTGGAATCTATACCAATAATATTCCCCTTCACTTAGTTAATTACTTGACTTGAGGCTTCAATGCTCAGAGGCGATTCCATTGGCTTTAGCTTTAATTAAGAAAAAAAATCGTTAGGAGAGCAGAGTCTCCCTTCCAGTTTCTCATTAATTTACAGATGAATTTGTTTGGTGCTAACTATCTATTGACAGTTTGCTCCAGACTTTGGCTAAATGTTAGTTTGAGACTTCTATAAAAGTAATCTGGATTTTTAAATTACCATCACAAGATTTTGTTTTATTTATTTTAATTGACTGGACTTCTCGGTGTTCATTTCATAAAACACAGAATTTGTCCCCTCAGGAATCAAACATGAGAGCATTTGTATGAGGACCCAGCAATCTCAAACATTTGAAATTTGAGGAGATGGGGGACACATTTTTCTTCAACTACCATATGCAATTTCTGCACTTTCTTTTAAATGCACAGTATCAGACAAAACTTCTTTCATAGTATCAACTCTTAAAAACTTCTCGAGATATGTGGACAGAGTTTTACATAGTTTTAGTGTCTTGAATGAGGAGAAATTCGTAAATTTGGGTCTGAAGACTGATGTTTGCAATTATGTTGCAAACAGATGTCATGAGTACATTAGACAAGTGAGACAAAGCACTTTCATATTTACATATCACAGTGGACACCAATGTTCTTGGTAAGGTGGGAGTGTCCTGGGGTGCGCACGCTACCATAGAATATAGTGTGGTCCAGAATATGCCCTCTGCACCTGAGCTTTTTGTGGCATTTAGCTGACCCTTCCATGCTCCATTTATGGTAGTTTGCTGGCTTGTATGTGCATAGCTACACTTTAAGGAACATTATGGAGCTATGACCTTACAAATGAATGGCACATCTACAGTGTCAAACACACACGTGGAGATGGTAGGAGGCAGTGGATCCTGAGGCTGGCACGTATTGACTTAACCTGACAGCACGAGTCAGGCTTTACAAAGCCAGTGTGTTCATATGTTACAGGCTAAGCTTGCTTTTAATTACAACCCAATGTATGATTGTCTGAATCAAGTACTGGGGAGTTGCTAAGCATCTCCTTGGAATGCTAGTGTCCATAACCTCTACTGTGGCCTCTACTGTGGCCCAAGTTCACTTGGCCTGGCATCCCTCACCAAATGGTCTGGGGGCTAAATAATTATTCTGGTGAAGGAAGTAAGTCTTTAGTTCCTTAAGTTTATGGTCACTTTATTCCTTTGTTGTAATAATTCTGTATATTTCATTAGAGTATTCCCAGTTAATTCTCAGAGTAAAGTCTTAACACCTTAGTTTGGTTTTCAAGCTCTATATCTTTCCAAAGCTATTTCTCCCAGCATTGCACCCAAGCAGATCTTCTCATTCCAATTTGACTTCTTTCTACCCCTTCTTTGTGCTTTCTTTTCATCTAAAATGCCTTCCCTTATATCTCTTCATGTCTAATATTTTTGATAAAGACCTTAGAAGTGGTTATTGTTTTTGGTCCAGAAAATATGTAATATATAAAACACATACACAGATATGTACACACATATAAATATGTACATAAAATATATATCATGATATATATATTATATATACAATATAAACTGTATTCATACAACCCTGCCTGTATCACATAAAGGAATATTCAACATCAGGGGAAGACTTTTACCATTACATTGAGTGGAAAGGAAAATTGAAAAATATTGTGATTCTTTTTTTTCCTTGAGGAGAGAAATATATAGGGAAGATTTTCTGAAAGGATCTAGGTAAACAGAAATGTTGAGCTGATGGAACCAGAGATAGGTTTATTTTGTTTTTTGGTATTTCACATGTAGACAGTAAATCTGTTTAACTTTTGTGATAAGACATGCATTAGTAAAACTTATCTGTGAAGCATAGGATACCTTATCCCATCCTTACATAAAATTTTGGAATAGCTGAACTCCTAACTATGCGTTGTGCCTCTCCCAATTACTCTTATATCAGGGTACTTATATTTAGCACAGTATGTATTTGATGCTGCTTTCTGTGGGGCTCTGGACCTTTGCTTTAGACATCCTCAGACAACCCATCCGCTCACGTTTGCAGTGATAAACCTGACTTCTCTGGGGTGGGTCACACCCGACCTATTCACTAATGAAAGAGAAGTTGAGATTGACTATTCCCTAAAGACCTCAGTGACATTTTTTGAATAGAAAAAGGGTGAATAGAAAAAGGGTGTCTAGTTCTGTTGTGTCATAGTTGTGAGTGACATGTGCTCAGAGAAATTTGACTCTTGTTTCCAGAGAAGGTGTCATGTGAGGGGAAGACCCCTCTATTTACTCTGCCTCTCAAGTCTTCATATCCTGTTCTGGGGTTTGTTGCTACTTCCTCGTATGCTTCTCCTGAAACGAGGAGGGTATACTGGGTAATCATTGATAGTTTTTTTTAAATGTGGACTAGGCCATTTTCCTTGAAACTTCTTTCCTAATTTGGCATGAAGTAGAATTAGATAGTAGAAATGAAGGAATTTTTTTGGTGATCTCAAAATAAGAAGGGAATTGTTCGGTCGCACAGCAGACTAGGAGAGGGCCAAGGAATGGATTGAAGGAAATTATCAAGCATGCATGTTGTTTTTAAGTGATACTTGAGACTGGGATGTGAAACAGCTGTGTTGTTGGTTTTTCTTTTTTTTTTTTTTTTTTCTTGTGCCAACTTTCCTTATTTGATTGATTTTCTCTCTGACAGCCCACTGTGCTGATAAATGTGTCCACGGTCGCTGCATTGCTCCAAACACCTGTCAGTGTGAGCCTGGCTGGGGTGGGACCAACTGCTCCAGTGGTAAGTTTCCACCTGCTCTTGTCTGTCTCGGCGTGTTGTTGCCGTATGGGCTCCCTTGTCTGCTGATTATCCTGAACCACTGGTTTCCCTCTTGTTCCCTGTACAGAATATGGTGTGGGTTCCCAGTCCGGCTCAGGAATACAGTTTCTATTAAATCAGTATATGTGTTATACTGATATAACAGTATATGTTGTTAATTGAAGATAAAGAAAAGTACTTGGAAAGAAGGAGATTTTAATAATCTGATGCTGATACATCTGTAAATATGAATATGTTTTCCAGAGTAGGGTCCAGACTTGAGGTTCTTTAGTTCAGTAAAGCAGTTTTGTGGTTACATAACTATTCCATCCTAACTGCTATGTTTATATGTTGATTTATCTAGCATTCTTCCTTGGTGATTAAAATGTATCACCTGTTGGCTTTAAGTCAGAAGTAAAATTGATAGGGTCAATGCTTAGTATATTTATTTCCCTCTGAATTCTGAGATGCACATAATGATACTCAGAAAACATGGAGGACAAATATTGGTAATAACTGAAAATTCATGAACATTTTGATACTAAATCAAATTGTAATGTGGTATATAATTTGTATATATATGGTATATAATTATAATTCTAGCATAATATTTTGGACTGTAAACAGTTTGTACTTAAAGCCTCATATTCTTTATTAAGAGGATTAAGCAGTGGAATGTCATGTAATACAGTTGCTTTTCTGAATTTCACAGTTAAAACTTTAGTTTTCTGCCTAACTTGTTGCTGCGTGTGTAATTGTGGATACTTCCTGTTTCTTCGTACTGCTTTTTGCTTTGAAAAATGTGAGAGGGAGTCTGAGGGCAACTGAATTTTAATGCATGAAATGTGACATTGAGAGAAAGGAAATCAGCAGGATCTCATGAGAACACAAAGTCATCCCATTTCTACTGCACAATTTTCCACAACTAGTCCAAAAGGATTTCAAGCCAACTAGATAAACCAGCTTTAAGAATTTTTTCTTGCTTATATTTGGAACCAGGTAGATTACTGTGTATCTTCTAAGAACTGCTTGTTTTAGGCTTGTGATCTCTTGGCTGTCCCCAAAACAGCATCTCCAGGGGTAGTTCTAGTGCTGCCTGTGCACAGAACGTTCTGTGTGAAAGAGCCTTTTTATTGTGTCTTAAACAGGGAGTGTGTGTGTGTGTGTGTGTGTGTGTGTGTCTTTCTGCCCCTGAAAGACTTCCAACTCCAATGGATAGCTGTCTTGCGGGGTTTTGTTTTGCTTCTGCTGGAGATCAGGAGGAGAGTGGGCATTTTGTTCACAGGCCGTGGAGGCAAAATGTTTGGGATGTGGGATTTGGCTCATAGCCATTTTTCTGGCCGGCTGACCTCAAATGCAATGTCGCTTTCATTAACTTTTCCAGCTTAAAAATCAGTTGTGCCTACACATTTTGAAGAAACATAACATTATTCCAAAAACTAGCAGGAATGGAAGGAGTGGATGTATTCTTCATTTGAGAAGTGAGGTTTGTTCCTAATGCCAGGGCACGTAAGCTGTGGGATAGAACGGTTGTAGCCGCATTCAGAGTTCGTGTCCTAAGGAGCCCGCAGCCGCCTACAGCTGAGAAATCAGACTGCTGAGTGTTTATGTGCAGAAAACAAAATGCTACATGAATTTCAGGCTGTCCAGAACTGATTCAGGACTTCTAGAAAACAAACTATTGCTTTCTTTTGGAGTGTGGGCTTTCTGGAAAATAACTTGTTTCTTGCTTTTAGAGTTTACTGATTTTTGAATGAAGCCTCTAGAATTCTGAAGACACATGTTCTTTCCATCCTAGAATATGATACTGATGCAGCGTCTAATCTCTTCTTTACAACTTTGGGCTCTGTAATGACCCAAAGTGTAACTAAACACAGGCTGATAACTGAGGTCTGTCAAGATGCTCTGAGAAAAACATTTCTGACACTTTTTTCAAACACCTAAGCAAATGCTCTTCTGAGCTGGAGCACTGGATACGGTTACCTGGGCTTTGTCTCCAGTGGTTCCTCTAATACCACTTATTAGAAGGTGTCTCATTTAATTACTCTAAGCCAAGTAGTTCTTGAAACAAAAAGCATTCTTGAATAATCTACTAGGTAGCACAGTTTAAAATGACCTCATTTCGGGGCACCTTGATGGCTCAGTCAGTCAAGCATCTGATTCTTGATTTGAATGCAGGTCCTGGTATGGAGCCCCATTGGACTCTGTGCTCAGCAGGGAGTCTGCTTGAAATTCTCTCTTCCTGTCCCTCTGCCCCTCCCCCCACTCATGCAAGCACATGGGCTTTCTCTCTCTCTTTCTCTCTAAAATAAATCTTAAAAAAAAAAAAATGACCTCATTTTCAAGGATTCCTTTTCTCTGTTCCCTCCTTCTCTGATTATGGTTATGAAGACATTGAATGCTGTTTGTTAGGTCCGTAGAATGATTGCCTTGATAATCAGACTAGGTACTTGCATCAGTCATCCCATCAGCAGAGAGAAACCACAATAAATTTTCTTCAATCAAACCTTTTATTTTGGAACAATTTTAGATTTATAGAAAAGTTGCAAAGATAGCAGAGAGTTATCCTATACCTGGATCCAGTTTCCCCCTTGTTAACACCTTATCATTAGTTTGTCAAATTGAGAAACCGACATTAGTACATTACTATAATTAAACTTCAGACCTTGGATTTCATTGTTTTTTTCCATTAATGTCCCATATCTGTTCCAGGATCCAATCCAGGGCACCATGTTGCATTTCATTGTCATGTTTGCCCAGTCTCCTATGGTCTATGACAATTTCCATCTTTGGCTTTTCCTGATCTTGACAATCTTGAGGAGTGCTGGCCAAGTATCCTGTTGAATGTCCCCTGATCTTTGTCTAGTGTTTTTTCTCATCATTAGACTAGGGTTATGGGTTTTGAAAATAATACTATTGAGCTGGAATACTCTGCTCTTCACATTGTATCAAGGTATCATAATGTTCATGTGACATCACTGATGATATCATCACTTGGTTAATCTTCATCGTTAGCTGATGCATAGTGTACACCACTATGTTTCGCCACAAAAGTTACTGGTTTCCCTTTTCCTAGTCTATGCTTTGGAAGCAAGTCTAGATCTAGCCTACCCTCAAGGGTGAAGGGCAGGAATTACATTCCTTACATATGTTATGTTATTACATATGTTATTTGGAATTCTTCTGTAAGGAAGATTTATCTTACTCCCATTTATTCAACCTTTGTGTCAGTATGGACTCAGAGATATTTATATGAAATTTTGAGTTATAGGCCAATATATGTGATTTTATTGTTCAGATTGTTTCTGCTTTAGAGATTGGGAGTTATTTCAGGTCACCCCTGTGTCCTTTTGATGTCCCCCCATCCTTTTTTGGTCTGTTTTTTGTTTATTTGTTTTGTTTAGTGAGCACTTCCTTCCTTACTGGTTCTATAGGATACTTCAAGGCCATGGTGTGTTTTTCTGCCTCAGCCTTAGACATCCATTGGAGAATGGCATTTAGAAAGGAGAATCTTGCCAGGTCTGCTCATTGCTCCTGGGACACACAGTAACTTGGACAGGGAAAGTTGATGAACAATTACTAACTGTACCAGGGGACTGGAGTAATGGAGAACTGGTTAGTAGAATTCATAACTCTTGAAAGGACACAGGAAGAGCAGATTTAAGGAGCAGCCACTACTTCCAGAGCTAAGATAGGATACCCAAAAGGAATCTCCACTAAGGCTATGATTCATTAGGGAAGGCACACCACAGCTCACTGAATAGCGAGAGGCTGCATAATACTACTCTAGGAGAACTTGATGGACATCTGTCCTCTGGAACTTGCTAGAATTCTGCCCTATAAGGTGTTGGGGAAAGCTCTTCATGGAGGAGTGTCTGATCAGAAGCTCTCTGCCCCAGAAGGTTGCCAGGGGAAGCTGCTGACTGATGGGTGCTTCTGGCTTTCCTGTTGATGGAGAAGCTGGGTGCTGGGAAGCTGCCCATGCCATGGGAGCCTGGAATGAGCTGGGATGGAGAAGCTGGTTCTGTTGCAGGAACTGGGCACCATGCAAGATGGTGATGCTCCATGGCCAGATGCTGGAAAACTCGTGTGGCAGGATCTGGGGCTAGAGAGGCCCCCTGCTCTGCACCAGTCTTTTGAGCTAGCACTGGAACCACCGTGGAAGACCTTGCTGCAACTTTGTTGTCTGTTGACTGTTGACTTCCGGCCATGGACGTACTTCTTAGAAACCCACAGAGTCTCTTGGCTTTCAGACATAGTTCTCTGTTTTCCTGTCTTGTAGTAACAGCCCAGTTTCTACGTGATAATCAGGACCATTCACTCCAGCCAGAAGAGTAACTCTTTTTATTTACATTAAGAGCCTAAAATAAGCAGATGGTAATAAATCAATGATGGTCACACACAGCTATCTCTCTGGGGTTTTTTTCTTTCCTAATATACATGGGAGAAAAATGGGCTAACAGGTACTTTCACGTGTACAGGGTTACAAAGACTTCCCATGGAGATTTGATCTGACTGTTTACCTTGTCTGTGGAGGAAGGAATCCTGTGTTTGATATACAGTCTTCCTGGGTCTCAGTGTATTGTCTGTATAAAAAAACCAGGTGTGTCAGAAGACTGTACAAAGTTTGTTCCCTGGAGTGAAATCGTGATTTATTTTACTAAACTCAGACGTATAGCTTCTTTTTAAATTTGATTAAATGATTTTAAAAAAACCACACACACTCGTATTTTACTTTTATTGGCAGCCTAATGCATACCCTAGCCTATATGCCATTAATCTAGCCTACCTCCATCTCTCTCTACCCTCCTCTTCCCTGCTGTCTCTCTTTCTCCCCCCATCAATCTCTCTGTCCCTCCATCAATCCCCTATTCCTCTTCCTCCTTCAGGGGATGATAAACCACTCATAGAAGGCAAGCACTGTGTGTTATTAATCTCGTTAGCCACCATTGTGGCTGGCGTGTGGTTGGAGCAGAGTTGTTCCATTTAATTAGATTGAATGAATTGCATGGTTCTGTGAAGGTCATTCAACGTGTTTATGGTGTGAACTTTCATTGAGTGATTATTGGATGCCAGGAAATGTACTAGATGCTGGCGATAAGGAAACGTGAGTGGAGCAGTGGGGGCCTCACAGAGCTTACAGCTTTGAGACAGGTAGACAGAAGTGCTAATGTCTCATCCTGAGGAAGAGCACAGTCTCAGCAGAAGAGGTGGATGGAGAAATCCAAGAATGGAGCTGGGTATGGGAGTGAGAATTGGTTACAGCAGGAGGAGGAAAGAGTGGCCGGTAGGATGTCAAGAGGTTCTAGTATCAGGGTGCTAGTAGGCAAAGGCAAGGAGAGCTCAAGGGAGCTTGTATCTGATGACCTTTCTTCTCTTTGTAAACCTAGGAGTAGAGACAGTGTGCTGAACCAAGGAGGAGCAGGAGTTGGGTCATGTTGATGACGATGACAGTAATAGTTCTGCTTAAATGAGCTCTAAGTACGTGCCTGGATTCCCTATAAGGGTTTGATAGACATTACATTTAATACTCACAGCAGACAGTGAGATGATTGCAATTTTTGATCTGATTTTATTGATGAGGAAATAGAGCTGCAGAACAATTACATGACTTGCCCGAGTTTTGACATCTACTGAATGGTGGAGACACATTCGCATCCTCTTCATAGCCAGTCATTTTAACCATGAAGATATGGTGACTTCTGCAACTGGAAGGGAGGTTTGATGAAAGTGACCAGGGTCCAGGGCTCTGAGGGGAATAAGAGCAGGAGGCAGGGGCTAACAGCCCCAGACAAATGTTTGAATGCATATCCTGAGAGATATCAAGGGCACTGTCTCAGAGATGATGAATTTTAAATGGCATCCATTTGGATGGACTCGTTTGTAGTTTTTAATTTCCTCATTTGTACAATGCAGACTGTTGGGCAGATTCTATTCACGATCCCTGTCCACCCTGTGAGTCTATGTGTGGTTTGCTCTAGTAGTCACATATCTGTAATCACTGGGCCTTGCTTTGTGCTGGAAACCCTTTAAACCTTCTGTATGAGTAGCAGTAACACATTTGTTCTCTCAACCTGTATCATCCTGTTGATGATTTTCTAAACATCTATAAAGAAATATATTTCTCCTCGGGCTATAGGGCACTTCCAGAATGCAAGAGGGAGCCCGAAATCAACCAGCAGCCAGCAAATAGCTTTCAATAGCATGTCCCTCAGGCTTTTGACGTTAGTAGCAAGTAGAGGCAAACATGGAAATTAATTTTGGTTTAAAAAATTCCAAACTGGGGCTTCTTTAGTCACCAGTAGCATTTCTGGTTAAATGTACTTGGAGGTAGTAAAAATATGCCTAGGAGGCAAGACAAGTTGAAACCTTTTCAGGTGCAGCATTAAGAACACTGATAACCTTTTATATAAAGCACGCATGCTGTGCAGCACAGGGTAAGTAATAAGACTTGGCCTGCGGGATATTCCAATCGGGGAATCCATTTGAAGGATATTACAAGCCAAAAATCACAAGACACAAAAAGCTGACTTATTCCCCGGCAAGTTCTGCTGTAAAGCTCTATGGACTGGACACAATAGTCAGATCGATGGTGTCTGGCAAGAGAAGACACTCAGAACCCAATGCTCACAGAGAGTCATTAACATACCCATCGCGCTGTCAGAATTACTTGCGAGATCAGGTTGATGAAGCAGCAAGAATAAGAGTAAAATCATTCGGGGTCCCTGGCGGGGGTACGGAGGAGGGGGCCAAGGCATTGATGATAGGTGGGAAGAACTGGGCAGGGAATGGTTCATCACAATCGCCTGAAGGCAGTTTCACTGATGGACTGTCCAAATATTTTGATTGAGGTCGCAAACACAAGCTGCTGATGTTGCCTTTCCAAAAAAGTCTGAAATCCGGGCTGTTCTTGGTTTCTCTCTGGAGGGCCAGAGAACCTCCTCCACCTGCTTCCTCCAACCCCCCCCTTGGAACTGAATTGCTGCAGTCCATTCTGTGCTGTTTCTGATTCTCATGGTCCTCAGGCCTCTATAAAGTTAAGACTATCTAACTTCATATGCTCATGAGGACTGACTGGCACCATACCTGTGATGTGCTCAGCCCCACACCTGGCTCAGGAAATGGTCCTCCCTTGCAATTCCTTGTGTGACAAACGCGGCTTATCCCAGACCTCTTCAAATCAGTGCAGTGTTTGGATCAGACAGTGGATGGGAAGGCTCATTGTGGACATCTTGTTTAGTCCTGGGGGCCACCCTCCTCTTTAGCAGAAGCCTCTCTCTATCCACGGTTGCTTGGCAGGAGGCTCCCCAGACAGAGCCCTGGTGTAGTTTTCTGCATTATTCCCAACCTCCGACCCTGGATGTCCTTCCCAGATGAATTCATGTCTGGTTTATGTTGCTTGCAGCATAATGAGAACACTATTGACATTTCTGACTGACACACTAGTCAGTTGTCATGCAGCGGCTGTAAACCCCAGGCTGGGCAATCACGTCATTAACTCCATTCTACATCATTTATTCATTTGTCTGCATTTCCTTTTCCTTTTTTCACTGTGTATAATATCCACCTGCATCTGTTTATCAGAAGATCTTGGTTCAACCTCAAAATTGAATAAAATCTGAGCTTTTCTCACCATCTCTGCTGTTCCCTCTCCAAGCCACATCACTACTTGCTTTTGCTTGGTGATCACAAGCGTCTCCTCACTGCTACATCTAACTGGGCCCCACTGGGATCCGTTCTCTGCAGTGAGACCAGAGTGACCTTGGAAAACTGCAAATACTGCTCCATTTTCTGAACTCCCCATATTTCCCATGATAGAATAATCTCCAAAGCCCTTTTGGACTGTGCCAGTCTATCTCTCCAATCCCTTGTCATCCCACTCCCCTTCTGGTCATCATACTGCCTGACTTCTGCCTTCCTCTCATGGGACATGTTGATTTCTTTTCTGTCTTTACACTTGAACTTTTTGCAGCCTGGAATACTCTCCTCCCTAGATTTTGACATGGTTGGCTTCTCTGGGTCACTCAGGTCTTGGCCTAACCACCACCACCAGGAGAAGCTTGCTCCAACCTTTATATATATATATATATATATAAATATATATATATATATTTATATATATATATATATATATAAAGGTGATTCTCCATTATTCTGGATTATATTTCCTTTTTAACTTCTTTATGGCACTTTCTGAAAATATTTTTTTTTCTTTTGCTTTTTCTCTGTCTTTCCTTCTAGGATGCCAGCCTCATAAAATTTTGTCTTTTTTTTTTTTTTCCACTGCTATTTAGCTAATTTATCACTTAACATCCAACACAGTGCTAGGCACACCATCATGCTCAATACATATTTGTGGAAGGGAAGAACGAAGGCATCAATATTTCAGGAATAGTCATGGATATAAAAACAAGACATGAGAGATAAAAAAGGCTCTGTCTCTTTGTTCAAGGAGCTTTAAGTTCAATAGAGGGGTTGGAAGTATGTGCACAAATGGAGAAGCAAAGTGTCCAGAGAAGTTAAGGAAGTAGTCATAGATCTTCTAGAGAAAGGGTATGTCCTAAAGTGTTCCCTTCAGTGGCCTTGAGGTAGCTCGGTCTCATGTGGCTCCTGGATTGACCTTGACTATTTGTACTGGGGGCCCATTCCTCCTTGGTGACTAGGCACAAGATTCTTCATCCATAAATGGGCAGCTGCAATGAAATTTTTAGAAGCCAGGTGAGATATGCTAGATAGGGTTTTCCATGAACTATGAGGAAATGTGGATGTGGGAGCTCCTTACCCTCAAGAGAGGGAAAGTTATAGAATGAACTTCAAGGTTATTACTTATAGAGGGGTGAGGCTTCTGACATGGTGGCCCCATGTCAGTCTAGGAGAGTTGTTTGAAAGTCAACCTTCATTTGAATGGGGAATGCTTAATGGTTCTGCCATCCAAACTTCCACATATTGGTTCTCAAGGTGGAAATTTCATATGACAATGTAGAACTTAGCTGTTAAACTTGAATCAAAATGGAGTATGAGCAGTAAGAAATTAGGCAAAGAAATTCAGACTACAAATTATTCCAAATCACATAGCAATCATTTTCATTTCTTTCTCTCTTTCTTTCTTTCTTTCTTTCTTTCTTTCTTTCTTTCTTTCTTTCTTTCTTTCTTTCTTTTTAATATTTATTTGTCAGAAAGAGAAAGAGAGAGCACAGGTAGGGGGAGGGGCGGAAGGAGAAGCAGGCTCCCAGCTGAGCAAGGAGTTCGATGTGGGACTTGATCCCAGGACTCTGGGATCATGACCCGAGCTAAAAGCAGACACTTAACTGACTGAGCCACCCAGACATCCCACAGCAACCATTTTCCGAGAGTAAAAATGTGTTTCCTGGCTCTTCTGCTTAGAGTGAAATAATGATATGTATTAGGTGGTCTTGGAGCCTCAGTTGTTATCTGACCGGTAAAATCAGGTAAGCTAATACCCAATTTTAGTAGAGCTACATCCATTTCATCATATGTTAATTGGATGACATTAAGTGCTGTGATATATTATATAGTCTGGTATCTTTTATGATTATATCTGACTTATGTTTGTGATTGTATTAGAGAGTTTTTTTTTAAGATACTTGAAAGTCTCTTCAGGGCATACAAGAAAAAGGGCTAGTTAGTGTTTTTCCTTCTTTGGTCAAACAATCTCTTAATTCATTGACAACCTTAGTGATTTTTATTGTTTTTTTTTTTCTTTTTTCAAAGGTTTTATTTATTTAAGAGAGAGGGGGTGAGGATGAGCTGTGGGGAAGGGCAGAGGGAGAAGCAGATTCCCCGCTGAGCAGGGAGCCTGAGATCCCAGGGTCCCAGGGTCCCAGGGCCCTGAGATCATGACCTGAGCTGAAGTCAGACACTTAACCAACTGAGCCTCTTGAAGAATCCTAACAACCTCATTGATTTTTAAAAGTTCAAACATTTGTACCTGTATAGTGGAGCAAATTAGTCATGTTTGCCATGTATAAAACTAAAAAATTGTAGAAAGTAATAAAATGAGTAAGACTATTCAAATAGAGTGAATAGAAGAGGTTGCAAGCGCCTAGCTCTTGAACCATAAATGATGGGATCATCTTAAAATTCCATGAAAACTTAATATTTCAACTCACTACTGTTACACAAAACTAGGAAGTAACTGCCAAAGTTTAAAAATTTTAATGGAACTGATATGACCTGGATCTTGGTATATAACTGTGAAGTTTTGTTGATATGTTAAAGAAAAGCAGCCACTTAAAGAAAAAAAAAAAAAAGAACCTTATGTTATAAAATTAGTATTGTGAAAATCAGATTTATCCATGTTACAAATTAGTGCTTAAAATAATTAGACTACATTAAAGTTTAAAACTTCAAGACAGAAGATATTGTAAGTAAAAGTTAAAAGAGAAGCAAGAATGGGAAAAGATTTTTGCAATATATAAAACAAATGATTAGTATATAGAATTTGTAAAGAATTTCCACAAATCAATAAGAAAAAAAAAAGCCCTTCAACTTTAGATTATGCAAAGGATGTAGTAAAATAATTTAAAGGCAGGGAAACCTGATTGGCTGATAAGCATATGAGAATATGATTCTCTTTGTAATAATCAGTGACATGCATCCTAAATGAGCAAGATGTCATTATTTGCAATCACATTGACAAAGTTAAGAAGTCTGACAATACCATGTGTTGGCAAGGATGTGAAAGCAAGATTCCATACACTGAGGGTAAATTGGCAGAATAACTTCAGAGCAATTTGTCTCTAGAATAAAATTTTAAATTGCGTACACCTTATCATCCAGTAATTTTTCTTCTACTTCTTTATAATTTGTTTCACATACCTTGCAGATACCTTTGATTTTAGGTACTGGGGGATATATTCTTTGCATCTTTGTAACTGTGGATATTTGGCAACAACCGCAAATGGCTGCGGTTAAAGGAAAAGATAAATTTATTAGAGCCTATTAATATAGAGGAATTCTGTGTAGCCATTCCTTGCTATAAATTGATATATAGTACTCTTCTGTATTAGCAGATGTAGTAACATTAATAGATCTCAATATCATAATACTGGGTGGAAAAAGCAAGAGGTACAGTGTTATATAGATTTTATGTTGAACTAATGAATACATAAAATGATACAATGCACTATTTCTGGATACACAGAGGCTAGAAGGACGCACATTAAAATCATGATCAGGGTTATGGAGTAAGGGAAAGAGCTGGGAACCAGACACAAGAAGACAAAGAGGACTTTATCTGTCATGCTTTATTTCTTGCATCAAATGATAAAGCAAAGGTGAGGACATGTTCACAACAGTTAATTCTAGGTTGTGTGTCATGATCCTTTGTTATAGTATTACATGTCGTCTCCTATAGTCAAAATATTTTCTTTTCTAGAAATCTGTATTCAATTTTTGAGACCATCCAGGTAGCACTGAGGATTTGGGTGCCTAGTTTCCCTACTGTGGGATTTTTTTTAAAAGGTTTTATTTATTTATTTGACAAAGAGAGGAGTGATCACAAGTCGGCAGAGAGGCAGGCAGAGAGAGAGGGAGAAGCAGGCTCCCTGCCTAGCAGAGATCCCGATGTAGGGCTTGATCCCAGGACCCTGAGATCATGACCTGAGCTGAAGGCAGAGGCTTAGCCCACTGAGCCACCCACATGCCCCTTACTGTGGGATTTTAAGCAAACATTTAAGCTACCACCCTTTGATCTCCCACATCCATAATGAAGATAATTAGATGCACAGTGGTGATCCTGAGTAATTAGCCTGGGGTGCTTACCTGAAGCCACCTTGCCTGGAAGCCTTGTCCCCATCTCTTTTCTCCTCTGCCCAGAGGCACAGTGCACATAACACAGACCCTCTGTGCTCCTTGAGCATCCTGGGTACTGCAACACCTAACACAGTGCTCTGTGATAAGTCCCACCATGGACCATGGGAGACAAAGAAATCTGGCTGTAGACCATGTCAGGCAGGAGCAAGTAGCACGTGCTCAACAAACTGAACTTAGTAGCCATAGAAGAGGCTTCATACATTTTTAATGAAAAAATACGTGAGCAAAAGAATAAAAACATGACAAGACTTGATAAAGCAACACACCCCACAAAGGCTCCTGGGTCTTATTATTCTTTTGACTTCATTGAATAAATGTAATCCCCCCAAATGCTTTACTTAATCCCAGCCTACCATGTATATCCCTGAGATTTTCCTGCACTGTGAATAGGGTCATCAACAGGCTCTCATTGAGAGCCATCAATATTTATATTTAGACACGTTAAAGAATAAACATTTCACGCCCTTTTTTCTGCTTCATCATTTGAGATAAGCATACGCTGAAGTTCTCAAATGACATTTCATGCTTTGAAAATTCATTTAACAAACATTTTTTAAAAAGAAGAGTAAAGGTTTTCTCTCAACCACTGAGTAATATTAATATCAACAGCACTGGGTGGCTGTCCACAGTGACGGTTGGCACTCTGTCAGCTCTCCAGTGGGGTTTTTGACATGTGAAGGACATGGGGTTTTAGTGCCTTCAGAGGATCTGGAAAATACATTTTTATTGTTCTTCTTCATGGATGGAGAAGCTTTACAAAGTTGTTTTATTTTTGAAGCACTTGATGTTTTGAATGAGGATCTTTTCTTCTATATTAACAAAGGGAATGACACACCACCGCCTTGTTAGCCTGAAGCACAAGGAATGAAATCACAGGGAGATAAAAGGCCCTGAGGGGCACTGAAGCTTAGGAAGAAAGGGTGTATATTTCAAGAAGGACCATGTTTTTCTGTGCTTTGAGACTGTGGAAGATTATTTTGGTCCCTTCCGAAAGATACTTGTTGTGTAGAGAGATTTTCATGAAAGTGACTTCTTTGTGCTTTGTCTGTATATTAGAATATGAAGGGCTGAATTTTCCTCCCTATTAATTTCTTCTGTGGTCCCAAATTTTCCCAAGTTTAAAGTCACTTGAGAACATCACAGCAAAATGACACATAAAAATATATTTTCAAGTCAGTGTGGCTGACTGCTGTATCCTAACAGGTGCTTGACATTTAAATGTTAAGAACGCTTAAAGAGTCTTACTTCAAACAGCAACTCTGGTGAGGGTAGTTATGTATTATAAGCTGACATCACTTTCCCTCTGATAAAGCTGGGCTCCAAGATTCAATATCATCCGGCTGTCAGTGTTTGGTAGAGGTGTATCCACAAGTTTCTTGAACCCCTTATAGTTCCACAGTTTGACTCCTTAGATGCTGGAGGTATTACGCCAAGACCAACAAAACCAAAATAAAATGACAACCAAACACAGACTTCTCATTTCATCTAGTATTTCTGTAGACCTAATACAAGTTCTACAGAATTGGCCACTTTTGTGGTTCTCAGTAATTTAGAGCCAGTTGCTTCAGAAAAGTGTCTTAAAGTTCAAAGTGCCTTTGAACGCTGCTTCTGTTGTCTCAGTGGGCATAGATAAGCTTAGGCAAAATCAAGTAAGTGGGATGGGTGCCTCCTAATATGGCAAGATCGTCCAGATTTTATTTGTGACCACTTCTTTCTTCATGCTAAGGGGAGGATTACTAAGGAGTTCATGTGTTCTTTCTCAATTTCTCTTTTTACATTTCTGGGCTCTACGTACAGGCCACTCCTCTGGACACACTGATCATCTGCAAGTGGGGGAAATTTCTAAATCCAGTTCTTGGTTGGCAGTTAAGAATAGGATGTCACGTAACAACTGGCTTTCACAGTGGGGCTGAGCTTTTTCCAGTCGGCTTTAGGGAAACGGTTGAAAGGGATGATACCAGAGCTTGTTTTTCACTTTGTAGAGTTAGTGATCAATTTGTTTTTGAAATTCACATTGTGAGACCCAAGTTGTCCTTTTTGTCATGAATGATTCATGCAAGACAAACAAATACTATGAACCAGTAACAGACCTGTTATTCTTGCTTTACGTACAGTTGGAGGATGTTTTTCTAGGGTGTTCTTTTTTCTTAGGGTGGGATGTTCCACTGTGCCAATCATGGAATAAAATTTCTGATACACAAGGTCTGTGCTGTGTCACACATACCAATAAGTACTTTTTGTGCGATTAGTGTGTTTTATCATTCCCATGTGGCAAAGAGAAAATTAAGTGTAACCGAGGTTGGGGACTTGCTGAAGGTTCTATGGCTATGAAGTTGACAGTGGTCTGCTAGGGTCCAGGTCTGTCTGATGCTAGGTGATTATACCCTTCCTTGAGCCTGCCAGTGATTGATGACTTTTGTAACAAGGTGAACTTGCTGGTAAGCGTTACTCCTTAATCTAAGAGAAAAATGACTTCATCCTTTCCTTTTTGTTGTTGTTCTTGTTGAGGAGCGTTTAGGCTGAGGCAATATATTAATGTGCCCTTGTTCTTTCCTCCAGAGCATCTCTCAATTTGGCATTTATGTTTATCTCTCATTGTGCTTCTTTTCTTATTCTTCCTCTACAAAAAGACATGAGATTTACTAAACTGTCTGCCATTTGTTCAAAGAAAGTTCCAGTGCCTTTTGTCAGCATTTGTGCGCCTATGGACATGTGGAGACATTCCGTATCAAAACCATTCTGATGGTGCTGCTGTTGACACTTTAAAGCC
This sequence comes from Mustela nivalis, assembly GCF_964662115.1. Taxonomy (NCBI): domain Eukaryota; kingdom Metazoa; phylum Chordata; class Mammalia; order Carnivora; family Mustelidae; genus Mustela; species Mustela nivalis. The sequence continues at coordinate 115,407,570 of NC_139022.1, read as the reverse complement.
TGAGAAATAACACTTTTAGGCAAAAAAAAAAAAAAAATTATCCTTCAAACATCTGTGAGACTTTTGTCTTAGAATGTTCTCCTTTGAAAATCAGGAGATGCAGTGAATGTGCTCTGACTGATACCAGATTTTGTAATTGATGGCCATCAGTTGCTTGGGACGGTGCATGTGGCATGGGGGCAAGATCACAGCTTCGGAGGTATTGACAGGTTTGGGTGATTCACTTGTGTTCGCTACTTGCATGGTAAGTGACTTAGCAATTTACCAACTGAGTCCATTTTGCACATGAAATGTTGGAATGAGTTATTCATTCATTGAGTTATTGTGATATTTGAAGAAAATAGCTGCATAATGCTGACACATGTTTGCAGCATGATGTATCTTACAACCCCTTCACTCTCTTCCCATCCTTTGGACGGGAAATTGGACTGAAGGTTTGAAGTGGGCCAGGGGGGGGAAGAATGTTCCCAGAAGTATTAAGACGGTTTAACAGATTTGTTTGCCCGTGAAAGTCATAGTGCTCCATATTCATGATCATCTTCATTCGTTCACCAAACAGACCTTGAACTCTGTCCATGTGCCATGTGGGTCTAGTGTTCAGTCCGGTGTGTTCAGTCCGGTGTGCTCCTAAAGTGAGTGATATTATCACTGTTTTCACAGTGATTTTATTGGCTTTTTTGTTTGCATAGAGTCATTATCAACTCAAAGAAGCTCTTCAGATCTGATATCTCCTTAATTTTATTCTCTCTTCAAGAAATGCCCTATGTTCTCACGACTGAGTTAATTTCCTATTTTCAGTGCCCCTATCGGCTGACACCATAGACTTGCTCAGTGAAAGGTCTTAACATTTGCTGCTCTGCTTCAAAGAATCATATTTGATGAAATTGTGGGACATTCCATTTAACCAAAATGTGTAATTTCACTCCTTTAGGAGCCGCATGGCTGCATGAAAAATGCTTGGACTTCTGTTCACAGAAAGTCCTGGATTTTTTAATACTGATGCCACCACTTGCCAGGCAGGTGTTTGAGGACATTTTACCCACAAGGTCTCATCCCAAATATCCTCTGTGTGCTGAATGTGATAATGATACAAACCTTGTTGTAATTGCTGTGATGACTAGAAAGGCGATAAAGCATGGAGCATAGAAGCTGGCACAATAGAAATGCTCAGTGGGTCAAACCCTTTAAAAAGCCATTTTTCAAAAAAAAAAAGCCATTTTTCTGCATACTCTTCTCTTACTGCCAAAAGAATATCCAACGATTGCAAAAAAATTTAGAAAATCTGGTTAATCTAAATGAGCAATAGAAAAACCGAGCATATTCTTAAGACCCAGAGTACCAGTTGACCATCGAGCCTTTGAGTATCTGTCTGTCTGCCTCTCTTTCTGTCTTTGTCATGCTCTCTTTCTACTCCCCTCCTTCCCAGGTATTAGGTTCAGCCTTATGAAATTGCTGATATTTGGCCCCTTTTAACCTAAATTAATAGCAATTTCATCTGATTTTCATTCTAATATTTCATTCTAATATATCTATATATTAGATAGATATATCTAATATATCTAAAATTTCATTCTAATATATCGCTAAAATCGGATCATATGGTGCCTATCATTTTTAATTTACTTTTTGCAATTAAGATATTGCTAATGTCTTTTAAGTACATTAAATATTCTTCGCTAATATCACTTTTAGTTGATGCGTCATATTCATTATGTGATTATACCAATTCCTTTTTACCTATTTTCTATTACTAGAAAATTAGATTTTGTCAGTTTTATTACTATAAACAGTACTGCGATTAAACATCATGATAGTTTTAGAGGGAGTAAAATATAGTGGTTTAATAAAGAGACTGAAGACAGGAGGTCTGACTTCACTGTTTACTGCCCATGTACCAGGTGAACAAAAGTCACCTGGATCTCCATTTCTTCATCCGTAAAATAGGGATTACATTAGTACCTATTCACAGGGCCATTGCGAGGGTTCATCTGTCCCCATGCTTATATAGGTATCTGTGGGCACATTGTAAATATTTTTAATGAGTGAACTATTGTGAATTGTTACTATGTTTACACCCATATGTTTATTTGTGTTGGAAAAGTCTCCGAAGAGGAATTTATGACTGAAGAGCTTTTGATACATTATTCTAAATTAAGGTCTAGAACAGAGGTGGTAATCTTGCTCTCCCATAGATGTGCATGTGAGTGCTAGTTTTCATGAAAAGAGAGAGGTTATCACCATCCCAGTAAATATCAGGCTCATCCTTGTTGGCACCTTACTTCCTGACTGAGGCTGCACAGTTTTTTCCTAGTTTAATATCCCTGAAATCAGAATGCTTCTAACCATCAGAGTCAACTGGGTGGCTCCCATGATGTGGCAGGGTGAAGGCTTCTGTTGACAATGACTGAGATCAAGAAAAGCTGTCAGTGTGTCTTAACACCTGTGAAATTCAAGTTTGCTAGGGAACAGGGCAAACATATATAAAAATTGTGATCTGAGTGCAAGATGAGTTTCATGAAAAATATATACCGATGTCTTTTTCAGAGAGCATCTCAGATTGGGTCTGAAAAAAATGTACCTGAAGGACAGAGGTTTCTGGGCTAAGCTTGGAAGACTGGTGAGGGCCAATGAAAAGAGAGGGTATCTCTCCGTGTCTGCTTATTTCTATACTTTTCTACTTTTGTTGTACACAGGAAGATGATAGTGGCAATGATGCAGTAGAAGGCGTTCAAGGGCATTTGCCATTTCAAAGCCTTGTGACTGTTGTATGTATCATTCTCTCTGAATATAGTACCTCCTGCAGCTTCCTCCCTTTCTACTGCCCCTCTTCCTATGTTCAAATCCTCCATCCTTTACTTAAGTAGGGCGCACTCTGCCTTTAAGTCTCAGCCTGGACATCATTTTAGTTGGAGAGCCTTTCACAGTTCAACAACACTGGTTAGGGGTCATCCCTGTGTTTTCTCCTGTACCTCATCCATATTCCTACTCTATGGCTTATCACAGGGTATTTTATTGTCTAAGAACTTAAGGCCTCTGGCTGATAACCTGTAAGCTTCTAGAAGCAGGCATTCTACCATTCTCTTTTGAACTCTAAGCCTAGTACCATGGCTGGCACATGGTGGGTCCTTGAGAGATATAAACAGAGTGAATTTCAGTACTCAGCCTGCATATGTAAACTGTGGTTACAGGTGTCACTGGAAGTTGTAGGGTGAGCCCATTGTCTTGCAAGGACCCAGTGCTCCTCTAGTTGTCACTGAGGGTTTTAGCATGGACCCTGTACTTCTGACCACAGTAGTTTAAGCTTCCTTTAATTTCTATCTTATTGTGAGAGCATATGAGAGTATGCTATCTGTGCTGCCTGAGACCCTCATTAAGCTACCCTCTGAAACAGCTATATGAATCTGGGTACACTCTGTCTAGAGCGCATTTCTAGCTGTAGCACAACTCAACAAGAGATGAAACCAGAAGCTGAAAACGAGTCCCTTTTGAGTATTAGGGTTCTTTTCAGTTTGTTCTAAAACAAGAGTTTATTCATATACATTTTCCTATTAGAATATCCCATTTATTGCCATGTTAATATTAACTACTTTTTTTTTTTTTTTAAGTTGTCAGTGAGAGTAACCAACCCAGTCACTTTTTCTTCGGGAGTGAACCACTTGGCTCTTGAGATTAGATCAAGGTAGTAAGTAAAAAATGTGAACTGATTTGACCTCAGAGTCTCTGAACTGTCTTTCCAAATACAGTGCATGAATTCGGGATAACTGGTCAACCTTGGCATTCAAAAGGAACAAATTCTGCCTCTAGTCTAGACAGTCAACATATTCTAGTGTTTGGAGTAATCAGGCTTTTGTGTCATAAGCTGCAAAAATGGATGTGTAGCAATAGTTAAATATGACACACGAAGAAAGAAAAGGAAGCCCCAGTGATGCCTAAATTCAAGCCAGGCTTCCGTGTCTGACTTGTTCTACTTCCTGCTTATTTGTCTGTAAACTTTTGTATGTGGATTTTTCCCTCAGCACAGCTTATGTTGATGCCCAGTGTTCACACTGTGAGGCCCATGTATCAGTGGCCTGTTAGAGAAACACAGCCACAAGGCGAGAAGCTGTCACTTCAAAGCATGCCACAGTGCTTAGATAGAGCCAGGAAATTAACCATGTCGGCATGATAATATATCCTTAAAAGCCTGAAATGCTTTCTTTGATGCTGAGAGTTATCATTTTCTGCTATGAACTTGTTTCTGTCATGAGGAGGTGTCTTAAGGGTTTTTGTTTTTTTGTCGTTTGCATTTATCTAACCCCAAGAAAATAGAAGTGGTCTCCGCCTGACTGCTCCTCTGGGAGAGAAATTGTTGAATGGGATGTGGAAATGTGGCACAAGGAAGAGACACCAGTTCTGTCCCCTCAGTACCTTGACTTCTTCCCACCACTCTTCTGATGTTGTAAAACATATTCTATAAAATGTATGTGCTCCAGCCCACCCTTATCCCAGTGTCACTGTGGGGAAAAAGAACTCTATGCCATCATGGTTGTTGTTTTCTAAATGCTTCTGACACGATTTGGATGTCCTTATCAAGGTAGTTTTATTCACTAAGATTGTATTAATCTGCCATGATATGATAAGAAAAAAAATGAATACTTAATTTAATATCTGAGGTTCCCAGAAGTTGAGAAAAATATGAAAACTTTAGGGAGGGTTGAGCAAAGAAAATGAGTGAAATTGAACAGACTTTTTAAAAAATTAAGTAAAAATTATTGAGGGAGTAGTTAGCCTGCAAAGAGCAGGGTCAAGGATGCATTCACATTTTAGGAATAAGATCATTTCTAGTACAGACAACAGTGATGAACCATGTCCGATAGACCATGAGGAAGACAGAACGAAAAAGGGTCAGATTCCACAGTAACAGATTTGGCTTACATGGAATGAAGATTTCCTTACTCTTAGGACTGATGAATAAGGGAACAAGTTATGAAGGACTCTCTAACTTACTTGGGTGTCCCTTAAAAACAGGAGAAATTCTTCTCTACCCAGGATATCTGAGGGCACTTAAAGAACATACAGTGTAATTTTTTTTTTTTTTTTTTTTGTTTTGGTAAAGAACAGATCCTAGATTGAAAGAGTTGTAATTGAAAAACAATTCTTTGACCCTATTCATAGGCAATAAAGAAGCAACTATATGAATAACAATTAGGTTTAAATCTTAAACTACTACCTAATCTTATTCTGTGAAAGAAGATTGTGAGTTCTCAGGTAATTGCTTTCTTGATCTGACTTAGGTTCCCTGATCCTCTCATTGTTTTTAATTGTGTTAGAGTATGTTTATTGAAGTACTAATGAGAACAAAACCATACTGATTAAAAACAAAATTATTCACTTAAACCTTTTGATATTATGAAATGGAAGGTAGATTCTACTGTTGGAAGATGAATCTTGCATGTCTAATAAGTTCTTTCCGGTGTGCCTGGTTTTATTTCTCTCTCTCCCTCTCTCTCTCTCTCTTTTTTTTTCCCCAATAGTTCATTCTAGATCTGTAGAGGTTACAAAATTTTTATGATATGAAACTATTTTTTAAATCATAAAAGCAGTTTATCCTAAGTGCTCCAGGCAGAGCGCATCTTCCCTAGTGATTTTTATAGCATCTAATTAATAAATAAATGGGCAGCTGGCTAGGCAATGAATATTAAGAGTTGGTTTTGGCTTATCATCACCCCTTATAATTTTTAGGATGTTTGGGATCGAGGATTTTTCCTTTCCCGCTCGCCTGCCTCTTCCCACTCCTTGTGAATTGCAGCCACTTTTCCTCTCCTTTGGAAAGAAAGAGAGAGTGTGCTTGAGTTCCTGCATGTGTGAGTGGGTGGACAGGGAGGATGGGAGGGAGGGGGAAGGGAGAGGGAGAGGAAGTGCCAAACTCCACACAGGGCTTGATCTCACAACTCTGAAATCATGCTTATTGTCATTTTTCTTTGCTGTCCTAAGTGTTTGTTGTATTTTTTTTTAAGCAAGTCAGTGAATTTCAGTGTTCAAATCCATTACTCTCCGTTTTTTTCTGATTACCTCCCAATCCATGCATCTTTTGACTGATAGCTTGAAAGCAGATCAGCAGTTTTCCTTTGGATTGCTCTGGCCTAGACGTATAGTGGGGTCAGTCTGCTTCCCAGTAGGTCAGCCTGCAGGACCCCTCTTGGTCTTCACCGCCACTGCCCAAGGTCAGGTCCCTGAATCTCATTTACATTCTGATCTGCTGTATTTTTCCTGCCCTTCTCCCTGCCTTTTGTTGTGAGCTCCTTCCTGCCCCTTCCCCAGACTATAGCCCACTGACCTTACTAGGAGAGACAATGTCTCTCCTTGCTTAAAATCCCTTATGACCAATTTCTTATTCACAAGATGCACTCCAACTCCTTCCTGTGCATTCAAGCCCTTGCCTGAGCTGCACCTTCCCATCTGGGGAGCCAGCCTCCTCTCCTTCTATGCTTCTTACATCCTCCCATCACCACATCAGACTCAACACTCCAGGTGCTGGAAACAGGCTAAGCAAAGGCATGAAGCTGGACATCGTAGCCCTGTTTCAGCAATGTCGTAAGTAGAAGTGGCCCATTTAGTGCTGAACACATTTATGAGACCTTACCCTGGGCTGGTGCCAGGGCCCTGCTGTCCAGCTATGGACAGGCGATGAAGGGATCACCAAGCCATTCTCATCAAGAGCAGAGGAAAGCTGGTTTTGAAGAGCTTGCCGTTGCCTCCATCCATCCTCTGATGCCCTCTCTCCTTTATCCCCCTACAGCCTGTGATGGTGATCACTGGGGGCCCCACTGCAGCAGCCGGTGCCAGTGCAAAAATGGGGCTCTGTGCAACCCCATCACAGGGGCTTGCCACTGCGCAGCAGGCTTCCGGGGCTGGCGTTGTGAGGACCGCTGTGAGCAGGGCACCTACGGTAATGACTGTCACCAGAGATGCCAGTGTCAGAATGGCGCCACCTGCGACCACGTCACAGGGGAATGCCGCTGCCCACCCGGGTACACTGGAGCCTTGTAAGTGACATGCCGCAGAGCAGCGGGGCACAGTCTGCTCACCTTCTCCATTCATGCTGCTTCCCCCTTCCTATTCCTGGGCTCCTGTTTCTGTTGCTGCCTGAAGTCACTGAAAGGGCGGGGCTCTGGGCACAGAGCGGGGAGATCAACAGTGACAGCCCTGAGATGTTCCTTGAACTTCAGACTCCAGCCGGAGTCTGATGGCCAGCTTCCATGTTTTTCCTTTTGGCCAGGCAGAGATAGAGAGGACCAGGCTTTACGTTGAGTGGTGATATTGGTGGTGGGAGGGGATTGGGACAGATTTGAGGTTCTGCTTTAATTCCCCCACAATTGCATTTATTATTAATGGTCCATGTTGTATTGCTGGATAAGGCTGGGTGGGTTCAGTGCCATAGAAAAGAGAAAAAGGGGAAGATGTTTGAGACAATCCACGATAAAAGGTGAACTGGGTTATTTAATGCCTGTGGATACATACGTTGCTCGTTGACCATAAAAGAAATATGTCAGATCTTGGTAGGATACGTGCACACAGATAGTTTTATTTTTTCTGGATACAATTGATGCAACTTCTTAACCTCCACTACTTTATTTTGTGTGAGGGACTTTCTTCAGTTGGCTGGTATCAGTAAACAGAATAAGAGGCAGAATTTGCCAAAAAAAAAAAAAAAAAAGAAAGAAAAAGAAAGAAAGAAAAGAGAATAGAAAAATCTTGCTCCCTTACTGAGAAAATTACACTTGTAAATCACAGAATTAAAACTTGAAAAAATGTGGCTGATTAGGTAAATACTTCCTGCCAACAGTATTAACAGCTATAAAGTAGAGCTAAAGAAACAACTGCATTAGCCTAGAAAGCCCTCATTTTCAGAAGAATGAATGATCATCTCAAACTACTTAATTGTTAATATTGCTTTTATGGGTTTTTATCAAGGCCACAATTGAATAGGGCTTTGGGAAACTTGGAGCAGTTTTATTAGAGCACAAACAAGGCAATTAAAGGCTTAGAGAAGAAGGTTCATTCATAGGAAAAGGGTGGGAGTTAAGGACACAGAAAATGATGAGGCTCAAGAAGAAAATGCTGGAAATTGATTATGAAGAATATGTGTACAAAGCAGGGGATGTGCAAATGTTTCAGCCTCCTCTGAGGTTGGAGTAAACCCACAAACAACAGCAGACCTCAAATATCACACAGCAGCTTTAGACTAGTTGCATGGAATATTCCTGTCACCAAGGAGTGTTTGGCTGAGAAGAGTCATCCTCGGTGCTCTTAGATAGGAAGCATTCTCTTCAAATTAGGAATAGTTTCACTAGAAAATAGCCCCAAGGAAAGGAAAGGTGTAGACCACCCCTCAAAGACCTTTCCAGCCAGTGTGATTAATGCTTTGATGTTAATGAAATGAAGAATTTTGAGCTGAGGAAGCTTGTCTATTTCAGGTCCCTGGGCAGGACCCTGGGCAGGTCCCTGTTTCAGGTCCCTGTTGAGTCTGTGAACCTGAGGGTCTTGTGGTTGGGTAATAACGATATCCTTTGTCACACATCAATTCCTCAGCTGTGAGGATCTTTGTCCCCCTGGCAAGCATGGTCCACAGTGTGAGCAGAGATGCCCCTGCCAAAATGGAGGAGTGTGTCATCATGTCACTGGAGAATGCTCTTGTCCTTCCGGCTGGCTGGTAAGCTCCCTTCCTCCCCCATCCTCCAAAGTCACCTGTTGAAGGATGCTCAAGTGAAAATACACATGGAGGACTCTAGCACAAAGGAAAGTTACCCTGATGGTTAGAGATTGCGAAATTGGAGATAGCTGACCGTTTTCAAAGCTGGTGTCCTTCCCTCCCTCTTCAGGTAGAAGGTGATTAAATCTTGACATGCACTGGGGCGTCTGGGTGGCTCAGTGGGTTAAAGCCTCTGCCTTCGGCTCAGGTTGTGATCCCAGGGTCCTGGGATCGAGCCCCACGTCGGGCTCTCTGCTCAGCAGGGAGCCTGCGTCCCCCTCTCTCTCTGCCTGCCTCTCTGCCTACTTGTGATCTCTGTCTGTCAGATAAATGAATAAAATCTTAAAAAAAAAATCTTGACATGCACTAAGGGTCCTCATGGAAAACATAGGGGCCATCTGTCCTTCACTTTCCCTCAGGACAAAAAAAAAAAAAAAAAACCTCATCACACATATGACAGGGCTGTCAAATACTGGAAATTTCTAAATGTTGGTGTACCTCAGATATACTTTGGGTTTAGTTCCAAACCTCAGCAATAAAGTGGAATCACAATAAAGTGAGTCAAATTAATTTTTTGGTTTCTTCTTACACATAAATGTTGTTTTATGCTGTGCTATACTGTAATCTATGAAGAGTACAATGGCATTATGTCTAAAAAACCAATGTACATACCAAAATAATTACTGTAGTAATATCAGACATCACTAATCACAGATCACCACAATGAACATAATAATAATGAAATCTTTTTTTCAGATATCAACAAGAGTTACCAAAATATGACATAGATACACTAAAGGAATAAATGTTGTTAGAAAAATGGTGACAGTGGACATGCTCCACTGTCAGTGGACAGTGGACATGCAGGATTGTCACAGGCCTTCAGTTTGTTTAAAAAATAAGAAACAATATATCTGTGAAGCACAGCAAAGCAAAGCAGAATAAAATGAAATATGTCTATACTTGTTTTTATAATTAAGTTCCATAAGTCATTGTTGTTCTTTGAAATCATTATTCTCAAAGGAATAGGTCATATGTGAAAAAATTATCTGGTCATGTACATCCAGAGACACAATGAGGCAATCCCAGTTATCAAGTATTGCAGAGTTTCTCAAATCCTTCAGCATGAAAATCCAAGAGGAGCTGCCACTTACCACGTTTCCCAAACTTTGACCATGTCACACTTTCTTCATGTAGTATGTCACAGACTTGGTGTTATGTGACATACTCAGTGTCAAAGCTGGTTTGCTAATCAGATTTCTCTGAAACCTGGGAATGGTATTGATCCTTACCGGCATTGGTTTGTGCGTACATCTGCTTCAAGGCACAAGAACAAACGACCAATGTCTGTTTCCTTCATTAAACAAAATTTAAGAAATTTCACTATCACCTGCTATCTCCAGGAGCTGTAGTGAAGCTGAGTTCCCAAATCCAGTGATGACTCTTCTGTTCTCATACTGCTTGATTAAGCCAAAACATACAGCCCTGTTGCTCATCCATCTCCCTCCTTCATAATCTTTCCGTGCCTCTGCTAACCCTCTACCTCTGTTACTGAAGATCTCTTTTTCCTAACCTCCATCTTCTACATACTGCATTGCAGTATTTCCTGGGTTTCAGTCTTATTCTTCTTCTCTTTTCTCCCTATAAATCTCTGGCAGTCTCACCAGGTTCATGGCTTTAACAGTCATCCTGTGATTTTTCTAAATACTTGACCTTCCCTCACCTGAATCCAGATACATATTTGTCACTCTTCTGTTAGACCCCCAACCTAGATGACCTGTACACATAAAGCCACAATCTGATGGGGCTCTACCCAAGCTGGCACCTTAGGAGCCAACTCTGGGATGGAATGGGTCCATTGATGTCCTTGTGGTAGTCCTGAAGCAAAGGAGAACTGGAGTCCACTTCCTGGTAAGAATCACGGGAAGAAAGGGAGTGAGGGCTCAAGGTGTGAGGGCCATGGAGAAAAATGGAAAAGAAATACTAGACCCAAGGTGAGAGTTAGAGAGGTAAGCAGGTGAGACAAGGTCTGGTTCTAGAGGCAGAGCCTGGAAAAACTTCATAAGGCAATGGAGTCAGAGTGAGGGGGCTTTTATTGAGTGCCTGATGGTGGTGTGAACAAAGGAGCTCTTGAGGAGTGTATGCCCAGCAAAGTCAGTGTTAATAGGAACAAACTTGTGACACACCCAGGCCTTTCTTAAGGCTACTCCTTTTTGGATTTTTAAAAGTCTTAGTTAAAACCAGCATTTCTTTCTTAGTTGCTCAAGACGGAAGTATTGAATTATCTTTGATTCCTTCTGTTCTTCATTTCTTGTGGGCATTCTTTTGCCCTTTTGGCCCTTGTTTGGTCCTTGGCAAGGGAAGGTTTTTGTTGGGGCAGCAGAGTGTCCAGAGAGCTCTGTGTTTGGATGAAGAGCGCAAGCATTCTACTCTTAGTACTGGTGTACAGACATTGTCGGTAGTGTTCCCTCATCTTGAGACCGGAAATTTCTTCTTGATTGGGGTGGTTATGATGCAGGATCGTGGCAATCACAGGCTCGGACAGTGAGTCCCAGTAACTGGGTGGATGTATCCATCAACCCAGTGGGGCCTCCCTTCCACCTCTTCCTCTATATTCCGGGCCCCCTACCTGGACAGAAGTTTCTTACTGAATGCTTTGGGTCATTTCTCAATCTGCATAGCTTAGCTCCTAACTTATACTTCTCTCTACAATATTTTATTTGTGCTGTCTCTCTAGGTGCTTTTCAAAGATGAATATATATTCCTTTTCACATACACATGTGTGTATTTCAACTCAGGAGAGGAATGTCTCATTTAAAGCTATTTGCTCACATAAATCGTTATTCATAAACAGTATTTTCACAGCATCTCTGAAGCTGATGTGGGACTCTTAACAAATGCAGCCAGAGTCAGTCCTTGAGAGAATGAGAACTTTGACCAGAACTCCAGCTTACGGCAAATTGACTCCTGGCACAATATTTTTTCAGGCATGTTGATAGTTGTGCTAGAATGGAGGGATTAGAGCTATTTTTGCATTTATCCCCCAGCACCACATTGTGAACAAATTAAAGGTTTTGACCTTATCTTTGATTCTCAGAGCTTAGCTCTATGCCTGACACATAGATGATTCTCAGTGAGGCATTGGTCTGAATCATCTCTCAAAGGCTTTTTTGGTTCCAAGAGTCTGTGGAAGAACTTTCCCTGTTTGTATATAGCTAAAAACCACCAGAGGAGACTTAATTAGCACACCAACTGCCTTTGTGGGTAGCCAGGAGTTAGAGGAAATGTATTTTCTTACGCTATCCAGAATAAACATTTACAAAACCATCTGGTGTTCGCTAGCCTCCAATTTCAGAGTGCCCACAGTCTGCCTTTTTTTAGGGAGAAGGAGGACAAAGCAACAGCTTGCAACAGTTAAAAAAAAAAACAGTTTAAAAATCTCTGTTATTTGGGATATGTTGTTTGTGCTAACAGTAACTCCAATAAACAGATGATAAGCTATAAGCCCAAGTTATATAGCCACATGAAGTAGAAAATCATAGTATTTCATTGACCTATTGGTACTTATTCCTATAAACATAGGATTGGAATAAATATAATGATAGCGCATGACAAGATGGACAGCTTCTAGGGTGAGGAGACATGTCCAAGTTACTCTCTTGATTTTTCTTCCCAGGAAATAAGCTTTCTTATTGATCTTGGCCCAGCAATGTTTGTTCAACCTGCTGAAAATAAAAGTGTTTTTCTTCTGAAATAATATGTCTGGGTTCATTCTTACAGGACTACTGTCTTAGGCGATGTTACTGTTAATTCAGGTACACAAAATTTCCATCTCATGCTCCATTATACCTTAAGACATAAAACCACTGATAATGTATATTTTCTTTAGAACATATGGTAAAGCATTTGGATATTCCATTTGCACTAGATGTTGCTGTTTCTGTAATAGATGCTCGATAAGTATTGTTGACTTATTATACATGTAAGGATGCATGGAAAAACACTTGGGAGGATTTATAAATTTCTGAGGTTACCATAATAATTTCATGTAACTTTATCTTATACTTCAGTTTTTTAATATGGGTGTTTCTTAAGATTATTCTGCCATCTTCAAACATATCTTGAGTTTTGGCTTTCTAAGTAAATAAGTTCATTTAAAATTTCTAATGTTTTAAAGATGCTGAGCAGAGTGCGTGTGTTCTAAAATCCCCTTCATCTAATTCTCTTGCAGCTCTGTGCCCCTATACCTTCCTCCCTTTCTGTTTCCTCTCTTCTTTCCCTCCTCCTTTGGCCCTTCCCTGGCTGGAGGCCCATGTAATTTTCCAAGTCTCTTTGAATGCAGGGCACAGTGTGTGGTCAGCCTTGCCCGGAGGGTCGCTTCGGAAAGAACTGTTCACAAGAATGTCAGTGCCATAACGGAGGGACGTGTGATGCTGCCACAGGCCAATGTCATTGCAGTCCAGGATACACAGGGGAACGGTAAGGGATAGTCTCATCTTTCTCCAACTGCTTGTAATGGCGTGAAAGGAAAGCTCGAAGAGCCCAGGGAACACCTCTGTGATTATTCTGTAACATTCCAGAGGTATCTATAAAGTATCAGTGCATTTGATATATTATTTCCCAACTCAGTGTGTAGAAAGTGAGCCACAGGGGTGCCTGGGTGGCTCAGTGGGTTAAAGCCTCTGCCTTTGGCTCGGGTTATGGTTCCAGGGTCCTGGGATGGAGCCCTACATTGGACTCTCTGCTCAGCAGGGAGCCTGCTTCCTCCTCTCTCTGCCTGCCACTCTGCCTACTTGTGATCTCTGTCTATAAGATAAACAAATAAAAATCTTTAAAAACATGTTAAAAAAGAAAGAAAGTAAGCCATAGATGATACTTAATTGAAGATATAGAGGAAACATTCAAAAACATAGATTAAAAAATATCAGCTATCCAGAACCTATGGTGCGTATGTCAGGTTCAACCGTCGAGTGGTTGGACAGCCACTTCAAAGATAAAAATATATTTCAAACATTTTTTGGTAGATTTATTTCAAAATTGGATGTGTACCTGGTTATCTTTAGCAAGTATGTGGGGCATAGAGTTAGGGTCTTACGATTCAGTATTTCATTAAGAAAATCAGTTATTTTCCTGTGCGGCAGTGACTGAGGAAGATCCGATGGGATTGCTAGTGCTCTCCAGTCCCACATGAAATAAGAACAAATGTGTGGCTGTACTCATGTGACTCTTCCAGCCACTGTCATATTTCATATTAGATAATAAAGTGTTACCCTAGACGGTTTTGCTCATGCTGCGCCTTCTAATTTGCTCTTTCATTTCTTATATCCTGAAAGACCAGCTAACCAGGCTTAGTGGATGTGTAAAATTGAAGAAAAAAGTTTGGAGAGATAGGGGACTATGTTGGCTCAAAACAAAGATTTTTAGAACCTGTGTCCTTCGACACATCCTCATTGCTAATACTCAAATTATAATTTTACTCTCTTCTGGAGTTGAATCAAGATTGAATAAGTACATTAAAGCAGTTAGAACAGTGTGGAAGCTTACAAACATTAGTTCTTATTCTAGTTGAGTAATTTCTCTGAATCGTCTAAATACCAGCGATTATCAATTTAATTGATGTCTAGGAACTCAATAAAAATTAGCTATCATTATTTTTTAGTGAGATCTGTGACCTAAGTATTTCTTCAACCTTCTTTCCTCCTTTTTTTTTCTTTCCAAAGTCCTGATCTTTTTTTTTTAACTTTTATTAAGATATTGTAGCATGGTTTCCCCCCAACCCCACCACCTCTCAAATTAGAATTTCTTATTAACTTTAACTCTAATTAATTTGTATTTTTTGGAAAAATGTCATTTCTGTTTCTAATTGGCTACTTCAAGATAAAGGAAAATTTGTTCCTGAGTGTTTTTTATTTAGCCTCTCCACCAAAATTTTTAATTAATTCTGATGTTATATTTAGCAAATACCAGTTATTTCATCATTTATCAAAAAAGGTACTTGTCTCTGCTTTTCTGTATTATAATGATTATTTCCTTTCTTGAAATGATTGCATTAATTTAAGCCTCTAAATCAGTAAGGACAAATAGAGGTCAAAGCAGAAAATCCTATCTTAATTTTATTGAAAATGGCTTCAGTGTAGTTTCATATTTGTTACTGGTTTTTAGTAAACTTATTGTTAAGTGGTTTTTTTTTAATCCCTGTTTTTATTAAGAACTTCTCTTAGTAGTATTTGTTTAACTTCATTAAAAGACTTTTCATCTTTTGTTAATATAGTTATGTATTTTACCTTTAATTTTTGGATGTTATAAATTATTACAGCACCCTTCAGAGCTTGGTCTTTGTAATATATTTTTTAAATATTGTATTTATGTATTTGAGAGAGAGAGAGGTTAGTGGGAGAAACAGACTCCCTGCCGAGCAGGGAGTCCAATGTGGGACTCGATCCTGAGACTCCAGGATCATGACCTGAGCCTAAGGCAGTCACCTAACCAACTGAGTCACTGAGGTACCCATGTAATATGTTCTAGGACTTCTTAGAAAGTTTTTGTGACCTATATCTTGGCTTACGGTTGTGTTTTAGATAGATGTTTTTAGATGAATTCTGAACTTACTATCTTATTCAGAATCCCAAATAATACTTTTGCCTAATATTTTAGGGCACTAAAAAATCAAATACTGTTGACCTTTGAAAAACTCAGGGCTTTGGGACACTGACCTCTCATGCAGTAAAAAATCATATGTAACTTTGGGGGGCACCTGGGTGGCTCAGTGGGTTAAAAATCATATGTAACTTTGGGCTCCCCCAAAACTTTACTACTAATAGCCTACTATGTAGGAAGCATCACTGATAATATAAACAGTCAATTTACACATATTTTTATGTTATATGTGTTATATATTGTATTCTTACAATGAAGTGAGCTAGAGAAAAGAAAATGTTAAGAGAATCATAAGGAAGAGAAAATATATTTCTAGTACTGTGTGTATGAAGAAAAAAATCTGTAAGTGGACATATACTTCCAAAACCATGTTACTCAAGGATCAGCTATATAATTTTTTTTCTTGTCCCCTCACAGTTTAAGGCTCAAATTTGAGGCAACACAGAAACAACAAACATGTCAGGCGAGCTTATAGTCATCTGATTTAGAATGCAGGGAAGGGGAGTAACAGCTGATTTCCAGGTGAATTTTAGATTAAGGCAAAGAGGGCAAGGAGCCAAAGAAAGACAAAGGAAAGTGAAGAGGGAACTTCTCCTTGCGTTGTTGTTCTGATAACTTCTGTTTTGCCAGTAAGCTGATGATGTGATTTCTGTTTTCAATTATACCATCTCCATCTGGGTTTCAGACACACACACACACACACACACACACACACAAATGCACATTTGTCACTACAGTAGGGAAAAATGAGTAGCTATGGGGCAGTTTGTGGCAGGAGGTGTGGTGAAGGCAGCTTTGAGGGCCTGGGGTCTTGGCATTTCCCTGTTTTGAGAAGTCAGCGGAACTTGATCTCTGAGGTTAAACCAGAGTTCTGCTGCCTGAAGGAGCAGGTACCACCACAGGGCGCTGCTGGCAAAGCCTTCCCAGGATGTGGGGATGGCCCTGCCAGCCAGAGCGAAGACAGAACAAACAAAACAGATACCTTGTAGGCAGGCAGAGCAGCCCAGGGGATGCCCACATAATAGTCTTGGGGGTTTGCGGAAAGGTTGGGAGGACACTGGGGTGGGGAAATGTACAGTGGCCCGGCCAGGCAAGAAGGGAGAGAGGATGATTTCCAGAGCCTCCCAGAAATTCCTCTGAAAGGGTTAAAAGAGTGTTCTTCATGATGATTCCCTGGAATTGCTCAGGCCTTTGGGGCCATGCTCATAGCTTGTGTTTCCCAAGAGTGAGCCAGAGAGAGAGATCTGTACCTCGGTCATGCTCCCTGCTCCGGCGAAGGTGGGACTGTCGGGCCACACTTGTGTTCCGTAGAACCTGCAAGTGAAGAAGGAAAGTGAGTCAAAGGAGGTGAAGTCAGAAATGACAGACAGGAATTGGGGGGATGTAGCGTTGGTCTCCACTGGGAGAACTTTCCTGGATCTAGGATTGTGGAAAAGTTGGCTGTTTTCCAGTGCTTTGTATATTTCCCCCAGAGCAGCACTTCCAGATGCTGAAAAGGCAGGCAACTGATCCATGATCCCAGGTTTAATGAGGAATGCGATTCTTTCACATTAAATCATGGCTTGGCCCAATTATTCCAGGCACTCTGGGGAGGGACATGCTCAGAAGGACCAGGCAGGAAGGAGCTGCCACCCTTTATATGCTAACTTATTTCCTTCTTCATCCATTTGTAATAAGATGCATTGTAGTAGTCGAAATGATATTAAAACAAGCCTGTGAACCTCATGGGTTTGGGGAATTGGTGTCATATTTTATTATATCACTTAAAGCTTATCCATTTTTTTCCCAATTCCAGAGCATTATTCAAAAACAAAAATTTTTAAAAATAATAAATAATAACAAATATATATACATTTTATATATGAGATATATACATATATTCATATATATGATAAATACATATGTATTATATATATAATTTTATATATAGTGTATACACACACACACACACACACACATATATATATTCCAAATTAACATATTTCTACTGGCTGATATTTTTTGTTCTATCTTTATCAGCCTCTCTGCCTTCACTTGTAAGAAAATCTATTACCTCTTTTACTAATTTCTAGGATAGCTTTTTTTATTGTTGTTCTGCCTGGGACCACATAAACAACATGAAGGGCATGAAATTCACTGAGAAATGATGCCTCTTTTGGATAAAGGGGCCAAAAAGGGAGATAAGTCTGTTTGACAGAGACTTTTAACTCTGCTAACCTGAAAGCTATAAGCTACTTTATGATTGCTGTTTTTTTTTTTTAATTTTTTCTTCTTACTTATTTGAGAGAGAGTGGACATGTGCAAAGAGAGAGCATGGGCTGGAGGTGGAGGGCAGAGGGAGAAGGTGACGGAGAAGCAGACTCCCCCCTGAGCAGAGAGCCCAGTGCAGGACTTAATCCCAGGACCCCGAGGATCATGACCTGAGCCAAAGGCAGATGCTTAACTGATTGAGCCACCCAGGTGCTTCTGCTTTTATGTTTGAGATAGAAAAAGTCTACTACCAGAACGATATCCTATTACCTTGGTTTGGTAGATGGAAGTAGACATAACTATTATAAACAGGGTTTCCTTACATGTGCAACTTTGATGAAAAAGAAATGAGAATATGAACCAAGCTTTACACAGTGGCTACTTTAGTCAGGCAAATTCACATGGCTTCTTGCCATTTATAATATGAACTAGTAGTATGTTTTATTACAGGTTTGAAAAGTAAATATGGGTCAGGACCAGCTATTATGGATTTTGTTTTCCCAAAGAAAAGGAAGTCCCTGCCAAGATAGGATAAAATATACACGCTGCTTCCATGTCATTTGGCAGCAGACGGTTTTCCAGGCTTCCGATCTATACTCGGTTCACCCACTTTTAGAGCTAAGCTTTTTACAAAGTTAAAATCGTGGATCCCAAAGCTTAACAATTGGATTTGTTTTCCCATGCATGTAAGAGAGAGAAAGCAATGTTATTTTACCTTGTTTATCTTTTCCTTTTTGGTACTGAATCACAAGAAAATCTGGACAGACAGGCTACAGAGTTCTTACCAGCCTTTAACAGAATCCATGACGAGGCCCAATGACTGCACCTCGGCATTTCTTTCCCTGAAGTGTACGTCCTTGAGGAATAAGCTGAGTGACTTGGCTTATTAAGACTTCTTACAAGTCAAAAATAGAGTATTTTTTAAAAATACTCTGGTCTAAAAATAGGTATACTCCTGCGTAATTTTAAAGCACACATCTGATTTTATGCTATATTGTAGGCGGTTACTTCAGAACTTTGCTAATGGTTAGTTGAGCAGTGGATCTGAAGATTTTACCTTTTGACAAACACACTTCAAGATGTCTTAAGCATCAGGTGAAACCAAGTTTACAAGAGGCTCCTTTTCTTGTCTCTATCACATTAAGGATATGCTACAGCCAGGGTTAACGGCCAAAGAGTGAAAGAGCTAGGGGTGGAGGGCAGAGGGAGACCGGATTTAGCTTCTACATTTAAGTAGAATCCCATCCAAACTTGGTATTGTTACTAATCACACCCTATTATTAAAAATATGCCAAGCCTTGTGGAAAAGGTTTGCTTTTCAGCCTGTTTGCTCCTGCCTTCAGATATCCTTGAATTCATTATTATGCACCTGCTGCTTGTATGATACTGATCTGAAAAAAGGCAGTGCTGACCTACATTTCTGACCACGGGTCTGGCGTGACTCGAGAGCCACATGGGAAGTGTCTGCTGATTCCCACCCACAAAGTGTACCGTCCTTATGGCCGGCGCTTGGCTAGACGAGACCCCGTCTCCCTCTCCCTTGGCAGGAAGTGCTCCTTCTGTCGCAGGAGGCTCCGTGAAGTCACCTTGCCAGGTCAGAAAGAAACTTGGCTGGCCTGACAACCGGTCACGCATTCTATGGAGTGATGAGAATTTTCTCTTCTCCATCACCGTTCCTTCCAGCCACTTAGCTGCCCACCTGATCCAACTTATCCAGAGCCTGTCCTTCCTCTGGCACCAGAAATGACTCTAATATCATTTTTTAAAAGATAAAGTGAATTTTTGAGACCTGATATTTTTTTCCTTGCCATTTGTCAGTCCTTCTAATAAACAGGGGATAGTAACCCCCTTAAAATTTTTTTTGTACTAGGAAACTCCATGTGTCCATACACCCCCTGGCATGGGTTCCCCAGGTGGAATTGAAGAAACCTGGTTGCAATAGCTCTGACTTGGCCAGATCTAAAGAGGACTTTCTTTATTAAATATATAACTTTCTAAATGAGGAGCAATTATTTCCATTCAGCTTTGCAAAAAGCAGCCACATGGCTAAGATTAAATATTAAAGCCACCATGAAAGCCAAGAGAATTAACATTGTTTGAAATTTGCTACAAACTTTTCTCTTTGAAACAGGGAAAGCAAGTATTTTAATTTCCTCATCTGAGCAGTCACTTTTCTCTCTCTTCTGGTATCTCCTGGTATCTTTCCAGTATGTATATACATGAATGTATGTATATCTTTAGCAAGCAAAACACTAGGTATAAAACAGGCTTCCTATGCCAAGTTCATGATTTTACTTTGTTTTTGTTTTGTTTTGTTTTATTCCTTTGAATAGGTCATGTGGCTATTACTACTACCTGTAGCCAGATTAAAGCAGCTTCCTGCTTTTATACCTATAATGGGGCCATCACTAAAAACACAACAAATGCAAAAAGCACCTTCACTTTCTACTTTACGAAGCCTGTTGGAATCAACTGTGTGTTTGTACATGGCATTACATAATCTGTCTTCTGCTCCCACCCGCCTGCTTGGTAGGTGCCAGGACGAGTGTCCCGTTGGCACATACGGGGTTCGCTGTGCTGAGACCTGCCAGTGTGTCAATGGAGGGAAATGCTATCACGTGAGCGGCTCGTGCCTCTGCGAAGCAGGCTTTGCTGGTGAGCGCTGTGAGGCACGCCTATGTCCCGAAGGGCTCTACGGCATCAAATGTGACAAGCGGTGTCCCTGCCACTTGGACCACACTCACAGGTGAGGGTCAGCTACCTTGGAAGGATGTGCCCTATTAACATTTGAATGTCAGTGTCCACTCTTTGGAAGGATGGATTGCCAGAGAGATGCCCACCCTTAGACCTTCTTGCCCCTGGGTCATCCTTCAGAGGAACCACTAAGTACATGGACAACTTCTTTTTTTAGTGGGTGATGGTCCAAGTTAGAAACATTAAAACTGGCAGATGGTCATGGGTGGATATTAAGTTCTAGTCTCGATGAATGGCCATTGCCAAAAATTAAATTTGCTGGGGTTAGTAGAACATTGCCCTAAGAGACGGATTCTGTGACATTCCCTTAGAAGCAAAGATGCAATGAGAGACATGAGTTAAGCCAATTTCATATGTGAAAATATCACAGAAAATGATTCTTGCTGCAGCATCTTTGACTTGAGAGCACATCTGTGTAGTGAGGAAGTATACCAGTGGAAGTTTTATAGAAGTGTTTCACATGTGGCTGTCATATGTGAAATATGTTTTCAGAATTGATTACTCTGACATAAAACTCACAGGGGTCTTTTAGCTCAAAAAATCTCTTGAAGAATTTAAGAACAGGAAACCATAGTTCCCACCCACCCTACTGTACCTTGTCTGCCCCTGAAAATACCTTTCCACCCCCTTTCTTCCTCTCCATCCCCCAAGGACCAGATACAAATCACTTAGAATTCTGGGCTTCATTTGCAGACTGCTGGAAAAGTTGGGTCTGACAAAAATGTGATGCATTGTATAGCAGTTCAAATGTTACAAGAATTACTTAATTTCATTCAGCACAGCTCTTACTTCATTTATGCTTCTAAAAGGTAAACTTGTGGCCCTGTCAATTCTCAAATGCACAAAAGTTAAATGTAAACAGAAGCCTGTGGTTGGTCTCTTCTTTAAACCATTGCTAGGAACAACAACAAAAAAAAATGGACTTTGTACTTTGAGAGGTTTTGTGTGTGTGTGTGTGTGTGTGTGTGTGTGCATGCACGCGTGCATGGATACATGTGTGTGAGCCCATGTGTGCATGCTTGGAATACCTTTTAATGGGACATATCAAAGAAGTGCATTCTTAATGTATCTCAAGCAACTTTGCAAGCTGCTTTAACCAACTTTGGTTTTCTTCATTGGAACATATTACCACTCTTTATGTGACAAGGTTAAGTAAACATTTGGGGAGTGAAAATGAATCATCTCTGCAGGACTGTGTTTGTTTTTTAACTCTCAAGTGTTTAAGGAGCTGGCAGGATTAGGGAGAAGTCATGAGTTTGGCTACCTTTCCTGCAGTGTTTAAGGCTTGTCTCAGCAAAAGGTAAGCCTCGTGTAGTGATAGCTAAGAACTTCTTAATATCAAAGTGCTGTTTCATTGTACAATCCTGACATCAAGCAGATTAATAAACCTACAGAAGGGAGCTGTGTTATGAGAAGCATTGGGGACACAGAGAGAATGTAGGTTTTGTTAGAATTGGGTACCATAGTGGCAAGGTCCCAGTGGATAGTCACTTGGCTGACATCAATACCCTGATATATTTGACTTAGGTCACATGAACCTAAGCATGTATGCTTTACCAAAGAAGTATGGGAAATTATTTGGCAATCACATGGATCAAAGGAAAACTAAAATCTGTCCAATAATGTATAACAAATAATCAGATTAAAAACAATTAACCTAGGAAGTGCTTGCCTGAAAGCTAGTTTTAAAAAGTAGCTTTTGTAAATAAATAAATAAAATTTAAAAATCAAAAAATAAAAATTAGCTTTTGCAGATTTCTCTTAAAAATAGTTCAGTATTGATGAAATGACTCTGTCTTATTGAATTCATAATTGAAGCCATCACCTTGGTTCTTGTACCTTAAAGTACCCTAAACTTAAGTGTTAAATTCCTAGAAACACAAGATTCGTTTGAACCAAAGGCATAGAACCTTTGTATTTTTCTTGAAGATTTTATCTATTTATTTGATAGAGACAGAGGCCACAAGTAGGCAGAGAGGCAGGCAGAGAAAGAGTGGGGGAAGCAGGCTCCCTGCTGAGCAGGACCCTGAGATCATGACCCAAGCCAAAGGCAGAACCTTAACCCACCAACCCACCCAGGTGCCCCGAATCTTTGTATTAATTGGAAATCCAGCTAGTTCATTTCACCATTTAATCAAGCAAGTGGAGCTTGCTATTATATAATTCGTGATGTGTATTTACTATAAAACTTTTCATTTTAATGACTGAGATAACTTACACAATGCAGACTATTAGTTTATATTGTCTTTAGGTAAATATTCAGTTACATGCATGTACATATTGACAGATAATGCAACCACATATCTGGGTTAGTGGTTTGTATCTGTTAGCTTTTGCTGCATTAAAACAAAACAAAACAAACACTGCAGACAGTGGTATAAGTTGATTATTTATTAGCAGTTGTTTTTTTGCTTGACTGTTAGAGCTAGGCTCAGCTTGGTGGTTCTTCTGCTTTCCTCCCTGTCTTCAGCTGGTGGACCAGCTAGAGGTAGAGGGGTTCTAGAATTCCTCTCACTTGTCCAGCATCTGGCCGGTTGTGATGGGCACCTGAGCCACATGTCTTTAGCAGCTAGCATGCTAGTTAGCCTGGGCTTCTTTTCAGGATGACTGGCTCTCAAAAGCAGCAAGAGACAGAGCAAAATGTCAACATGCAAACACGTTTCAAGCCTTTGGCTATGTTGTGTTTGCTATCATCCCTGGGGACGAAACAGATCACACAACGAGCTATGGTTTCAAAACACTCCACCTTCTGATAGGAGGAGTTGCCAAGAATTTGGAGCCATTTTTGCTTTTACAATCTATCCTAAGGTTGAAATGAATTTAAGTATAATTATAAGTGACCCTCATGTTTTTTATCATAGTATTACTATTGACCCTAAAGACTTTCACTGTGACCTGTACTTTTCAGCCAAAAACTAACTCTTAGAATGGAAATGGTTTTGAACAGCAAAATAAAATCGGAGATTTATTAAGATGTACAGTAGCTCTTGTTAATAAGGACATTTAATAGCTGTGCAATCAGGATGTGCCTATTTGCAAATGCCACATAATTGTCATTACATTTGAGCATTAATAACACCTAAGGAAATGAACAAAAGGAAGTTTGATGACTCGTTCTATTTTAGCCAATACTGTATTAGACTCATGTAATAATTTAACTCTTAAACTGAAAAGCTGACCTGAATGTTTATATCTAGTTGTATATGTGTACAAAGTGATAGGTATTCCTATGTGTATATAATCCTATTTTCATATACACAGAACAATCTGTTCTTTAGAAAGAAAATGAGTAGGAGTGTGTTACCCTTCAACCTCCAATCCGCCTCTAACATCAACACGTAAATCTCATTACCAATTAAGCTGCCTGCAAGAGAACCCATCAAATGCTTCCAAAGTGCTCTGGCTTCCTATATCTAATTACAAATTGCAGAATACTAATTTCAGTGCCAATCAATCAGAGAGCCAGTGTGCTGCACTAATCCTCACTGGGGGGTGTTGAATATCAATCTCTGTGTCTGCCTGTAGCTTAGTCAATTCCCCTATCTCTGGATTGTCTGTTTTATTTAACATTTGTGTCTACACCGGGAATAGGATTTTCTCCTTTTTAATGTAAAGTAATATTTTCTACTAAAAGATGTCCTTTTTTTTTTTTTAAATATATGTCAAAGTAAGGCAAACTACTTTAACCAATCCACGCTTAAAATATTTCATTTCCTGGGGGCGCCTGGGTGGCTCAGTGGTTTAAGCCTCTGCCTTCGGCTCAGGTCATGATCTCGGGGTCCTGGGGTTGAGCCCCACATCGGGCTCTCTGCTCAGCGGGGAGCCTTCTTCCCCCTTTCTCTCTGCCTGCCTTCTGCCTACTTTTGATCTCTGTCTATCAAATAAATAAATAAAAAATCTTTTAAAAAAAAATTTCATTTCCCAGGGCACCTGGGTGGCTCAGTAGGTTAAGCCTCTGCCTTTGGCTCCAGTCATTATCTCAGGGTCTCCTAGGACTGAGCCCCCACATCCAGCTCCCTGCTCAGTGTGGAGCCTGCTTCTCTCCTTTTTCTCTGTCTGCCTCTCTGCTTACTTGTGATCTCACTCTCTGTCAAATAAATAAATAAATTCTTTAAAAAAATTTCTTTTCCCTTTCTCAAATGTAGGACCTTCCTGAAGTAAATTTAGATTTGTCTCTGCTTTTTCACAATACAGGCTTTTATTGGTCCTGCTGACCCATTGCTCAATGCTAAGTCCTACATTTTCGCCATTCTTTTTCATATCTAGCCTTCCTAGCAGGCTGCGACAGAGCCTCCTTTCTCTTTGGTGTAAAAACAAATCAATAAATCTAGGTCTGGGTTTGGTTCCGTTACTACCTGTGTTGGGCTTTGAATAAATTACTCTTTCTAGGTCGCTCTTGCCTGATTTATAAAGTGGGATGATACCCAACAACTGGAATGTGTTGTGAGAATTAAATGAAATAATGTGCACACGGATTCCTGAGCATGACATTGACACATACTCAGGGCTCGGTCAACGCTTGCTGCTTGCACGTGTGTTGACTTGTGGTAGCACCAGAAGAGTCACGTCAGAGCGTATGCCTTGTAATTCAGAGTGGTTCCCCTTTGGCCACAACTCTGACATTTAAAAAACGAATTCTAGGGCGAATCTTGCCTTTCTATGCAGATGTACCGATTATCATTCAGAGTGGCTGGGTGACTCAGGGAGGTAAGCAGATCCATGTGGGAAAGCAAGACTTCAGAGTCCGAACCTTCTGTACCTCAACTGCCGTTTTCCGTCACGCATTCAGTGTTTGCTGTGTGCCCACTGCAGGCTGGGGACAGGTCAGGTAACATGCCAAATTCTTGCCTTCACAGAACTCGAGGTCTAGAATGGAAGGAAGACATGGGTAAAATGGAGATGCCCAGGTGAAGAATGGGGAAGCAGTCTTCTAGATGTATGGGATAGCCCACGTGATACCCTTATATTGGCAAAACTCAGTTCTTTTCCCAAGTAAAAGAAATCTATTGCTGTTGAGCATGGTAATAAAGAGAGATTAATGATTAGAGGACAGGTTGGGAAGCAGGCAGTGGCCAGGTAACAATGGCCTGTGGGCTGCATTTAGGGCAACTTGATGTCTAGGGTCACAGGGACTCTTTGGATTAGGGGCTGTAGTCCTAAAAACTCCCTCTTCACGTCCTGGTTTAGACAACAAAGAACACAGTCACTATAGCTGTGTTAGACAGCACAGATTTTATTCCCAGTGCAGTGGGGATTTTTTGAAGATATTTAATGAGAATGATAGGAGAGCATCTACTTTTTAGGTGACAGGGCTTGAGTGAGTGCAGAGGCTGCAAGACAGAAGGCCAGCCTGGTTTCCCAGCCTCAGTGTCGGGTAGTGTGGTGTTGGTGTGGACGGAGACATGGGGGTGGAGGCCAGCTCTTAGGTCCTAGGGATAAAGAGGATCTGGGAAATGAGGGAGGAGTTCCCAGGAATAACTGAGGTTTCTGGTTTAAACAGCTGAGTGGTTGGTGGTACCACTGCTCCAGTGGGGTGACTGAGAGTAAACACGGAGGAACAAAGGACCAGAAGAACTAAGACGCGATATTTGACAGGCCTAAGTTTGAGATGAAGGCGCCCAGTGTTTGCTCAAGGATTGGGAGCACACGAGTAGATCTGATTAGGTCTAAGGAGATCCAAGACAAACCCTTGCCTTTCAAATCAAAACCTTTTTTCTTTTTTTAGGATTTTATTTATTTATTTGAGAGAGCCTGAAAGAGAGAGCATGAGCAGGGAAAGGGCAGAGGGAGAGAGAGAGAGAGAAGCAGACTCCCTGCTGAGCAGGAAGCCCAACATTAGGCTCGATTCCAGGACCCTGGGATCATGACCTGAGCTGATGGCAGACACTTCACCAACTGAGCCACCCAGGTGTCCCTCAAATCCAAATCTTCTATACCCAAGAAACCATGTTAAATATGGAGTGGCACTTGGGTATTTCTTCACAGCGTGTTCCCTGAATAACGCTTGTGCTGGATGCCTTGTCTTTTGCCTGTCGGCACTTAGTTGCAGCAGAGGAACAAGCCATCCTCCCCACAGGGGTGTGGCAGAGACCGGCCCTTGACGGACTAGGACTTCAGGCCTCAGGGGCTGTGTGCTTTCACTGAGGTACCCAGGCAGTGGGAGAGCTGTTGTGCCATCTCCGCCTCCTCCTCTCCCCCAAATCATTCTCTCTAAGACTGAAAATCCATGGATTGTCTCTGGATGAGAGTCCCTTACCAAAGTTCCGGATGAGGCAGTGGATTCTGCTGTGGGCTGTAGTTACCAGGAAGGGTTTATCTCCACCAGGGGTGGAAGAGACGGTCTTCCACAGCCTTCCGATTGTGAACAGAGCCAGTTTGATTGCTGAGATATTCCTGTGGTGAGAAGCACATGTGTTTTGAGTGCCACAGAGTGTCCTATTGTGTCAGCCTCACTAATGCGTGCCTCCCAGCGCAGCTGATGTATCCGTTTGCTCCAGAGTGACAGCTGGCCGCCTGGCCAGTCCCTGCGGCAGCTGCCTCAGGTAGAGACAGCTGCTCTGCCAGCAGGTATGGAGAACAGAAACAGGCAAGGAAGGTCCGCTGCTTTTGGAGTTCCTTGGACATAAAACCCTGGTTCACCACTTTGGTGTCGTGCACTGGACAGGGTCGTTCTTTAAACCCTCTCATCTAGGGGACCTATGGCTGAATTAGTGCTTTCAACTTATAAAGATCATAATGAGTTTCAGACAAAAGGAAGCCATTGTAATAGTCTTCCGGTTAGAGCATGATGCCGATTTCACGCCGCATTTCTGTGGTACCAGTCGGGTTTCAGCCAATTAATTAAATCATAGCAAGCCTGGGAACGAAGTTTAAATTATTGTGCATGGAATTACCCACCCATTCATTGCTCATGGCTGAAGCAACATTTGCATGGGCCCTGGGTGTCATGTTCACCCGGGAGTGACTTTCTCCTTTCATCCGTGTCTCTCAGCTGTCACCCCATGTCTGGAGAGTGTGCCTGCAAGCCGGGCTGGTCAGGACTCTACTGCAATGAGACGTGTTCTCCTGGATTCTTCGGGGAAGCTTGCCAGCAGATCTGCAACTGCCAAAATGGGGCTGACTGTGACAGTGTGACCGGGAAGTGCACCTGTGCCCCAGGATTCAAAGTGAGTGGCTCTGGAGGAAGGCGACGCGGCGTACGATGAGGAGCGTTTTGACACCATATACCATATAGGACCTTTCCTCAAGTACAGGGAATATACTAAGATCTGTCACATCATTACCTAGAAAGAGAATGAAAAGCACTAATAAGAAACATAAGGAAATACCTTATTGCCTATGCGCCCACCGGGCAGAATTTTCCCTTAGTTTCTGGGATTCCTGAACTACAGGTTAGGAATTTTTGTTTTAAAGGAAAATGGGGGAAAAAAAATAAAGGAAAATGGGTTAGTCTTGATTATTTTCTCTCCTTTGAAAGAAGACAGGATTAACCAATGAAGATGTTGATAATTATTCCAGAGTGTGAAATGTGGGGGTGAGTAGGTAATAAAGACTTAGAGTTGAGGGAATCTTTTACAGGTTTTTCTAACCTATATCACTATTCTTCGGTGGAGCCCTTCATTTAGCCTGTGTTAAGTCTCTTCTGTTTTTATTTTTATTTATTTTTAAAGATTTTACCTATTTATTTGAGAGGGAGAAAGAGAGAGAGCATGAGCAGGGGGGAGGGGCAGAGAGAGAAGCAGACTCCCCACTGAGCAGGGAGCCCAAGGCAGGGTTGATCCCAGGACCCTGGGATCATGACCTGAGCTTAAGGCAGATGCTTAACCGACTGAGCCACCCCAGCACCCCAAGTCTCTTCTGTTTTGAAAGAAGATGACCTCCAGCCATCCTTAATAATCTACTTCTATGTTTTAGGCTTATTGTCAGATAATAAATTGAATCATGCTGTAAGTGGTATGTGTTCTGTTGCTTTGCCTCACCCACTAATCATTTTACATATTATTCAAAGAAGGCTAGGAAGCATTGCAATTTAATCTATAGTTTATATTTATGCTTATTTATTTATTGGCTGTAATTGATAGTTTATTGTTCTGTATCTGCTTGTCTGAGCAGGGACAAGGGTTTTTTGTATTTACTAGAAGGAGAAGCTCATGAAAGCAGCAGGCTTTTTTGAGTCCCATTTAATACTGAATCCTAAACAGGCCAGCTAGCATTGCCCTTGAATCTTTAAAATTTGTATGCTGGGGACATTTAACAATTAAAAAAAAATACAAGTGTTAAAATTAGACAGGGAATATAATTAGCAGTGCCAAGATGTATTTTTGTTTGTTTGTGTTGGCCTTATTTCATGCAGTAAAATTGCATGCCTTTTCCTCTCTGTGCCTGTCTAGGGCATTGACTGCTCTATCGCATGCCCACTGGGAACCTATGGAATAAACTGTTCCTCTCTCTGTGGCTGTAAGAACGATGCTTTCTGCTCACCTGTAGATGGGTCTTGTACTTGCAAGGCAGGTAAGTGGGTGAATGAGTCTTTTCTCTACTCTTCATTCTGTTACCTTCTAAAGTCACAGGGAAGAAACCTCCTCTAGGGTTCTAGCTCCATGGGTGCCAATGTTCAGCGTCTAATCAGCCAGCCCCTCATCCAGGGTGGGTTCTCCTACATTTGTGAGCCAAGGAAAGGGACTCATGTAGGATCTCCGAAGTTGCTGCCAGCTCCCAAAGTCTGGGAGTCTGTGGGCTTTGGGTTAAAGTGAGCAAGCAGACATACAGCCATGTCCCGAAATTGGCCTGGAGTCGCACCAAGAAATGCAGCCAAGCGCCAATTTTAGGCAAAGAGCAAAATGTGTCTCTCTCTAGTTGCTGCAACAGGCAGGGTCCTGGAAATTCATGTCCATGGCCCACTGGGTTTGCTTTAAAGGTAGGGTTGCTCTTTCAAACACATGCCCTCCTTTAGCCTCCCATATAGATATTTCACTTTCCTGAGCAGAGCAACACTCAGCATTCTGCATGGCTTGTCGCCACACCTTAGAGGTGCCCCTGCTCCCTGTCTTATCCCAGTAGCCCAGCGGTGCCTCTTGCTCCTGGCATCTTTGACCGATCATATATATAGCACAGATGGATTCTGGGTACTTGGGTTGTTGCTGATGGAGGCGCCTCTCGGCATCACCCCTGCTCTCTATGCTGGGCCTGGGGGCCCTGATGTGCACCATTGTTTCCTCCACACTCTGGCGTTCTTGTTGCTGCAGGCTGGCACGGTGTGCACTGCTCCATCAGCTGTCCCAGCGGCACTTGGGGCTTTAGCTGTAACCTGACCTGCCAGTGCCTCAACGGGGGAGCCTGCAACACCCAAGATGGGACCTGCACGTGTGCACCTGGTTGGCGTGGGGAGAAGTGTGAGCTCCCCTGCCAGGTATGACAGAGCCAGCGCCCCAGCTGGGAAGGCATGGGGGGGGTTGCTGAGGGCAGAGTATCTGCTCACTGCTGCAATGTCCCCAGTGTCAGGCATGCATGTGTGAACCCAACGAAACCCTCAGAAGAACTGAGGTCTTTGAAGTCAAATCGGACATAAGATCAGAGGAGAGATAGACAAGGAAATTGGTTAGGTAACTCCGCGAGAAGCCCTCCCTTCTTTCCCTTCATCCCTGCCTGGTTCCCTGCTCCCCACCCCCCACGGCCCACCGCCGTTCCTATAGCCCCATGTCTCCGTGGTAGCCAGTCAACCACCCAGCCTTCTGCCTGTCAACTCTCCAAATATCGTATCTCCATTATCATGGAAATCCTTCCGTCTCAGGGCGGGAAAGTGGCAGAGGATTGAAAGGGGGTGGTGACCAGTGTCGCAGAAATGCTTATTGAGGTGGTGAGAGGTTTAGAAACAGCCGTCTGTTAAACACAAGTGCATCTCAAGTCACAAGAATCTCCAAAGATTTCCCTCGTTCTATGCTGGCTCCACTCCCCTGACCTACTCTGGAGGCAGTCGTCACTGTAAATCTCATACCCTGTCCCACTGCAAGGCAGACAGAGGCTGCAAGTGGGACACATGTTCTGTGGTAACGTGATGATTTCTCTTTCTTCCTCTGAAGCCCGCGGCCTGTTTCTTGCCCTCTTTTTCATGACTCTTTCTTCCTATCTCACTTCTTTCATCCTAAGGCATTAAGCGTTATCTCAGCGATGTGCATTCTTGCCCCCAGGAGAGATGGCGAGATGACCCTCAGAACTGGGCCCCTTGTGGTGGGAGCAGTTTTCCCCTGGGCTTCCACTTCATCAAGTACAACCCATTTCCCAACTAGAGAGGATCGCCCCCCTGGGCTCTCATGTGCCCTCCAAACCCCTGGGAAAGAGTTCAGTTAGCTTTGCTGCCTCTCATCCACCAGTGAACAAATTATCAGTGCTCTGTGACAGGCTTGAAGAGCACCTTTCACTCACAGTCTGATGGTAGGTAAACAGAAGCACCTGGCACAGTCTTGCCCTGTGTGTGTGTGTGTGTAAGATGCTTTAGAAAATTCATTGAAGTCTGCTGCTGGTTTAAGTAGCTCATATGGTGGCAAAGCCCCAGCAAACATTAGTGGAGCCTAATTTTTTTTATTTTTAAGTTTTTTTAGTTGTAGTAAATTGTAGTGAAATGATGGTGCTCTCAGATACCCACCACCTGTTTTATGCTGGTTTTCAGCATCGTTGCCGTGGGTTTCTATGTACCGCCTGAAGGTTTATAGTGTCCTCCCTCAGCTTGTCAGGACCTGGCATGAAAGGGCAGTGTTGCTAAGTGCAGAGCTTTCCATTCCTTTCCCACAAACTAAACGATTACATGCGTGAAGGGTGTCGTCTCTGCTGGACCGAAACGGATGGGCACCTGAAAACATTCAGGCCTGGGAACAGACCAGGGAGGACTGCGTGCCAGCAAGTACTCCAGTCTTCCTTGGGATCTCGAATCAGAATACTCACGTCCTTGACACTTCCTCATGGAAAGGAGGGTATTGACTGGGGAAAGCAACAGAAGATTTTCACTTCTCCTAATGGTTCTTCGTATCGCATTGGAAGTTTGCAGACATGAACTTCAATTAGCGCTATGATTTTCTTTTAATTTTAGAGCTTAATGAGTAGCGTGCCCTACAAGGAACATGTTATAAAAGTCTTCAGGAGCAAAAGACTATTTCGTTATAAGCGGTGACTTATGATAAGACACAAAAGATTCTGTTAATTAATGAGCATGTTTACATATATTTGCATGTGTGCATATCAGTTGGCTTCACCATTCATAGGACCAACTGTTACCTTAGACATCAATTACAGTCTGAATTGTTTTAAAGCACCATTGCCTGCATTTGGGGAAAGACAGAGATGGCAAGAGGGGATTATAATGTTGTCGCTGAGAGGTGCTTGGGAGAGAAGGGTCCTGGATCTGAGGTGGCTGACTGAGGTCCCCATCATCTCACTGTGGGTTTCCATGACCTTGTCGCTGTCTTCCACACAGGATGGCACGTATGGGCTCAACTGTGCAGAGCGCTGTGACTGTAGCCATGCAGATGGCTGTCACTCCACGACGGGCCACTGCCGCTGCCTCCCCGGATGGTCAGGTGAGCCAGGGACCACTGCTTGAAATGGGAAACGTACCACCTTATACCAAGTGCTGTTCCTTGCTGCTTTAGAGAAGCACACCCAGGTCACCTTTTCAGGGAAGAAGAAATGATAAAACCTCCGGTGAAAACGGTCACATTTTTACCCAAGAGATATCAGCATGAGACCTAATTCAGTAACTGGGGATGTGTGAATGGCTTGAAGGGCCTAGCAAGGTTTCTGTGACATTTTGGAGCACTGAGGAAAGTATGATGGAAAGAAACCATAAGAACATAACTAAGTTCATCTTGGTGAGGCAAAAATATTCAGTATTAATATTAATATGGTTAATATGCCATCTTAAAATATTCATTGCTAGACATGAAAGTTTTAAAACTTTCTTTTTCTTATAATAATACTTAAGTCATAAAAATTCATAGTATGATCGAATATCAGTTTTGTAGCCACAAGGTGGAGGTTTCTCCTTATTTATAGGGCTTCACGTTTCCAGCTAGGAAGTTTATCAGACTAGAAAATGAACCCTGTTTTTGCTCATGATAAACAGACTCAGGAGAGGGCACTGAATGCTCAGGCAAATTGGGGTCCTGCTTTTTTGTTTTTTTTCATGAAGTCAAGCCTATTTTAAAAAATAAAAACAAAACCTTACAAAATGAATGGAATTTTAAATGCTTGTTTAGAAAAATTACAAATGGATGGGGCGCCTGGGTGACTCAGTGGGTTAAAGCCTCTGCCTTCAGCTCAGGTCATGATCCCAGGGTCCTGGGATCGAGCCCCGCATCGGGCTCTCTGCTCAGCAGGGAGCCTGCTTCTTCCTTCTCTCTCTCTGGCTGCCTCTCAGCCTACTTGTGGTCTCTGCCTGTCAAATAAATAAATAAAATCTTTAAAAATAAAAAAAAAGAAAAATTACAAATGGAAATGCACCAAGAAAGTTATTGAACTTGGGGATGAGTAGACTGGGTCTATTTATGAGCGATTTCTTCTGAAAGTAAAAGAAAATGTTGGCTGCTAATACACCAATTGAGAGTCAAGTACTGTGAAACTTGGGTGCGTGTTATAGGTGGTTAAATGAACCCAAACTCCCTTTTAAGATTCTCATTCTTAGTCATTTGTGTATGTGTATGTTTGGTTGTGTATTTGTATTTGTTGTACTTATATCTAAATATATGTGTATCTATATTCAGAAGAAAGAGGGAGATTTGTAGGAAGCAACTATTTCCATACTGATGGTGCTTCCCTATCTTCCAAAATGGTTTTTGACTTACCTTCTTTTTTTGTTTGTTTTTGCTTTTTTTTGTTTGTTTTTATTTTGACATGTCTTCTAAAAGAGAAACTGGTAGTAACAAGCCAAGTGTCCTCTGTAGTGATGGTTCATGTTTTGAGAAGATAGGTCTTTCAGAGGAGAATCTTATGCCTCCAATGCCAGAAATGGGACATTTAGGAAATTATGGAGTCAGGGTGATCTTACCTCTTAGCAAAAAAGCATGAAAATAAGAACAGAGGAATAAAAATAAGTAGTGTTTATTGAAGGGTTACGGCAGGCTTGCAACAACTCTGTGAGATAGAAAATATCATTCTGTCCTTTTTGCAGATGAACAAACTGAGGCACAGAGAAGTTGAGTGTCGATCAAGGCCCCAGGGTCAGTAAATGGGAGAGACAGGATTTGCACTAATGCCCTCCCACTGCATCTCCAGCTCCTGTCATGACTGCACAGACTGTGTGCAGACTTCTTCCAAAATGTGCGGAGGGAAAGGACAGTTAGGCTGAGATTAATTCTGAGCATGAATGAGGACTTCTGAGAATTATATGAGAGGACTGTGGTGATAAGTGCTGATAAACTGCAACCTCTTCATATATGTGCACATGTGTATATGTGTATGTTTATATGTGTCTATACATACCTAGGGAGAGTGAGAGTATATATGAATATGTTTATAAATATGCATTTATATATAAAGAGACAGAGAGGCAGAGGCAGAGAGAGAGAGAGGAAGATATACTATAGAATCCACCTATTTGTATAATCCGGTGGTTTTGAGTATAGTCAAAGAATTGTACAACCATCATCACTATCATTTTTAGAAGACTTTCACCACCTCATAAATAAATTCCAGTTGTACTTATTAGCAGTTATTCTTCATTTACGCCCAACTCACCACTAGGCATACTCCCCTGCCCCAACCTAAGCAACCATTAATTTACTTTCTGTCTCTATAGATTTGCCTGTTCTGATACTGTATAGATTCATGCAATATGTGGTCTTTGGCTACTGGCTTCCTTCTCTTGGCTTGTTTTCAAAGTTCATTCCTACTGGAGCATTTATCAGTGCTTTATTTCTTTTGACTGCTGACTAATATTCCATGGTATATGTAGACCACATTTTATTTAAACGTTCATCAGTTAATGAGCATTTAGGTTGTTTCCACTTAATGGCTATTTTGAAAAATCCTGTTAAGGACATTCACGTACAAAGTTTTGTGTGGATGTGTAAGTTTGGAATATAAACTAGGGGTGCAATTGCTGGGTTGTGTGATAACTCCAAGTTTAATCTTTTAAAGAATTGCTACACTGTTCCCCCAAACAGTTGTACTGTTTTCCACTCCCACCAGTAATGTGTGAGGTTTCTGTCTCCTCACCCCAAATTTTTATTATCTGTCTTTTTTATTCTGGCCATTCAAGTGGTGTGAAATGTTATTGCATGGAGTTTTTGATTTGCATTCCCCTAATAAAGGATGATGTTGAACGTCTACTGTATTTAGTTCAGCCATCTGTATATCTTTTTCCAGCCATCTGTATTTCTGCTATCTACTCAGACACTTTGCTCATTTTTTAATTGGGTCACTGTATTTTTATAATTGACGTGGAGTATTTTATATGTATGTTCCTTATCAGATCTATGATTTGCAAATATTCTCTCCCATTCTGTATATTACTTTTTTCACCCTCTTCATGAGTCTGTTTCCACAGAATAAGTTTTTATTTTGATGGAGTTCAGTTTATCTGTTTTTTTCTTTTGCTGCTAATGTTTTTGGTGTCAAATCTAAGAAACCATTGGCTAGTCCAAGGTCACAAAGATTTATATCTGTGTATTCATTCTTCTAAGCATTTTATAGTTTTAGATTTTACATTTAGATCTTTGATCCATTTTGAGTTTGGTTTTATATATGGTGTGAGATAAGTGTCCGACTTCATTCTTTCACATGCTGATTACCATTTGTTCCAGCATTATGTCCTGAGATCATTCATCCGCCTCCCCGCCCATCACCTCTATTGGTCTTGATACCCTTGCAAAAAATCAACTGACCACATGTGTGAGTGCGTTTATGTCTGGACTCTCACTTCTGCTCCTCTGATACATATCCTTATGCCAGTATCATGCTGTTTTGATTACTATAGCTTTATAGAAAGTTTTGAAATATGGGGAGTGTGAATCCTTCAATTTGGTCTTCTTTTTCAAGATTGTTTGGGCCATCCCGGGTCCCTTGAATTTCTATATGAATTTTAGGGTGAACATATCAATTCCTGTGAAGAAGCAAGGTGGATTTAATGAGGAATGAGTCTATAGATCAATATGGGGATTACTGCTAACTTGGCAATACATGTCTTCAGATTCTTGAACAGAAAATGTCATCAGGGACCTCTTTGTCAGTGTCTCTCAGTCCTTTGGAATTTGTTGAGAGCTGCCTTTGGCTTCTGACAGGAGTAAACTGAGATGAACTGTCATGTGCTTGATTTCCTGTGTCTGAGAGCTACCTGGGTAAGAACACCAAGGCTGGGGTAATGGACTTTATTTCCTGTCAATAGAAGTTACCCATAGACACAAGGACTCTTCTGCCCTCCAGTTTCTCCTTGACCTGCAAAAGTTAAGATAACTCTGACCTCACAGTGTGAGATTCCACCTCCCCATGTTTCCATGTGGCTCTCAGTTGCTAAATGTTAAAACTGCATCATCACACTAAGAGTAAACCAGATTTTGTGACTTCCTTAGCATGCTTGGACTACTCAAATAAAATGACCAGTACTAAGTTCTCCATCATTACAATGAAGAGAAGGCATTTTGAACCCCCTGGCAAATTCAGAACTTTTCTAACAGAGAAGTCCTATCATTTGTTTTGGACCACATTCCACCAAATCTCCTTTTGTTTTATGAATACAGAGGAAAAGTGAGGTGTTCCTGAACACACCAGTCACTCCTCAAGTATCTACCTGCTTTGATGATTTAGAGCCAGACTGTGAAAGGCAAACTCGTGTCTACATGAGAAAAGCAGGAGATATGATTTGGCCTGAAGCCAGCCAGAAAATGTGTTTGTTGCATTCCACAGTCTGGGTCGTGGGGTAAGACAAATTACCCCATCTGGCCTTAGACCTATGGAGCTCCTGCGGGAATGCAGTGACTTTGTCACACAGCATAATCTTGTAATACTCTGTCCATCTGTGACTGGTCTGCTTCTCCAAAGGGGAAGACACTCTGCTGCTTCAAGCTGCTCTTTACTTATCAGCCCCATGTCTCTTTGCTTCATGGCCCTATTGTCTCATTTTTCTGGAGGCTGTTGATCTCTGAGGGTCTAAGACCACCCCAAGAAATTTTTAAAGAGAAATCATTCCCCACATTCACAGTACCACTAGGTATATGCAAACGTACATCAAGGAGAAGAAGGTTATGAACGTTCCAAAAACCCTCCACCAACTGGATCAAGAACTGGCTCATTTTCCCAAGAGGAAAGAAGAGGGGACCCTGTGTTATTTACATAGAGCGCCATTTCATTGTCAACACTGGATAGACTCATAATTTTTCATCAACAAACTTGTTTTTGAGGAAGTACCTCAGAAGAATCTTTCTCCACATAAAGAAAGCCTTGGCTTTGCATTTGGATATCAGATGCCAGGACAGATAAATAACATGAGTCTGGGGAAGTCAATGATTCCATTTCCTCTCCTCCCTGTTGCTGAGAGTGCTGTAGCTGAAATGTGCGGTATCACTGGAAAGGGTAATAACATTGGGGTAACAGTGAGGTTTTGGTGTAGTCTAACAACAAGAGTCTAACGGGGCTCTTCCCCTGACAAATCAATAAGAAGGCACAGAGTCACCAACAATGCAAGGTCATGGAGGACAGTGTGGCGGGGGATGCTCATCAGACCTCTGTTTTTAGAGCCAGAGATAAGGGTTGGGAGAGCTTTATTCCTCTTTACAAAGAAAATGACACACCTCAGGCACCTGGGTGGCTCAGTTGGTTAATCAACTGCCTTTGGCTCAGGTCATGATCCTGGAGTCCCAGGATTGAGTCCTACCTTGGGCCCCCAGCTCCACAGAAAGTCTGCTTCTTCCTCTGACCTTCTCCCCTCTCATGCTTTCTCTCACTCAAATGGATAAATAAAATCTTTGAAAAGAAAATGACATACCTCAACTGAGGAAATCATCTTCTAACCTGATACACTAAGGAAATCAGCTTGCTTTCTCACCGCGGGGCTCATCCACCACTCCTCCTGACTTGACCGTGTTTTCTGACATTGGACTGTCTTTCTTTCCTAAAGGAACTGAGACTCTATTTCTATCATCGACCGTTCCATTTTACCTGGTTCTAAAACAGGTTTTCAAAAGGTACTGCCATACAGATTACCCAAAGCAAAAGTTGCCTCTGATATCCCAGTTACTATTTCCAAAAGAAATGTACCATTAAAAAAAGACAGGCACTTTTATTATATACAGTTATTTAAAACCTTACTATATAGCTATTTTTAGCCATTCGACTATTTTATCAAAAAGAGGCAGATTGCAGTTGAAAAAAATGGGCAGGAAACTGAAACACCGTCCAAAATATAGGCTGCGTCCTGGGCGCCTTCTCCCACACCTCTCCCCACGTACATATGAGCCCACACGTGTATGTACGCAGGCACACACACACACACACACACATGCACACTGCTATAAAATGAGACTGGCTTTTCAAAATGATTATTCTAAAGTCCTTGATGTCAATGAAATGTAGTTAGTTGTGTGTGTGTGTGTGTGTGTGTGTGAATGTGTATTTCCAGAGTAGTGAGGTAATATGCTTTATAAATATTTTCCCAAAACAGTAGAAACATGCTGATGTTTTTTCTTCCTTTCTGCCTTGACTTCAGCCAGCCAGAACACCTCTTCACTGGGCGTGAGAGCTAATCAAGATTTTATTCCAGCTGTGTGGGGACATAGGTCATCTCCAGCCTGGTTCCCAGCCCTGGCTAAGATCACTGTCACCTGGGAATATTTTTAACTTGTGTGTTCCCCATCCCCACCTCACACCTACTGAATGACAACCTGGAGAGTGAGTGAGGAAGGGGATGGAGCCATTGCCAGCCCATAAAGCACCTTTTGTACAGATTTGGAGAAGATCTGGAAATCTTTCAGGTTGCACTTCTTGGCAGGTCAAGGGCAAGCTGGATTTCGTCTTCCCTTTGCTCTGCGGCCCGGGGCTCTTGTGCAGTGTACAGCCTGCACAACTTTACATGGTGGCCTCGTTTGTCATTTCAAAAGCTGCACTGGTGACCCGTGCATGGACATAGTTACCAGTCTGTAGACTGGCCTCTGCTATGCCTTTTTACTCTCACTGTTGAAGAGGTGGAGGGGTCCCGGGGAGAATTTCTATGACAGAAGCCTTGTAACCAGTGGCAGAAGGCTTAGGATACACTGATACCGGGGTTGGGGAGTTAAATGCTAAAGTAAGAGAAAAGAGATTAGGATACCAAATCAACCTCTAGGAATGGTGGGAAAAGGAGAGGAACTAGCAACCATGGATGAGGGTAGCAGGGGCCAGAAGAATAGCAGGAGGGGTGGGGTGATTCTCTGAATCTGGCCAGGAGGAGTGTGTTAGAAGGAGGAAAGTTTCTGAGAAGAGCCCAGCTTTTCTTTTCTTTTCTTTTCTTTTAAGAATTTATTTATTTATTTGACAGAGAAAGATCACAAGTAGGCAGGGAGGCAGGCAGAGAGAGAGGGGAGGAAGCAGGGTCTCCACTGAGCAGACAACCCAATGTGGGGCTTGATCCCAGGACCTTGAGATCATGACCTGAGCTGAAGGCACAGGCTTAACCCACTGAGCCATGCAGGCACCCTGAACCCAGCTTTTTGGCTCTTCCCAGCAAGCACAGCTAAGTCTATAATGGTCCCAGCCCCTCTCCCAAAGGATGGCCCCCTCTGTGCATTTCCCCAAATACTCCAAGTAGAACCAGGTGAACAAGTGAACTGCTACATAGGTACTGATCTGTCCCAAAGTGATCTCTCATGTGACTTAATAACACCTGAGTTGTTATGGTAAGGGTCGAAACTACCTTTCATTGTGCAGTAACTTATAAAAGTCCAAATTCAGGCGCAAATGAGCTTCAATTAACATGCATGCACCCAATCAACCAGGGTATTGAAGGGTGGACAGCATTCATGCAGGAGTGAGCCCTTGTAGGTCTATGTGATTTTGTGGGGAGGGAGTTTAGCAAAAGCAGAATGTGGGGTCCCTGAGGTGACGGTGGAGGAAGGGGCTTGTGTTCTGAAAAGAAAGGCTGCAGAAACAGCCAAAGCTCCCCGAGTTCCCCATCTGTCTAGCAGTCTGTCCTGTTTGCTTTTATCCGGGAGTCCAGGGTGAGGCAGGTCATGCTTTCTGGTGCTTTTGTCTTGCAGCTGCAAATGCAAACATCAATGCTTTCTAGGACTTTTCAAGTTGTTTTTTTCAACTTGGTCATCCCTAGAAAGCAGATCTTTTTTTTTTTTTTTTAAATCCATCTTTAAAATTCATGCATCCAAATAGAAAAATTTAGCAAGCCTTTGTCGAGTGTCTCCCGGGTTGTGCGCAGCCACAGTGCTGGCTGGTACCGAGAACACGAGGGGAAAACACTGTCAGCCCCCAGCCTGCAGAAGCTCACGTTCTCTCGGGCCAACCCTGCATGGGCACTGGTGGAGACGCCAATGAATAATGTCTCTACGCCAACAGTAAGTGGCCGCTTTGTTAGCAAGAGGATTAGGAAAGCAGAAAAAGTCTTATGACTCTATACTGTGGTTCTTCTCTTCTATAATCATCAAGCCCAATGATTATTAACAAATCTCTCCCTTCGTTCTAATACGTGTTTCATAGCTTGTTGCTCAGGAACCAGACACTGAATTGAAATCATGTCCTTCGTTCACTAATGCCCCCAAAGGTTGCAGTGCTGGCAGAAGAAATATGAACAATTAGCAAGATGAGGAGTTTGGGTTCTATCTCTGAGAGGGAGAAGTACTGACACCCCAGATGATTTCTTTTACCGCATTCATGCGATCACAAATGCTTAGTGAATGCTGGTTTCACACTGAGGCTGCTGGCATAATGCATCAGGCATGAAATGCACGAACATTTCTTTAGAGCTGCTTAGCTGAAGTTTATCACGATCATTCAGCCATTGCCTAGCAACTTGGGAAGGCTATCAAAGAGCTCTTTGTCCTTGGTCCTGGCAAAAACAGTCCCTCACAGATCGCCTTATCAGCGTTAGAACGTTTATCAGGAAAAAAATGCTTCCATTGAACCAGAGATTTCTGCAAATTTAAAGATACCCCTTTCCCGTTTTGTCCCCTCTTCCAAATACCTTAGGGAGTTGCTTCATGAAGTAATTCCTATTAGAGCCTTTATCTGTTCTTTAGTAAACCTTCCGAAAGAATTTCTTCAAGGTGCCTCCATAATTTTTCTGCTTTGTAATCTGGGCTAACATTAAAAAACAGAGACCACAGACCCGAGCTCATGAAGGTCTGTCTTCTCCAAAATCAGCAAGGCAGACACTTCCACCCCCTCAGATGGGAAAGGTCACCATTTTAGGCACACAGAATAGAAATACGCTGGGTTTCTTGGTTTGCCTGTGCTTCTCATCACTTCTTTCGGAAAAGAGAATTATATCGTTGCTCCATCCACTTGGAAAATGGTTCGGAATATCATGGTGGAAAGAGAGACTCAGCTTATTGATGCATTCAACAAATCTTTAACACCATTTTTAATAATATCTTTAACACTGTAGGGAGCAAAATCCCCATCTCGCTTTCAGGGAGCTGCCAGGATTCATTCATTGCCCTCTGTGGAATATGGGGTGGGGGATAGGTACAGATATTTCATCTCCATTTTCTCTTATGTTTCTCTGGAATTTATCTTCTCTGGATTCCAACTGCAAATGACTCAGTTTAAGACCTTGTCATGTATATCTTTTTTTTTTTTTTTGTTTTAACCTGTGTGACCTACAACAGCCACCTGACACAAGCCTTCTCTCTTCCAGGCTCATCCTCCTCATACTGTCTTCTGCCCTCCTGCCAACCACAAATTTAATTATGTGCTTCTCCTGCTTAATTGTCTATTTCATCCCTGTCACCCCCTAGGGGGAAGCTCACACTCCACAGCATGGCCGTCTTGGCTTTCTCTGCATGATGTGAACTGGCTTCCCAGAGACCTTCCCATTCTTTCTAACCCCAGTTTTGGCTGTCCTCAACTTTGGCTACTTCCTTGGACTTTAGGGTCTTGTACACACCATTCCATCAGCTTGGAACCCTTGTCCACCTTCACAAGCTATTTGCTTTTCTGAAGCTATTTCCTTTTCTGACTGGGATCCCCAGACAGAGTTAATGGTGCTTATTCTAGGGCCGTTGTCATTCTACAGCTGGAGGTCTTTCTTAGAGAACCTATTACCAGTAAGCCAATAGCTTACTGGACCCCTTGAATGTTGATTAAGTTGAATTATTTTTTCTGTCTTTGATTAAAAAAGGAAACAGAAAAATGTCTTGGAGAACACCAGCCAAGTTTGCAAAGACTGAGGTGAAATCGATGGAAATAATTTAGGATTAACACACACACTAAAAAAAGATGGTTAATGCAAACTCAGAATTCCCTATCCTGAAAAAAAAATTTATTGCAGGAATACCTTTACACAGAAGTCACATCAGTAGCCGTATACCAGTATAACCTAGAGAAGCACTTACCCAGTTACCTCCTCTGTGAGCCTCACTGCCTGATAGGTATTTCACAATTAGAGATTTATTTCTTATGCTCCTTACATGTATATTCCCTTAAAATATAAGTATTCTCTGGAGAAGGTAACAATTCAACAATAATCAATTTATCTTTTCTTGACTCTTAAGATGAAGGGAAAGATAACAGGAGGGCACAGAGCTCTGAAGAGGATGAGTAACAAAGGGAGGAAATGGGACAGCAAGAGGAAAAAATGCAGCTTCAAATATACAAAGTCTACAAAGAGATTAAGCATTAATATCTGAAAAATGATGATTTATTTTTACCAATGGTAGAGGAGAAAGAAAAGGGATTGAGTATTTTTTTTAATTTATTTTAAGCATAACAGTATTCATTGTTTTTGTACCACACTCAGTGCTCCATGCAATCTGTGCCCTCTATAATACCCATCACCTGGTACCCCGACCTCCCACCCCCAACCCCTTCAAAATCCTCGGATTGTTTTTCAGAGTCCATAGTCTCTCATGGTTCACCTCCCCTTTTTTAAAGATTTTATTTATTTACTTGACAGACAGAGATCACAAGTAGGCAGAGAGTCAGGCAGAGAGAGAGGAGGAAGCAGGCTCCCTGCTGAGCAGAGAGCCTGACGTGGGGCTCCATCCCAGGACCCTGGGATCATGACCCGAGCCAAAGGCAGAGGCTTCAACCCACTGAGCCACCTAGGCACCCTAAGGGATTGATTTTTAGGGGAAGTTGATAATAGAATTATTATAATTTACTTTTTAAGGAAAGACTTATTTGCAATCCTGAAATAAAGATTTTTAAAAAGTAAGCTAGGTTCTGTTGAAATATGCTTATACG
Source organism: Mustela nivalis (assembly GCF_964662115.1). Taxonomy (NCBI): domain Eukaryota; kingdom Metazoa; phylum Chordata; class Mammalia; order Carnivora; family Mustelidae; genus Mustela; species Mustela nivalis. Next base: position 115,364,807 of record NC_139022.1, on the reverse strand, counting down.
TTCGGAGACAGAAGATTTGACAGATGATCTCTAGGATTCCCTGTGATTCTCTGGAAATGAAATCATGGGTAAATCATGTGAAACAAGCGTATCATTGTAATGGATCTCTTTGCTCTATCGTGGGCCCTGTTGCTCTATGAAAATTACCTCGATAAAGCTGATTATGACAGATGGTTATGTTATCCAGCTGGACAAACCTATTAGGGAAGACAAGTCAGATATGAAATAAAGGATCACTTTATTCAGATTTGCCAATCTGCCCTGGAGTCATTTTCTCTTAACATGCTCTGATTGAGAATGTGCTAGGTCATATATAAATTATGGCAATCTATAATGTAAAAAAGTGGCAGATAATTTTGACCTGAAGTGTGCTCCATTCCAGCTTCACTGCATTTTTTTGATATGAAGGAGAGATTTGGCAAGAAGCTGATGAACCAAATCGCTGTGAATGGCTAACTCCCCCCCTTCCTCAAGCTTCCACCCCACAAAAAGGTGCCAGAAATGAGGACTCATTTTCAGGATGATTTTCAGATTAACTCAGCTTCAGCATCTCAAAAATCCTAACTGGGATTTGCATGAGTGGCTCCCAACCCAAATGGTCAGGGTTGTCTGAGTGTCTGTGAAGTGGGTATCCGCATCCTGGCTGTCATTAACTAGTTCTGGATTATGGTCAGGTCTCGGGACCTGAATTTGAACAGACTGAAGCCTGTAACAGGCTACCCTTGTTGATACCTCCTTCAGACTCACAAAACAAAATTTAGGTTTGCAGCCTCCTTTTGAAGTGGTTTATTCCTCAGTAGGTTTGATGCTTTGCCTCGTCAGCCAAGACACCAGATACAACCCTATAGCTGGTAAATCACATTTGGTGAGCAGAGCATTTGCATGTCATTCCACCTTAGCTTTTCAAAGAGGTTTTTAGGAAAATAAAAAACGGTCACATGTTCGTGAAGTCAAGGGAAAAAAATCACAATGGGCCCAAATTCTGTATTTTATTCTATAGGAAACCCCGAAACCCTGGTCAGTTTATAACAGGGCTGATCTCCTTCAGCCCGCAGTGCAAGCTCAAATAATCATCTATTGTTGGGTCAAGCTAGACACAATGAGGTCTGTACGCTTTTGTGACTACTTAGCAGCCTTTACTAAGGGGGAGACTTTTGGAAGGAGAGAAACGGGAACCAAAGCGGAGTTATGGCTCGGCAGAAATGACTGTGTACCAATTAGCCATGTTCACGTTGTGGTTTGGGGCTGCACCTGTTTTAAGGTTTGGGCCACAGAAGCAAAAACTGTAATTCAAAACATGCCTTTCTCAGCTTCCTTGGTGCTGGGTATTAACAGCGTTCTGGAGTCCCGGAGTGTGTACGTGCTTGTTTTTCCTGTGTTTTCCCTTGGTCTCAAGCCAGCCGTCGCTGGTTCACTACTAATTATAACTCATTGCTTCTCAATGCAGAGAGCATGTCTTTGAATTGCGGAGAATTCTGACTTACAAGAAAGAGGTGCCTGTTGTATTTCAAAGACAAACATACCAAAAAGACTTCTATTTACCTCAAAAAAAAAAAAAAAAAACCCAAACTGGTTTTATTTTTATTTTGGGGACTTTGGTAACCCCCCCCCTTGTTTTTTCTTTAGGCATTTATTCATTCATGAATAGCTCTAGAGTTTCTGTTCCCAGGGTGAGAGTTAAAAACCTACATATAGTATCGTAATAAACAATAACTTCGATAACAGCTATAAATAGCATCAGTTGTGATATTCTGCCTTTATCTGCCTGATGTAAGGTTAAATTTTTAAAGAGGAATTTAGTGGCACAGATGAGTGTATCTTTCCATCCTCTACAATGTATCATCAAAATGTTTTAAGATGGTGTCTGCTCCAGGGGGAAGGTTCTCTTTATGTAAAACAATTTAACCACTGTTTTACTTCTCTTTCTCTTTTTACGCTTTGTTCATTTCTCTGTAAAGATGAAGAATGGGGTGGGGGAGGAAGTTTTCAATGATAAAATATTTTTGATAAATTTTGCTTTTAATAGAACTCTTGGGCTTCCCATTTGTTCCCTCCTCCTTAAAGAGGAAAACCAATATAACAAAGGTGTTTTATTCCTGCTCTTTTATGACTCCATAGAAAATCATTCTGGGATTATTTTAATGTTATGGTGACACAATGAATGATTATGCAATATGATGGTGTACTGATGTACGTAAGTGAATTTTAAACCCTACGCCATGCCCGCTTATGGTTGCCTAGGATCGCTCAGCTTGGGGACCAGGACCATGCTCCTTGTCCTGGACTTTGCATCCCCGAGGCACCTGTGCTCCCTGCCTCTCACTCAGCCTCGCTCGTGTGCGTTGTTTCAGGTGTCCACTGTGACAGCGTGTGTGCTGAGGGGCGCTGGGGCCCCAACTGTTCTCTGCCTTGCTACTGTAAAAATGGAGCTTCGTGCTCCCCAGACGACGGCATCTGTGAGTGTGCGCCGGGGTTCCGAGGCACCACTTGTCAGAGAAGTAAGTGTCTCATGAGGGGCGATGTCTGCCTTCCCTTGTTAGTCCCCAGGAGTTGCGGCTCCTGTCCTCTCAGCGCATGGTGCCTTCCTGTTTCAGTGGAGGGGAGGGAGAGGAGAGAGACTAGGTCTCCCTGTTTCTCAAAGGGCTGTCCTTGATAGCACTCCCCAAGAGCTTTATTCTTTCCAGCCTTCAGGATGAGCCTAACAGATGGGGTTAGAGCCATTCCTTCTCAGTAATGATTTCAATGCCTCATTGGCATTATCATCGGGATACATCTCTCGATCCTGCCTTAAATCTTACAAATGGTGTTCCAGAAATCCATTGACCTGTAAATATTTGATTCAGCAATTTTGGCATTGGCCTTACCTCAATTACCAGAAGTCAACATCAGCCAAACCTAGCGGCAAATCATACATCGTGCTATTAGACTTACAGCCAGTGCTGTGGGGAAAATAGCACTGCGGAGTTAAAAATGGGGCTGTTGACATAGGTCAATAGGACTTGAAGTTAGGAAGGGATCCGTAAGATTTTACTAAATTTTTTAGTAAATGTAATCAAGAAAAGAGTATATGACTTTAAGATACCTTATTCTACTTTTTAAATTACTTTTTTTTCCTTCACTCTATGCATTCATCCTGTTTAATTTAAATTCAAGGAATGTCTTGAGAAGGACTTAGTTATGTAGCATTTTTTTGCTTGCTCCCTTTTCAATCATCATCATTTACCTGGATCACGTTGAGGAGGAACAATCCTTTCAATGCAGACTGGAGGGGCGCCTGGGTGGCTCAGTGGGTTAAAGTCTCTGCCTTCAACTTGGGTCGTGATCCCAGGGTCCTGGGATCGAGCCCCGCATGGGGCTCTCTGCTCAGCGGGAAGCCTGCTTCCCCCTCTCTCTCTGCCTGCCTCTCTGCCTACTTGTGATCTCTGTCTGTCAAGTAAATAAATAAAATCTTTAAAATAGATTGATCGATCGATCGATAGATAAATAAATGCAGACCGGAGATCTATTTATTGCCAGTAATGACTCTTAAAGAATAAAGGATTGACACATGGCTTGAGAGTATTTGGGGGGTATTTTAGAATTGAGTTTCCTTTCATTTGTTTCTTCAACAAAAATTCTTCAAGCCTCCATTCTGTGTCATGCCTTGAGTTAAGTAGGACCATAAATGAGAAAATTGAGAGGACAGAGACATTTGCCTGCCCTCGAGTAATCCAGTCTAGCAGTTTCTTTTCAATATTAAAGAGTGCCCTTCTTCCTTCCATGGTGGTGATTTTATACTTGGAAAATTCTCAATATTGTTTTTAAAAAATTATTTTTTTTACCCCTAACTGTAACTGGAGACTGATGTGGAATTTGAGACACACATCCCAGGAATGATAACTGTTGATTTCTGATCTGTTTTCAGTCTGTTCCCCTGGTTTCTATGGGCATCGCTGCAGTCAAACATGCCCACAGTGTGTGCACAGCAGTGGGCCATGCCACCACATCACGGGCCTCTGTGACTGCCTGCCTGGCTTCACAGGTGCCCTCTGCAATGAAGGTAAGGTGTGCGAGTGTTTTGGAGAGGCATGCAGTGGTGGGCGACCACATACAGTCTGCCTTTGGCGGAGCCCGAGGACACGTTTTCAGCTCTCAGCTCCCCATGCCTTCTGGTGCACTGTGTCTGTAACTTCTGCAGATATGACTAGGAACTTCTGAAAAGCTGGCTTCCTGCTTCGGCAGAATATTCTCTGAGCTGTGCTACTCTTTGGTATTAACTGGAAACAGCCTCCCGTGAAAAATCAACAGAGGGAAGAAGGGTTTTGGCTCCCTGAGTGAGCAGCCATGAAGTCAGATTTCTAGAAATGTGATGATGTCTCCTGGATTGGGATGCCTTCCCTTCCTAAGAATGTTTGGCTTCATGTGTCTGCTTAAAATGAGCTCATTCAAGATGAGGGATGCTGTTGAGTGGCGGCAGCCAGGAAATGGGAAGCTGGGGAGATGACCTTCAAAGTCGTTTCCTGCCCCAAGACTGGAGTTCCATGAGCTGAGATGTAATTGTGCATTACTGACCCTGTAACTTATTCACAGTGTGTCCCAGTGGCAGATTTGGGAAGAACTGTGCTGGAGTTTGTACCTGTACCAACAATGGAACCTGTAACCCCATTGACCGATCTTGTCAGTGTTACCCAGGTTGGATTGGCAGTGACTGCTCTCAACGTGAGTCTTGCTCAAGAACAACCATGTGTATCTGTTTGTTTCCACATTCCTTAGGATGGAAGTATGAGGGTTTCTATAATCAGGAAATAATATATGAATAATTATAATATGCCTTATTTTAATTTTAAGTGGCTTTATTCCCCATTAAGAGCTCTATGCAATGTTAAATCCAAATGATGTCTCAGAAAGAATCTAAATAGGTAACATTTTGCTTATTTACTTTTCAGTGCTTCTTTGTCTATGAAATGAGGGTGTTGTACTCAGAAAGTCCATTCTCAGTTTTATGTCAGGCCTCAAGTTCCAGCAATTTATTTTTCCGTGTTCTTGGGCAAAAATGATGCACATAATCATGGGAGATTTTTTTTTCCATTTTGTAAAACTACTTCAGACATATTATTTTTATCGGGCCATATTCCCTACTGGATAACCAAATATAAATTCTAGATGGTCCTTCTTTTTTTCCCCTCCAGTTTTATTGAGAAGTAATTGACATACAGCACTAAATAAGCTTAAGGCGTACAACTTGGTGGTTTGATGTGTACGGATCATGAAATGATCACCACAGTGGCCACAGCTAACATCCATTGTCTCATGTAGATCCAATGGTGGTCCTCATTTTTTTAAAAAATATTTTTATTTATTTATTTGGCAGAGAGAGAGAGAGAGAGATCACAAACAGGCAGAGAGGCAGGCAGAAAGAGGTGGGGAGGCAGGCTCCCTGCTGAGGCAGGCTCCCTGACGTGGGGCTCAATCCCAGGACCCTGGAATCATGACCTGAGCCAAAGGCAGCTTTAACTCACTGAGCCACCCAGGCGCCCCATAATGGTGGTCCTTATTTTAAGCAGTTATTTTCTTGAAACATCAGTATAAACAAAAAGGGCTTTTGTGGGTTTTGTTTTTGGTAAGTCAAATCATTTTACCCCATAATGTTATACAATTTCACAGACACTTTATCTGAAGTTCTTACTGCTCTTCATTGGTCGGTGACCCCCAACGATTCTGTTTTATTATTTCTACATCATCCAATTAAGAGTTTTTATGAATAAACCGATGCTTACGTATAATTGAAACCTTAAACTATACAGTTTAAAAACAAATCTCTCACTAGAGTGAGTAGAGGGGTAAGTTCATGACTTACGTGACACTGGGTCCCTTAGTTTCTCTCAAGTCCCATAATTACCCCATCTGGCCTATGCTTAAATGTCCTCTCCTCAGAGAAGCCTTCCCTGAAGGAGTAGCTCTGGTCATTTTTCCCTTGTTACCCTATTCTTTTTTATTTTCTTATAGAACTTGTTGCCACTGTTTTCTCTGTTGACTGGCTGGCTGGTTGGTTGGTTGGTTGGTTCTTTGGCCTGCCTGCCTTCCCTACTAAAACATAAGGTTTCAGAGGGTGGTCTGGGCCTTGTCCTGTCCTCTGCTATCTCTTCTGTGTCTAGAACAGTGCTGGGTACATAAGAGCCCAATGTGCATTTATTTGTTAAGGAGTTAAATCTGTGCCCTCAAGATGATTGTTGCTCTGCCCACCTTACTATGCAGTCAGCCCACGAATACAGTGTCCGTTGTGACGGTTGCTGTTGCGGTCAGCATTGCCCTCTGGGCATCAGGCAGATCCGGGGCACGATGCTTGCTGAGTCCTGATGCTGCTAACGTCTCGCATGCTAGGAGGTGGGGTGGGAGGACGGCGCTCTCTCTGCCGGGTGCTGACCCCCAGGCTCTAACGGAACTCTCCATGCGTGTTGTGGTTTCAGCTTGTCCACCTGCACACTGGGGCCCAAACTGCATCCACACGTGCAACTGCCACAACGGGGCCTTCTGCAGTGCCTACGATGGCGAATGTAAATGCACTCCTGGCTGGACGGGTCTCTACTGCACCCAGAGTAAGCAACCGGCTTTCTGAGGCTCTGGGGTGGGGGGGCGGGAAGGGGGGGAGCCACACCCAAGGAGGATGCCAGCTCACCCTCGGCGCACCTGAGCTGAGCTCAGCTGGGACTCCTGGAGTTGGAGGGTCTTGCCCTGATGACTGCTAGACGTTTAAATGTTTCTGTGTGTTTAGATGCTGTCAAGGTCCAGGTTTTCTGTCTGCATGTTGTGTCAGGATGGAACACTGCTGGATGTGGTGGTGTGCGGCTCCTTTCCCAACTCTCCTTCAGCCAGACCCTGTTTATAGGCACCCAGCTCCCTATCATTTGTACATACATGTTCATGTCTGTACATATACATGTATATGTGTATACACATACATCTACTGTTTCTACCATGTGATCCTTTATTTATTTATTTATTTATTTTTTATTATTTATTTGACAGAGAGGGAACACAAGCAGGGCAAGTGGGAAAGGGAGAAGCAGGCTCCTCGCTGAGCAGGGAGCCAGATGCAGGGCTTGATCCCAGGACCCTGGGATCATGACCTGAGCTGAAGGCAGACACTTAACGACTGAGCCACCCAGGTGCCCAGCATGTGATTCCTTTTATATGAAGATCAAAAACAAATCGATCTGTCAATTGATTGGGAAGGTGTATGGAGAGTGATGAAAATGTTCTATATAATTCTCCACATTGGGGTAGTGGTTCCATGAATGTATACCCTGTTATTTATTCCAACAGCACAAAGGTTAGGGTAAGTGACAGTGACTAGAAGGCAGTGAAGATGACAAGCCCTCCTCCCTAACATAACTCGTGCTCTTGGGGAAGGTTTCCTTGAGTGAGTTTCGGAACCCCCGGGGGGCTCTATACATGCAGGCGGCTGGCCCTGCTCCCAGAGTGCCTGAGTCACCGGGTCTGGGGTGGAACCTGAGAATTCACATTTCTGACAACTTTCCACATGGTGCTGCCAGGCTGCTCTAAGAGCCACTAGTTCTTTTTTCCATTTTATATCCCATAGTGTCCTCATTGTTTCTTCTTGTATGAGGTTTTTGCCTTCATAGCCTGTACTGTGCAAAGTACTCCACAGCTCAGCACTGTCGGGGGAAAAAAGACTCTTCTCTGCCCTCTTGCCTTCAAATGAATGAAGGAAACAAGACAGGAAAGCACAAATTATGGTTATTATTAATAAAAATATATAGTTTATTCTTTTAAAACATTTTTAATAATAAAAGAATTTTAAGTCACAGAAATGAGCTGAGAAGGAAAGATGGGTCAGAAATTAGGCACTTCTTGTTGAATACTAATTAGGGGATATAATTAGTGAAGAGGCCGAAAAACTGTTTTAAAACTTTATGGGAGGGGGTGTAGACCTTGAGCCATGATTCGAAAGGAAGAGCTGGCAAGGAGAGAGCTTGTCTTGCACATAGTCTGCCAAGATTGTGTGCTGAAAGGGTTTCAAGCTCGTTAGGGAAAAGTGTTTATAAGTTATTATTTATCATTCTAAAATCTGGGTCTACCTCAATCAGAGGACCTTTTTGAGTGGATGTAGCAGAAGATGGTGGGCAGAACCCAAGGTCTGGAGCCAGACTTGTCTGCGTTTGTATCACGGCCTGGCCACCCTGCTGCTTGCTGGCTCTGTGATTGAGGGAACCTTCGGGGCTTAGTTCCCATTTGTAGGTTTATAGGTGGGACTACCGTAAAGATTCAGTGAGAGGACACATGGAAAGCAGCAGCTGGCAAAGAATAGGTGCTGAATAAAAACATGGCAGTGATAGTTGCCCCTGCAAGCTGACCTCTGTGCTGTGCCTTTGTTTCCTGAGAGCTGAACTTTCATTAAAACCTCTCTTGAGAAAAAGGGAAAGTAAAGATCCCATGTGATACTTAGAAATGACCCTAGACGCAGGCTGTATTGTAGCTTGCCAGGGATCCCTGAAATCCCCCTGCGTGTCAGCTGCTGGCCTGTGACAGCCTGCAGGGCCAGTGCCTATCCTTAGCCCAAAGGCCCCAGGGGTCTGTGTCTTGCATATCATGCACCGATGGAAAGTTTGTTGCTTTTTTACAAAGCGCCTATGAAGGGCAGGGGTTTAGTTTTGCTTTGTAAGTTTAGCATTCTACATACACCTCTGGTGAAGGAGTTAGTATTATCTAAGTTAGTGACAAATACAGCAGACAGAGCTACGGCAGACTTAGAGACACTCTGTATTATTAAGTAAAAGCATATGTGTGATTTTAATATAAAGTACTCATTTCAGTCCATGGCGCTTGAGTCTGGGAGTCTAGTAGCTGGGGGAAGGAATACAAGGAAATGCCCCCATACCTCCATGGAGCTGAAAGTATGCTTTGCTAGAAGACACTCATCTCTGGAAGCACCAGCAAGGGTTAAACTATCAGGTGTGGAACGGTTCTGCTTCCCACTCATGAATTATGACTCCTTGCAGGAGCATCCTGGGACTTCAAAGAAGTCTTTGTGACAAGCTGAGATCTGTGTTATTGTCTTTATTCACTCTCCAGTGGCTCCGCATCCTTCAGATTTAAACACAAACGGTTGGAAGCAAGAGCTTCTTTCTGGTTCTCTCAGCAGCCTCCTGACTCTGCTGTCTTTCCCTCCCTTGCAGGATGTCCTCTGGGGTTCTATGGAAAGGACTGTGCATTGATATGCCAGTGTCAAAATGGCGCTGACTGTGACCACATCTCCGGGCAGTGTACGTGCCGCACTGGCTTCATGGGGAAGCACTGTGAACAGAGTGAGTATGAGAGTGTGACACATCCAGCTGGTATTTTCCCCTAGAACCAGTTGTCCTGCATGCCTAAGAATATGAAGGCAGGATCTGCAACTTTTAAGTTGTCTAAACCGATGGCTGGTCACTTCCTGGCCCAGCTGACCGTTCCCCTCCCAGAGGCCACCTGGGGTTCCTTGCTGACTGTCTTTTCCTTCAGACCTCTTCTGGGTAAGTAATCAGCGCTCTGGGTGGAGGGGGTGTGGCTCCAAGGATGAAGACAGAATTCAAGTTTTCCATCTGTTCACCCTGGCTCTCACTCTCACTGTCCTGCTTATTTTTGGAGCAGGGCTGCTCAGAACTGTACGAGCCAGTCAGGTTTTCTTCACAGCAGACACAGAGTGCAAGTTGCACCCTGGACAAGAAAGCAGTGTCTGGGGACAGACCGAGAGCACAGGAGGCAGGTGGGCTCCCAGTCCCACTGGGGGTGGTAACCAGGTCCACGCAAACATTGGCACCCCCTTCTGACAGCCTTCTCTAGATCGTATTTTTATACTGTTTCCCCTAGCAACTTCTCATCTTAGTCTATCTGACCTCCAAGACAATAGATTGCCTTAAAACTTTTTGTTGCAAGACTCCCACTCCAGAAGAACATGCTCTGTTGCAATTATGCATCCTTGTCTTGCCATTTCTGCCCCTACAGCTGTGCATCTGCAGGGCTATAAGAAAATTAGTGTTAGACTGAGTATTTCAATGTAGTCTATTGTTCCTTTCCTCTGACTTTCATTCAATATTTTGAACGGATAAATAGGGTCTTAGAGCTGTATGGGGCTCACCCTCGTGTCATAGATGGCAGGAAATGGGGCAGGACCTTTGTGGCTTATCAGAGGGGGCATTCCTGGGAAGGTTGCATCAAAGATTACAGGGCTGTAGGAGCAGTGTGGCCTGGAAAGGTGGATCAGCATAGCAGGAATTTGGCAATAAACAGTCTCCCTCTCTCCACTCCAGTAGCATCTCCCAGCACCCCCGGATGGCTAGGTTGTCTCCATCTGGTGTGCTGAACCTAGAAATATTTTTGCATATTTTCCTATCTAGTACATAGCAGGAGTTACCTCTAGGAATCAGCCTGGGCAGAAATGGCCCAATTTGAGTTTTGTACTGGTATTCATCTCATCCTGAAACCCATACTGAGTCACACAGTTGCCTGCACACCCCTTGTGTATGCAAATATTGTGCATCTGTGTGTATAAATGTCTAAACATATGTGCACATACATATACGCACAGAAACCAGAAGAGGCTCTAAACTGACTTTCCCTTGGAAGCCAGACTGGTTATGGTCTTATTTTTAAAAAGCTTCTTAAGTCCCTCCGTGATTACTTTGAACATCCAATCAAAACGTTCCTATTTTTGGAGACCCCTCCTGATGCTCATTTGTAAACAGAAACACTGTGTTTGACAGAGAACTCCAATAATAATAGCACATTGCCCCCTGCTGCCCACTTTGCAGAAAACATTAGTATTTGGGGATGATTTTTAAATTTGACATGCCTATACTCTTCTTTGAATCTATACCCAGCTCTTATTAAAAGTGCATCCTAAAAACCTCTCCATTTTGGTCTCTCAGGCTTCAACCTGCACATCCCAATTTTGAGTCATTCTATAGTAAATGAAGTTCTTACCTAGAAAATTAACAAAAATTGCCCCTCTTTTGTCCCCTGCTCCCAGCTAATCCAAGTCACAGTGTGCCTGTAGGAGGATCGCTGAGCCTTCAGTAAACTGCTCATGTTCTCAAGGATTCGGCTCTGGGTTATGCTCTTCAGTCTTCTGTCCCACCTTTTTGCCCAGTGGGGTCATCTCAGATTGCCCTGGCAGATGGTCTTCATCAGTTCCGTTGGGCTCTACAGAGTGTCTACTTACCCATCAGAGAAGTGGGTGCATAAATGCTGAAGGAGTCAGGAGCTGTGGCAAGGAGCTCAGTCTCTGGCCCCGTGCAGCCTGGCCTGTGAAGTCCCCCCATGAGTCAGGGAATTCCTGTCAGCTCTAGGACTCCCTGGGTAGTTCTACCTGCACAAGGATCCCCTGGAAGTTCTGCCCTCTAGACACATGGGATCATGTAGTAAGAGACAGCCTTTTGCCCAGATGCCCAAGGCTGGAGAGCTTACATTGGACTTTCATCTCCTTCTCAGAGTGCCCTGCAGGAACGTACGGCTACGGCTGTCGCCAGATATGTGATTGTCTGAACAACTCCACCTGTGACCACATCACTGGCACCTGTTACTGCAGCCCAGGCTGGAAGGGGGCACGATGTGATCAAGGTAAGGACACTAGTGCCTTGAAATGTGTAACCCCCATGTAGCCAGTGTTAAGAATTTGCACCTACCTTATCTGATGTAAATGGGCTTGGGACACTGCAAAGCACAGCTGGTTATTGCCAGATGGATGCCTTATCATTGCTGTCCTACAGGTGAGGAAACTAAAGCTCAGAGAGGCTAAGTAATTTACCCAAGGTTGAACAGCTAATATGTAGTACATGGGTTATATGTAGGTCAGGGCTTAGATGCCAGATTTGTCTGATTCCAAAGTTCATGAGCTTTCCAGTGTGCCTGCAAATGTTTTCACCTTTATTGAGGTATAACTAATTTGTGAAAAGCAACACGTGTATGCTACTATATTAGAGATAGATATGCACACATACACACACATATATATGACATATATGACATAAACTGTACAACCTGATAAGATCTGACATATCCACCCATGAAACCCAACCACAGTAAAGACAGTGACTGCAGCCATCACCCCCCAATGTTACCTCATGCCTTTCCCTGCCACTACTGACCCTGAGGCCCCAGGCAACCCCTAAACTAGTTTCTGTCACTACGGATGAGTTTGTATTGCTAGGATTTCATGTAAATAGAATCGCCCTGCGTTCTCTTTTGTCCGACTTGTTTGCTCAGCATAATCATTTTGAGACTGAACTGTATGGTTGTATATATCAGTGCTTCAGTTCTTCGTATTGCTGAGTAGCATTCCATTGCATGGGTGTATCATAATTTGTTTACTGATTCACCTGTGGGTGGACATTTGGATTGGTTCCAGTTTGGGGCTATTATAGGTAAAGTTCTTATGAACAATAGTGTATCAAGTCTTTGTACGGAGATACAGTGCCATTTGTTCTGGGTAAATCAATAGGTGTAGAACGATTAGCTCGTATGATAGGCATATGCTTAACTTAAAAAACAAACAAACAAACAAACAAACTTGTGCAGGGCCTTTGAGAAATTTCTTCTGATGGTTCTGAAGTGTGATGCCCAGAGAGCTCCTGGTTTGTGTGGCTATCTTCAGGAGATAACACTCTCATGGACTCTAGAGTTGTAGGTGCCATCCCCTGAAATTGTGCACTACATAGGCATTCCTACTTCATTTCCTTTCATTAGGTAACTTCTACGTGCTCACAATTTGTATTTGTCCTAACAATAGGAGGTCGAGTTTCACAATCACATCATTAATACACATGGCTTGTGATCACACGGCACTGGTCTCCGTGCTCTGTGTTATGGGGCTGGCTGTCTAATAAGTGTAACCCTCAGAATCATAAAGTTATAGGGATGTTTGAGCTGGAAGCACCTGCTTTGGGGCCAGTTTCCTCCTCTATAGTTAGATGGTAAAACTCTGGCCGAAGTGCTTAAAGAAAAATTCAGCACCTCTGGATCAATTTTTTTTTAAGACACCCAGTTTCTTGACTCATGGTTCATATCTTTCCTGTTCTCACTAGACTGAATGCAAGAAAGAATTATGTAAAGCTATGGTTTAAATTTTAATAAGTAAGCTTTTAGGGCCATGTTGTCAGGTGTTAGCTGGGACGGACCTTTCGGTCATGGAAAATAACTGCATAGCGCAGTATCTCCCAGGGTAAAAAGCCCACTGAAATTAGGATAAGGCGGACCCTCATCTTGGACCAGATTTATAATGGAGTTCCTTGCTTGGAAGGACAATTACTCTTAGAAATGTTAAGGATAGACATAAAATTAATTAGGCAGTTGAAGCATTTAGAAGTTAGCCTTTCATAAGCTTACTGTTGCTTAAGAAATAAAGCATGGTAAAAAAAAAAAAAAAAAAAAACTACATAAATTATTACCTCCAGTGAATTCCTGGTCTGGTCTGAGTGTCTATTTAGTGTTTATGCAAGAAGCTCCCAAACCCTACAGTGAAGTCTTTGGGTTCTGGAAATCTAGTCCGATTTTTGAGGCATAGAGCTGCCTTTTTCCGGGCACAGACCAGCCGACAACATCTGCAAATGAAGAATGTTCATTTTTCCTTCTGCAGTTTCTAAAAGTTTCCAAATTAACCTTTCATGAACTGAAAATATCCCGGCATGGGCCCACTGGGAGAAGTTTGTAAATTGGGTTCAGACGTTTGGCTGGCACCTGTTGACCTTCCTCAGACCTCGTCTTCTCCTTTCACTAGCTGGTGTCATCATAGTTGGAAACCTGAACAGCCTAAGCAGGACAAGTACGGCTCTTCCTGCTGACTCCTACCAGATCGGGGCCATCGTGGGCATCATCATTCTTGTGCTGGTGGTGCTCTTCCTGCTGGCCTTGTTCATTATTTATAGACAGAAGCAGAAGGGAAAGGAATCGAGCATGCCAGCAGTTACCTACACCCCTGCTCTGAGGGTCATGAATGCAGACTATGCCATTTCAGGTAAGACTGGTCCCTAGGGCCATCTTACTCCTTGAGAAGGAAGGTTTCATCCTGGTTCTTTGAAACTGGGGCATGTGGCTGGGTTCTCCGTTGTTGTCCAGTAGCCTTGAGCAAATATTGTGTTTGGAAAAGATACACTGTTACAGATGTGCCGTAGAGGTCAATGGTAGCAAAATCATCACTGTCTTCTTCCATGAGGGTTTTTTTTTTAATTCATTTTTTTCAGCATAACAGTATTCATTGTTTTTATCATTATTATTATTTTTTTTAATTTATTTTTTTCATTCCATGAGGGTTTTTTAACTGGATTCATTATGGATTCATTCATTATGCTTTAGACTTTGGGAATTTCAACCGGGAGGAAGCTTTGCTGGGCACCTAAGCTTTTGTCATATGTCAGGGACTGGGAGCGGAGAGGAGGAGGCACCCATAAGTTTGTAAGGTCATGGAGCACATCAGGAAACAGAACCAGGTCTTCTGTCTCTGGACCTGGGCCTATACAAATCATTAATCACATGGCAACAAACTTATATAAGAAACAGTTTTGTCATATTAGCAAGAACAAAGCTGTTCTGTAAGAAAACTCTTTAAAATCTTTCTGTCACATGTGCCCAGAAATGTACATGTTTAAGTGATACACTCCTTCATCAGAGAAAGTAACCACTTAGGGGTGCTTGGGTGGCTTAGTCAGTGAGGTGACTCCTATTTCAGCTCAGTTTGTGATCTCAGGGTTGGGAGATCGAGCCCCACATCAGGTTCCACATTGAACATGGAGTCTGCTTAAGGTTTTCTCTCTGCCCCTCCTCCCAGCCCACCCCTGCCCATGCTTGTTCTCTCCAAAGATGGAGAAGGAGAAGAAAAAAAGGAAAAAGGAGGAAGAGGAGGTAGTGAGGAAGGGGAAAAAGAAGAGGAGGAAGGGGAAGGGGAAGGGGAAGGAGGAGAGGCTTAAGTGGGTAGGAGAAGAATCAATGAAACCAGATGGGATTGGGAGGGAGACAAACCATAAGTGACTCTTAATCTCACAAAACAAACTGAGGGTTGCTGGGGGGAGGGGGTTTGGGAGAAGGGGGTGGGATTATGGACATTGGGGAGGGTATGTGCTTTGGTGAGTGCTGTGAAGTGTAAACCTGGTGATTCACAGACCTGTACCCATGGGGATAAAAATATATGTTTATAAAAAATAAAAAATTAAAAAAAAAAACAAAAACAAACAAACAAAAAAAAAAAAAGAAAGAAAAAAGAAACCACTTAAATTAAGGAATTTGTACCCTTAAAGTCATTTATTATTTTAGACAATTACTGTAGGATGGGCTACATGTTTATATATACGCTGATTCTAGGGGGAATACCTAAAGCAGCTGATTTGCTTCATAGTACATTTCTGGCACAGAATATTATGATAAGAACTATAGGGTCTAAAAGATTAAAAAAAAAGATTTCAAGAAGATTAAAAAAAGAGGCAAGTTCCAGCAGACATAGCTTCAAAGTGATGGCTTCCCAGGCGAAGAGGAGTTGTCTGAGGACACTTGCATGGTTTTCCAGGAAGCAGGAAGGCAGGCACCTGCTGCTTCTAGAAGCTTTGCTGCGTATGCCGGGCAGGAGGGGATTCAGCCCAGCCTGTAATGTGGAAGCGGTACAAACATTTGTTCTGGTTATTTTGCTTCCCTTTGTTCCACATAGACGTAGAGGAGCCTGTCATCTGATCATTTCCTTCTCTTCTTACAGAAACCCTTCCCCACAGCAATGGGGGAAGCGCCAACAGTCATTATTTCACCAACCCCAGTTATCACACGCTTACCCAGTGCGCCACATCCCCACATGTCAACAACAGGGACAGGATGACCATCACTAAGGTGAGAGGAAGTGACTCCCAGGCCCTGACGCGGGACAGGGAAGAGAAAGTACAGGAAGGAGCATGGAGGGAGAGCTTCAGCTCTGGGCACTTTCCATCTCTTATCTTGTTGATTGCATATTAAAATCTCAAATTTACTGGTGAAAAATCTGAGTGGTGGGGAGTTACATTCACTTCGGAACAGAGCTTCCCAGTTCGTGAGGGAGGCAGTTGGCGTGTGAGTCACAGTCTTCTTGTCTCCAGTTTGTACTGGTTCTGGTGTAGGTCTTTGGAATAATGTTTCTGATATTGCCTGAGGTTTTAAAATGGTGTCTCAGAGCTGACCTTAGCAGACTCCATCCTGGGTCCTTTCTTTTGTCTTTTCAGACCACCTGTCTTCCAGTGCCCTGCCCGGTCCCCCTGTCCTTTCTTCACAAAAACAGCTGCATGTGTTGATTTAGGTTGAACCACAGGAAATTGCTTTTTTGTAGGTCAAAAATGATCAAATAGAAACTGTGTGCCAAGCATTTCTAATCAATCTGCAAATATAAATTCATTTAATCTTCACATCGATCCTGTGACTCAAGAGTGATTGTTTTCCTCATTTTATAGGTACACAGAGAGGGTGGACGCCTAGGGCTGCTCCTCCCAGACCGCTCACCTCACCCCCAGTCTCCTTGAGGATGCTTGGAAATTCCAAGCATTTCTTCCTTCCAACTGTCCCAAATTATATTTATAATCTCCATTGTCATATTCTGGCTCTCTGCTGGATAAAAACCAAGCTAGTCAAATTAATTCCATTGCAATTAAATTAATGCTGCTGGATTTTAATTATGACGCCTAATAGTTAAATAGCCCTTCCCATTCCCTCAAGACTTTCGTGTTCATCATTGCATTTGTTCTCCTACATATTCAGGGAAGGAGGCAAAGTACATAGTCTTATCCTCATGTTTATGGCTAAGAAAATGGCTCAGAGTCACTGGTGACTCATAAGAAATCATACAGTGTTTGACAGGAGAGCTCCAACCAAGAATTTAACTTTTTTAAATTCAAAGTTCCATGTACATTAACTCAAGTCAAGTTGAATGGGCATAGAGTGACTAAGGGAGATGAAGAATTTGAGGCAGTAGGGGAATAGTTGGGGCCAAGGGATGGATACTCCTACTGCCCTCTAAGGCCCACCCCATGATGATCTCTGTCCCCTTGCGTGGCCTCCTTGAAGAACCAGCCCTTGATCCATGCCACAGATGTCCTTTCCCACATCTGTAACACTGTGCTGGCTATGCTATGTTCTCTTTTTACATCTTGATGGTTTATATTTTTAACAGTCGAAGAACAATCAGCTGTTTGTAAATCTGAAAAATGTGAATCCTGGGAAGAGAGGCCCAGTGGCAGACTGCACGGGAACACTGCCAGCAGACTGGAAACATGGCGGCTACCTCAATGAGCTTGGCAAGTTCTCCCAACATCCATCCTCAACAAGCTCCCTTATCTTCTAGTCCCCTCAGATACTCATAGATTTATGATGTGCCAAAGAGATCTATTGGAAATATGCATGAAAAAAACAGAATGATAGAATTATACCTAATGCCTGTGTGGGGCTTATTAATGTCCTGGGTGCTTTATCTACCCAACAAACATTTATTAAGGTCCTAGTGTGTGCCAGGAATTGATAAAAAGAGATGAGAATCTCTGCCTGCTTGTAGCTCCCATTCTAACTCTACAAATATTCATTTGCATGATTCTCACAAGTACTCTGAAAAGTAGGTACTGTTAGTGTCATCATCATGTCCGTGTAACAGTTGAGAAACTGAGTCAGTCCCCAGAGAAAAGTCTTAAAGCCTATTAAATGGTAGAGCTGGAGTCTGAATTCTGTCAGGCTGGTACCAGGATGTGTGTTCCCCTTTGCTGTCTTTTAATATGGGGCACCCATACTTGAGGGCCGCTTCCCCTTTAGGTGAGGAAATGAAGATATCAACAGGAATATAGTCAGTGCTTCTCAAACATTTTGGAATCAGACCCGCTTCATAACTCTTGAAAGTTATCAGGAGCCCTGAAGAGTTTCTTTCAATATGGGTTATATCTATTGATACCACATTACAAATTAAAACTGAGACCATTTAAAAGAGTTATTTATTGCTTTGTTTATAATAACAGTAATTAATTTCATGATAATGTAAAACACATTTTTATGAAAAAAAATACCCACATTTTCTGAAACAAAAACAAATTAGTGAGAAGAGTGGCACTGTTTTACATTTGTTGGATCTCTTTAACATCTGGCTTCAGAGAAGATGGATTCTCATATCTGCTTCTCCATTCAGTCATTGGTGATCCCACGCTTGGTGCTGCTCTTAGACAACCACAATGCACTTGAGAGAGAACAAGAGTGAAACAGGCACATAATGTCGATGTATTATAATGAGAACAGTCTTGATCTTGTGGGCCTCCTGGAAAGGGGGCGAGGCCTCCTGGACCAGCCTTAAAGAGCTGCTGTGACACCCCACTGAGTGAACTGTGCCATTATTAAGCCATTGCCCCTGATTTCAGGGAGGTGCTTGATAAAGCCGTAACTGATATGTGCTCACCTTATGGATAGCAAACACTTTTTTGTATTTATTTGATGGTGGAGTGGCCAGGAAAACCCAGTTAAATTTGAATTTCAGATAAGCAACAAATATTTTTAGTATAAACATATCCCAAAAGTTGCATGGGGCATACTTACCCTAAAAATTATTTGTTGTTTCTCTGAAATGCAAATTGAAATGTCCTTCCTTTGTTTTTATTTGCTGAATCTGACGACCTTACTGGATGGGCCCTTCCATAAATCTTGTTTTTTAGAGGAATAAACTGGGAAACCCAGAGAGGTTAACTTCTTGCCCATGAGAGGATTTCATGGAAGGAAGAGGGTAAAGCCAGATCTCAAAGTTCATCTTCCAACTACTTACTCCTCCCCTGCTCTTTCTGGGAATACCATATACGCCAAATTACCTAAGCCAGATAGAGGAACCAGTCAGTATGGGCTCCGGAATCCCCTATTACTGTAGAAATGTAAATGTTAAAGTAGAAAAACAAATACAAATTCTTAACTTCCGTCTGCATTCTCTATCCACATTATTAAATAGCTGTGCATTTCTGAACACGGTCAAATTATTTAGATACCAGATTCACAGTATACTTATCAGCCAAATCATATAACATCAGAGAGATTTCTTGTAGCTCCAAGGAATATGTGAGTTGATATCAGCAAAGTACTAGCTGGCACTAGTGAGGGAAAAGTTCTCTTACTCCACTTTCACCTGCTACATATAGTCCTAACTCTAGGACCCAGTCCCTGCAGTGGTAACATATAAACTTCTCTGCTTTTTATCTCCTTAAGACCCACCAGACTGAGAATGTAACATCTTCATTGGAAATTCTGGGTCTCCTTCATGAGTTTCCATCCAAGAGCAATTCTACATTTAATGTCCCTTTATAGTTGTTGACCAGAAAAAGTCTTCCTTTACAATGGACAGGGTAGGGCACACTATGGATGCTGAAATGTGTATGCGCTTGATATGATGGAGAAGTTGTTGTGATGTTGTCTGAAAGAGCCTAAACCTGGCACAAAAAAACCCTGGGGTCGACTCCTGGTTCTGTTATATGGCACTGGGCTAATCACCCCCATGAAGAAGATCCATTCATTTGTGGCATAGAGCTAGTGATCATGTTGTGACTCATTGTGTGAATTAGATTAAGCAAAGCATTTGAAAGCATCTATCCAGGGATTGGAACAAATGGGGGTTTATATGAGGAAACCCGCCTGCTCCCTCATTTAAACAGCCTCCAGAGAAAACCTGGCAGGTGTGCTGGTGTCACGGTGCCACTCTTGTTCCCTAATTTACTCTCCACCTCAGGCTGTTCCTCTCCTGAGCCTCTTGGGGGAATGCTAGCCATTACACAGCTACGATCAAGATGGACAGTTAACAAGACTTTGCTAAAGTCTGGAGACAGCTAAGTGAATCCAGCAGAGCAGCAGAGACAGAGTTGTTTCATAGGGAGTTCTCAGAGGCCACAGGTCCTCCTTCTTCATGCGGTCTTTTTACAAAGGTCTGGGAATCCCTAAGACCACCCTCAGGATCCATAATTTGGCAGAAAGAATCATAGAGCTCCCTGCGAACTGTTATACTCATGGTTAGAGTTTATCACAGCCAAAGGATACAGGTGAAAATCAGCCAAGGGAAGAGGCACAGTGGGCAGAGTCAAGGAAAGTTCCAAGCCAGAAGCTTCCAGCTGTCCTTGCCCAGTAGAATCATGGAAAGTGCTAACTTTTCCTGGCTACAGTATATGACAAGAGACGTGAAGTATTACCAGCCAAGGAAGCTCACTTCAGCCTTGGTGTCTAGAGTTTTTATGAGAGTTTGGTAAGGTCAACATGGCTGACCGCCCATGTGGTTGACCTTTTGACCAGCCCATCTGGAGATGGAGCTGACATGAAGTGGCCCAAATCCCCTTCCATAAATCTCTTTGTTACACTACCCAGTGGAGTCCTAGGCCCCAGGTCAACAAAAACACTGTTACTGGGTGGGATCGTCCAAGGACTTAGAGATCCCCTCCCAGGAACTAAGGGCAAAGGCCAGAGCTTACTTTGATTAGGTTAATTCACTATACATCCTTATCCTGCCTCCCTGCATAATTGGGCACCTTTCCCACCAACTGGGAGCATGGCTAGGCTTTACAACCCAGACCGAAAAGAGAGAAAATATTCTCTGAGAAAAGAGGACATTCCTGTATCCTGTCCCACGATATTAGACACACCCTCTCCCTTTAAGGGATGCTCCCTCTTCACAGAAGTGTGTCCTCCAGGACATCAGAACTTGAGTCAACTACCACTCTAAAGGAGACATGCACAGTCGCAGGGGATCGTCCCCTAGCCATTCTCCTACTTATTTGAATATTTGTCATTAGTCATTACTCTCTGTTTCTGATGTAAGACTATAACATTTCTTTAAAAAATCATGGAATGATCTTGGAATGCCTCCATGTAAAATGAAGCTGGGGGTCGTAGGAGACATTCTGTGTTACCATTCATTTATACAGCGCCTCAGAGTTTAGGACCCCTTTTCATGCGGTCTAGTTCACTTAATGATCACACCAGCCCTGTAAAGTTTTATCTCATTTTAGAGATAAAAAAAAAAAAAAATTGACAGAGAGAGAGCTTGCCCAAAGTAATGTGGTGAGCGAGTGACGAAATTGAAGTCCTTTGTCTCAGTTCTAGCCCTGGCTATGTCCTTTCCACAGTGCGACCTTGAATCAAGTATACCAATTCACCCATGCCTTATTTCCTACCTGTACTGATCAACCTTTCCCGAAGTCACTGGAAATGAGTAGGAGGATGATCTGAATGATATATATATGTATTTTAAATTCTAAGTGCTGAAAATATCAAGCATGAGCAACCTGGTAACAAAGGTTTGAAAAGCAGCACTCTTGGTTATTTCTTGCAGTGGGCAGATCATAGGTGCCCAAACCATCCTTCTCCATGACCTTGGAATATTAGATGGGTTTTCTCTTGTTTCCAGATCTCACTGGGGATTTTTTTCTTCTTTATCACAGGAGCTTTTGGACTTGACAGAAGCTATATGGGAAAATCTTTGAAAGGTATGGTGTAAATTTAAGGAAGAAATACATCTATCAGAATCATAATTTAAAAAGCAGTTTATATCAGAGACTGAAATAATTGGCTAAACAAGCAAAAGTGGCAGTGTAGAGAAAATGGTCAGTTGTTGGTATGGTGAATTACACCACTAGACACACAGACATGTTTGACTGAGGTCAAGAGCGTGACTGTAGGTGCGTGGTGTTAGAGCATAAGTCTGCAGGAACAAAGGTTTCCATTTGCTGGGGAAACACTCATATTTCTTTGAAAAGATATAGGACTTACGGAGAGAGAGAAATGTATGAAAAAGGAAATAGCAAGGAAAACAAGAGCTCAGCATCTTTACATGAATAACTTCTTGTGCCCAGTCCTGAAGTTTTACAAGGAAGTCTCACGTCACAAAGACCTCCCTCACCACAATGATAGAACTATCTTGTGCTCCCAGGGGCATCCACGGGTGGTTTCTTGATTGAAGCCTCTGAGAATTCAGAGACTATTAGTAAATTAGAATGGAAATTGTTTTGAGTGTGAAACAAAATCAAAATGAAATCAAATCCACAATGTTTTACATTGATACTCACCTGAAAGTGGAGCTAAAAATTACAGATGGGTAATTTTAAAGCAGATTCTCTCCAAAACAGGTGGAAAATGTATGGTGTTGCTGTTGGTATATGTAATTATAGAAAACTAGCTACAAAGAGAAAAAAGTAACCTGAGTATATTACCACCAAGAAAAAAATTAATGTCCCTGCAATAGCATTTGCTTTTCTCCCCCATCTCTCTTCACAGATCTGGGAAAGAATTCTGAATATAATTCAAGTAACTGCTCCCTAAGCAGTTCTGAAAACCCATATGCCACTATTAAAGATCCACCTGTACTTATCCCCAAAAACTCAGAGTGTGGCTATGTGGAGATGAAGTCACCAGCACGGAGAGATTCCCCCTATGCAGAGATCAATAACTCAACTTCAGCCAACAAGAATGTCTATGAAGTTGGTGAGTTCCCCTAACCAAAGAAAGAACCTAATATAGGAATTTTTTAAAAACAGTTTTAAAGTTCTTGAGCATACAGTAACAGTTCTTATAAACATGATTGAAGACACTGGTCCATATTTTCAATGCAACCTGTGTTTTCAGTGACCATATTAGTTGGTGTCAAATAAATTTTAAGGGAAACGAAAATAACATTTAACAAAATTAATTAAATTTTCTTTATCTCTCACTTGGCTGTCCATCTTTTGTTTTGTAACCATAGTGACTATTTGAGCACACCTGTGGAATAGCATATGTCTCACCTTAGCTCTGGTGTGGAGTTAGCCTAAACAAATGGTTCACGGGGATGAAACAGGTGTTTCTACTTCCTGGTTGCATATTCATTACATTAATGCTTTTAGCAGGATGGAAACATTTTACTTTTAAATTTGTCTGATATATTGGTAATATTCTTGGATGTGAATGGGATGGAAATTAATAAGAATTCAATTTAAAATTAGAATTACTTTGATTGCCCCTTACAAATACCTTTTGGGGAAAGCTGAAACACATCAGAGCTGTCACCGGGTAGGTAGAATAGGGCTATATATTTAGTTAGGTTTTTTTTTCCTCTCTGTCTCTCTCAAGTTTATGATTGAAACTTCAAAAAATTCTCTATTACTTGTTAACTTGTAAATGAAGTAGTTAATTTAACTCCAGTAGCTAGTAATTAATTTATGTCACAGACATGTCTCTGAAAAGATAACTTCTTAAAGAATTAAGACAGCTTTTTTTTTTTTTTTTAAATGGGAGGTATAGTGACCTAAATTTATTTTTTTTTAAAGTTGGTTACAATCCCCCTTTGAACCTTCTGGTAAACCCACCACTTTAACATGGGAACTCAACTGAGAGCCAGGGTCCTGAGTCCTAAAGTCACCTTGTTAAGTATTTCCATGAATTGAGTTACCCTGATAGGACCTCAGTCTTCTCACCTATAGGGTAAAGGGTTTGGACTAGATTATCTACAGAGTGCTTTTCAGACAACAGTTCACATCCAGGGTTTCTGTCTAGTCCCTGGGTATCTTCATCCCAACCTATGGTCACCTTTCTGTTCAGAACTCTAATGTACACATCAGCTGGTCTGACAGATGTAGAGTAGCCACCTCAATGTGATTATAAAACCCTCCTTTGTTCATTAAAATAATGTTTCTTTACATTTTTAGAAGTGCTCCTCCTATATGTGTGAGATTTTCAAGAAATGCCATATTCTATTCTTTTTAAAACTTTCCATTGCTGATAAATTAATGTGTCCCTGGTTGTCACAGAACCTACAGTGAGTGTTGTCCAAGGAATATTCAGCAATAATGGGCATCTCACCCAGGATCCATACGACCTCCCAAAGAACAGTCACATCCCTTGCCATTATGACCTGCTGCCAGTCCGAGACAGTTCACCCTCCCCCAAGCAAGAGGACGGCGGCAGCGGCAGCAGCAGTGAATGACACCCAAGGACTGCTTGGTAGCCACTGAAACAGTTTCCAGAACTGCAGTTCGGTTCTTCTCCAGCTCAAGTTTGCCACCTTAGGTGAATGTTAATCTACTTGGTAGGCAACTGTTGGACATGAACCAGAAAGCTCAAAGCTAAGGCTGACTGACCGTAGGTCCACCTTGTACAGGTGGCTGGGAAGGAGAGATCAATGTGACTTCCTGTTCTTCTAAGCATTAGAACTGCACTCGTGAAGCATGACTTCCTATAAAATCTGGGCTGAAAGCATGACTGCGTGGAGGTCTTCGGGAGGGGGTCATGGGGTATGGTGGCTGTTGGTATTATGGCTTGAACAATTAAAATTTAAATATTTTCTTTCTCATTTGCATTGCAGACCTGTACCGAGGATTGTGCAGTTATCATAAAATCTAGTGTGAATCACTAAACATGTAGAAGTGAAGGGGTATAGTATTGAGTCCTTATGTTTATTTTTTTCAGCTGGACTCAGACTTAGAGAGATAATATGAACCCAGGAAGAAATGTTCTGTCAAGTGGCATCCCTGGAGAGACTTTGAGTAAACTCTAGAATTGGTTAGCCCATTTAAATATGAAAACTTTAGACTTTTTTTTAGGATGAAGAAATGAAAAATTAGACTTATTTTAGAAGTAGTAGAATTATTTCGGGAATCAGTATACAGGTGTAGTTGGCTGAGGGTTATCTACTTGGACCCTTGGCCCACTTTTGACCCATGATGTCATTCTGATCGTTGTCCCTCTCGTACATATTCACCACTGAAGGTCCATAACATATCAATAATTATTTCATAAATATGGAAATGAAATAGTTTTATTTTTGACAGACCGGGTTAAATGAGTGTATAATGATTGGAAAAGGTTGTAAATTTTAAGTGTAAGAAGATGCTTCGGTTTTGTAAACCATTAGTAACACATGCTGTAATATAGAATTAGCAGAAAGTTTTGATTAACTTTTCCCTAGAAGTGACCGGAATATTTTTGTGCATATTTGAGAAAAGGGCACTTTCCTTTTATTAATTGTTGATTTAGAGAAACTATGCTTAAGCTGGTCTTTTGCATTGCTAATATGACGTGTACCCCATTTTTCATTAATTTGTATTTCTGTTTTTAAGTTGTATATTCTATGTTTTGTAGTGCTTGGACTGTTAATGAAAAAAATTATATTATATGTTCCTTGTTTCTTGTATTATTGCCACTTATCTTTTTTGCTTGATAAAATGCATTGTCCTTTTTTTTCTTTTAGAAGGAGGAGATGAAAATACATAAATCAAATCTATTAAAATTGGTCATTACTAAAATTGCAAAGTAACCAGGGGTGAGTGGCTTATAATCGAAATAGAGAAGCTTTTTAATATTAATGGAGCTCCTTTTGATCTGTGGGCTCCAAATCTTGGTTAAGCCAGGGGGAAGGGGAGTGAGGAACTGTTCATTATGGAACGAGTACCACAGATTGGTCTTACCGAAGACCTTCGTTGGGAGGATCACACAATTGATTTTCCAAACTGGGACACTTATGAGTGTAAATGAGGGCATTATGAATATTTAACCCACAGTGGGCGTAAATCTGGACTGTCCCAAGCAAACCAGAATGGATGCTCATCCTTTGCATACCTGTCATGCACTAACATTTTTCACTTCAAGGTAGTTGTCTGAAGAGAATGCCAACGTGATGCAAGGAAGCCAGTTTCTCCTTGACCTACCTGGGTGAGCAGAAGGTCTGAAAAGCTGCATGATGAAGCAACTTCATGAGAGGAAACAGTGGCTGTGAATCTTTAAAGACATGAAACCCTATGTGGTGTCTCAGTGAGTCAGTTGACAAATATGTATTGTGCACCGTTTCTGCTAGGCATTGTCTCTGCCAGTTATCAAGTTGGGGTATCCAGTGAGTTCATATCACATACCTGCCCCTGTGATGGTGGTTTGGTCAGGGAGATGATACACACTTTGGACGTTCACTCCTTTAATGGCTGTTTCTTGTCAAGAGCCCCAAAGTTAATTCAAGGATATCTTGAATTTCCTGGAACACGCCTTAGAAACAATTGGTTCATTTCAGCAGTTACCCTTTGGCGGACCATTGGCTCTAGGGGGTGGGTAGACATTTAACTGAGACACTTGTGGGTCAATAGCCATGAAAAGTCCTTTCTGGTAAAAAAAAAAAAAAAAAATCTTATCCCCCTTTTTGTTTAAGAAGCATCTCTTCATTGCTCCACGATACATTTGAGTTTCCCCATAATGCCCTCAATATAGTTAAAAAAAAAAAAAAAAAACTTTTTTTTTCTCATTATATTACCAAAAAACAACAACAACAAAAAAAAACCCCACCAAAATCCTGAGAGCTTCCTGTACAAAGAGAAGAGCATCTTAAGCAGAAAGCCGGGCAGCAGATGTGGACTCGGAAGGAGCCCTACCATCCCTCCCTGTACATTCTCTCTGCTGACCAGCTGCTCAGGATTGATGCTGTCCTGACACCGTATTTGTATCAGAGGTGAGTCTTGCTCACCAGAATTCACTCTAGATTTTTCAAACATCAATTACACATAGAGCCTTTGGATATTGTAAAAACAACATGGTATATTTGGAGAGGTCTAACTGAGAAGTCAAAACTTCCTAGATATTTTGATCTAGATTTGGGAAAAGAGAGAATTTCTTTTGTCAGAATGAAAATTAAAAGACAAAAAGACCTGGCAAGTTTCCCACCTCACCCCCCCCCCCCCCCGCTGAAATTGCCACCTTTTGGACCCCTGCAGATATATGAAATGTAATTTAGTGATGATGTCATTCTTCATACACCGTGAATCTATTCTCGACCTTTGAGCTCATTCATTTGGGACCCTAAGATTAATTTCTTCCTCATATCCTACATTGGTCAGAGCAGTGAATATGCTTGGCAATACGAAGGAAAAGCCATTCACGTCAGAATGTCAGCCAAACTCTTCTTTCCCTAGAGGGAGATATGTCAGACAATTTATAAACTGTTTGTATTTATAGATAAATACACCAAAAGTGGCCCAAGTAATAGCTTATATACTCGCTTTCATGTGGACATTATGTTACTTATAGTGAATTACATGATAAGGAATATTTCATAATTATTTACAGTGCTTGATAGAAATTCCTTTCACATGCCATAGTAGTCATGCCAAGAGAGTTTAATATGTTTAGCATTATCTCTATGGTAAATTATATTCACCAATTTTAGGAAAGCCAAGGTAGAATTTTGTAAGATAGTTACAACCTGTCCCAGCCAACTCCATTAGCACAACCACTGTGTGCTGTGAGAAATGCAAACCACTTTATGAAAATGTGGACCATCCTAAGAGCCACAGCAGTACTTGACAATTACTGGGGAGTTTTAAACCATAAATATTGAAAAAGTTGCATAGGAGTATTACACTATTAATTCATGTCAATATTAGAAGTCCAGTTACCACTTAGAATAAGATGAAGTCATAAAAATTGTGTCTTAAGGTTATGGGTTTTTTTTTTAATAACCAATCTTCTATCTTCAGGAAATGTCTTTATTATTCCAACTCAGTATTTAATAGATATTTTGATCTTAAAAGCTTTATGTCATGGCAGTGTATA